>NW_026562386.1:10729633-11134186 GCF_027474105.1 Poeciliopsis prolifica | reverse complement strand
TATCAGAAGTATGTGCTTTTTTTAATTGATACATTTGACATAATTTTATTATCATTTGAGATTTCTCTACCAGTTTTGTACATTTCGAATATGAATTTTCTGTTCATTTTTCATCACATTCATCTTCACATCAAGTCTGATTAGCTTCACTGTCCCTGCTGAAAAAAAGCAACACCACAACATTATGCTGCTACCTCCATGTTTAGTGCTGATGGTCAGTTCAGGGTGTTGTCCTTCAGAATCTAAATTAAAGTGAAGTTTCACATGAAAAACTCCACCAGAACTCAAATACTTAAGTCATCTACAAAACTAAGTCAGTTAGGAGTATTTTGCCATATCATATGTGGGAGTAAAGCTTTTTTAATGGCTTCTAATTTCTTAGTCTAAAGTGAATTATGTCCAACAAGGACTAGAGTTTAAACATAATGTAATCCTGTTAGGTTTTTAATCTTTATAACTTTAACTACTGGATAATATTCAAAGATGTTGACACCTTATTGTATTGTTTTGTTTTATAACTGAGCCAGTAATCATGATTTTTCTATTGCTGTTGTTTCTTTTTCTTTTTTTCACTATGCAGGAGATTATTATTCCATATCTTGAAGTTACTTTTATTTATATACCCACTTAAGGGAGTTAAAGCAACTACCTGGTCCTGAAAATGTTTTATTTATTTTCGAAGGACCTTAGAGTTTGATGTCAGCTGAAGAAAACTTGGACCTTCCCTTTCTTAATAGATGACACCCACAAAGCTGTTTGAAAAAAAGTCAGTTAATTCATTCAAAAATGAAAATATCTGATTTTAGTAAAATCCAGCTTCACAATTAGTTTTAATTAAAATATGTTTTTTTCAAAACATAAATATGTTATGCTGAAGGCTGTCCAAAGCACTGCCGCTCAGTGGCCTGGGATTTAATATTTAATTTATGATGAATGCGTGTGAGAGGGAAACCCAAGTGAATACCACCTGGTCTACTGACAGCATAAAGCATTTGATTTGCTGAACCCAGTGGCTGCTCGACAATTAGCATATTGACTTAAAGGAATTATTATTATTATTATTATTATTTTACTTATTTTTCACAAAACAAAAATCCTTCTTAAATTTTACATTTCTTGTTTTCTGATTTGATTTGGTGACCATAGCCTGCACATCTGTGTGCTGCGTGGTTCCTCTCGGTGACTGGTTGTGTGTTTTACTGTGCCACTGCCTCCCTCCCCCTGTTCTCCGGTTGTGTCTGCAGCTGTAGACTCGCTTTCACTCGTTCTCCCTCTGTGTGCATCGCGGAGCTCTGCTGCAGTTGACCCCAGATTTATCGGTTACCACAGGATGGATAATAGATTTGACTTCATATTAAGTTGTTTGTTCTTTTTGCATCTGTTGTCAGGTAAGTTTTCTTTTATTTGTAACATCTTGCTTACTTGTTGCATTTTCTTGATTTCTGTTCATAGGTTTACATGTTGCTTAAGTGTTTCTTTTGCATGAATTAAAAAAACACCAAATTTTAATTTCTCAGATCAGCCGAACATGCACAAATTTGAAAACTTTCTTTTTTAATTGTAACAATTATTTAATTTAGTTGCTAGTCATTGAGTGATTTGTAATAATGTTAAATTTGTACATTAAGACCAAATTGCATGCAGGTAAAATACCAAAATTATCTCAAAAATGTATGACATGGATTTCTGCATTATGAAAAATCCTGCAGTCGCTGATCCATGTCTGACAATTTGCCTTGATGCAGGAGGCACATGTTCAGAAGCAGAGCACAAGCTCTTCTCAGTGATATTCTCCAAGTACAATCAATACATCCGGCCTGTGGAAAATGTGTCTGACCCGGTCATTGTGCAGTTTGAGGTGTCCATGTCACAGCTGGTCAAAGTAGTAAGTAGCTTAAAGGTTTTTCTTCTTTTTCCTGCACTGACTATAACCCTTGTGATTGATATAATTTAATAATGTCAATAGACACGACCACATCAACAAAAAAAGAAAACTTATTTAAGGATTATTTTGTCTGATCACAGTCACCAAGTGTCAGTTAGTGGGCTTTTGTTAATCACACACAACTGGGATGCAGCCTGAGACACCTGCAACACTCCCTGCCAAATCGCAGCAGCCCTCAGCTTTTCCACCTGAGGAAAGAGACATGCAAAGACAGGGTCAGGCTGGCTGGCTGTCTGGCTGAGACAAGATGGGGAATGTCAGGTGTCTAAGTAGCTCTCAGTTTAACCCTCCTGTTGTCCTCGGCTCATGTCGACCGAGGACAAGCCCTTAAAAAATATGTTTTTCAATTGCAGCTGCATACAGAAACTTTAATCTAACAGTCCTGCATCAGAACTATGGTGTGCACAACTCAGGGGGAAGTTTAGGCTCAAGCAATCCAAATGTGAACTTTACAAAAGAAATAAAAATAACCAAACCCAGGCCTCAGGTCAGACTGACCGGAAGACTAAGGAAATCACAGCTGGACAGGCAAACAGTATGGAATGGCATCACTGATCTCCGTAAAACTGATATCTTTTCAAATTTCCCCCCCCTCCTGTTGCCCTCGGGTTGACATGACCCGAGGACAAGCCCTTATAAAACATTTTTTTAATTGCAACTGCATACAGAAACTTGAAATCTAACAGTCCTGAATCAGACCTACAGTGTTCACAACTCAGATGGAATTTTCTGCTGGAGCAATTCAAATGTGAACTTGACGAAAAAAATAAGACTAACCTCCTGTTGTCTTCGGGTCAAAATGACCCGAAGACAACAGGAGGGTTAAGAAGTCCTTCACTCTGTTCCTGCCTTGTCTGATGAGCATTTCTTGTTTTAATGTTGGTTTTTCCTCCAGTTTGTTGAATTCACTTGTCCAGGTAAGACAGAGATACTAAGGCCACTGATGCTGCTGTAAGTCTTTTGATAAAAAAATCAAAGAACAGTTTCTTTCAATAATCTGCTGTTCACTTGCACAAGTCCTACTTTCCTAATAATCAAAAGTAAAGCAGCAAATTGTCTTTTACTGTTAATCTATTTCTATATTAATAAAACATCAGAAAAAAGTAAGTTAAGGAAGGTGAAGTGGATGAAGATTCATTCAAATGCAATGCTTCTGGCATCTAATATCTTATTACACTTTTTGTCAGGTAGATATTAGAAATACTTGACAGCATTGTTTTTTTATGCTGTGAAATTAAAATTTTTCCATATGACTATAGATGTCATATTCCTTGAACCATTTTTATATTTCATTTGATACATCAACATCAAGTTACGCTTAAATATGAAATGTAAAAAGAAAAAATGCAAAGCAGCTTAAGCACAGTCCATCAGCAATTAATATTCCCACAGATCCTTTATATGTATTTAAATTTTGACTTTGCTTGGTCCATTCTAACAAATGAGAAAATTATGATTAAAATCATTCAGTTGTAGCTCTGGCTGAATGTTTAAAGGTTCAGAACACACAGCATGATGTTTGCTAGTTTTCTTCCACATACACACCTTTGCCTTTTGGCCAAAAGATACATGTTTTTGTCTCGTCATACCAAAGACTTATATGCCATGTGTTTGCCCTTTCTCCTGAATGACTTGGAAAAATTGAAAACAAGACTTGTCTTGGATTTCTTTCAACAACAGATTTTTTTCCTGCCACAATTCTATTCACACCATGTTTGTGGAGTGTAGGACTGATAGTTGTCTCGTCAACAGATTATTCCAGCAGTAATGAGCATCTCTGCAAGAATGTTCAGTTAATGGATATATGTGGTTTCTGCATTATGAAAAATCCTGTAATGCTCTGCTCATTTTCAGATGATAAACAATCATTATAAAGATGCAGAAAGTTTTGTTGTTCTATCCTTGTTTTTCACAGAGCAGCTGTATTTTTAATTATATTAAAATAAACATGTTAACAATATGTGCTAATTATTTACTAAATATTTAAGGTTACTAGTATAAAGACATCTAAGTACTCATTTAAATCTCAGTTTTCAGATTTTCTATTATTTAGCTTCATGACAGCACACTAGTTTGTGCTGGTTGCCAAATAAAATCCTGATTACATACATTCACTTCTCATTGCAATATAACAAGAGAGAGGATTCTTTTTTTGTTTTTGCTCGGCAAACTATACATAGGAGATGTAGAATATGATATAATGCAAATAATCTCAAGCTGTTTAGCTTTCCAAAAATCCTTTTGCTAAAAACATATGAAGAACCTTTCGGGTTAAAGACATTCATCCTTATTCTGGTCGAATCCCTCATGATGTGTCCAGGTGCATGAGGATGCTAAAAAAACACATTTAGTGGAGAAAGCCGCCGAGATCCCGCTGCTGATGGATGACTGTTTTCACTCAGTAACACCTGCTGCTCCTAAGCCAGCCACAATTGGTATTGGTTTGCCCACACCAATTACCACACGCCTGTATAAGTTCATTCAGGCCATCAATAGCTCATCACCAGGGCTGCTTGAATCATCATGCTATCATTAGGGAGCAGGCACACCCATGGGACTGAGCTTCCCTTCTTAGGAAATGCTTTTCCGGGGGATAAAACTGTTTATTGTCCTAATTATGTAAAAAAATATAATGGAGGCATGATCACAAACGCTTGTGCTCATCACTCAACTTCGGACTCTTCTGGATTCTACATGGTCACATGAATGGTTAATGTTATGCACTGGCTCAGGAAATTGGTTCATTCACGGTCTAAGTCACATATAAATCCATCTCATGCAACTTTTCTCTCCCCATTCTTGGTCACACTGCTGCAGCTTAGAGTAAAAGTTAAAACTGTGTTTTGGCTTTGCAATTCCAGCTGTCGTGTAAGTTATGCACCAGGCTCATAGGACTCAGGTGCATCTCTCTAAATGATCATTTATGGGGATTTACAATAGCCTGAGATTGCAGAAAGCACACAAACCAATCCTCACAGATGAGCTTCATGATCCCATATGATGGTATTGTCACACAAATATTGTGTTGTTTTTGCTTTTTTTTCTTTTGTTACTATTTTTTACATTGATGTCTTTATAATTCATTCTACCCTATTCTCAGGATGAAGTCAATCAGATCATGGAAACCAATCTGTGGCTGAGACATGTAAGTTTAAGCTCTATGAGTGTGAAAGCAAACCCTAAGCAAAGACATCAAATCTGGGTCCAGTCTGTTGTTTTACATAATTCTTTGGGAATGACTGATAGACATGAAGAGGAATGGTATTAATTAGTGCTATGATGGGCATCCAATGGGGTTAAATTGTCATAGAAAAGATAAAAGATGTAGAAAAGATAAAGTCCATGTTTTTGGTGCCGAAAATTAAGAGTCTCTTTTAAACCAGAACTGAAAATGAAAGTTAAAAGATGACAATATAAATTGAATTCTTATCAAGTCTATTTTAAGTATTTGTTTGTTTTAATTTTTTATGTTTCATCAGATCTGTTTTTTTCTTCATTCATTTCCTGTGGTCAATTAATAAATAATTCTTGAATTCAGTTTGAATTTAATTATACTGATGCTTCCATCTTTCTGTATTTTTTTAAAAACATGTTTTGCTTTTTTGAAATTTTCTGTATCCTTGTTCCTTAGTTTTCTGTCAAATGACTCTAAAATACTCCATGTATGAATGATGCTTTACAAATCTTGCCTTGCCATGTGTTACCCAGAGAGAAACGCTGAATTATTTATGGGAGGAAGCTTTTAAAGCACATTGATCCATTTGATATTAATCTAAATAGGAAAAACAAATCACATCAACTTAGATCTGGCTAACTTTATAATGTTAGCAAAATAATTTGACCAATTTGTAATTCCAGGCAGTGAGGATTTTAAATCTAGGTTTTGTGACCACAAACTTCAAGCTTCTGCATCACATCAAACATAAATATTAAAACCTTAACAAAATAAATTACAAAATTACATAAAGTAAGGCTGTAAAAAATTAAATATTGTGTAAAGACCGCTTGCACAGCCACCTGCCTGTCCCTCCAGATTATACTTCTGCTGTCATGATGCACACTGCACTGAACTAAGTGAAATAGCTATGCAGGTCTCCAGATTACAAATAAGGTTCTGCTATTCCATTCACTTCCCTCAGTATAAACTACGTATTTCACAGTGACGACAAGGAAACACAAATTTCAGCAATGAGACAAATTTCCCCTGTTGCCCATCTCATTTTTACAAGGCACTGTTGTAATTGAAAGAATTACAACAAAATTATTGTGGTTGTAGCTTCATGAATCTCAATGGATTAACTGAGCAACAGGGTCAAAGACTCTGTAGCACAAAAGTCTGTTAAACACACAATAAATACACTTTTGCTCTGTTCATGCAGCAGATGATGGGTTTTAGCAGAAGAGAAAGCTTTTGAAATCAATTTCAAATGATAATCACAAGGGGAAAACAACTGCTAACTTTTTTATTATGATGTTCTACCTTCTAAACCAAATGAGTTTTACTTGTATTTAAAAACCATTACATATTCCTAATGAACAAGCTTGATGTATTTGCCAGCATTAGTGCCAGCATTAGTTGCTTAAAACTGTCTGAAGCCTGGCATTGTGCAAAATAACAAGGTGCATCTGTTCTCCCACAGGATGTATCCAAGTGATTCCCTGTTGTATTCAGACAGTTTGTATTACCGTGTGTTAACCTACTTGTCCAATAAAGCAAAGTCTGACTCTGATTTCCCCTGCTGCCAATTTCTGTGAAGGAGCATCTGCAGGAAGATGAAGGGTTTTTGCAGAAAGCCTTCAATCTTGAGGTGGTTAGATATTGTATTGGGGGTTAACTGGATTAGCACATCAAGTTACCAGATGTAAACAAAAATATTAGTCATAAACAAAGGTCTGATGGCTTCATATATTTCTGTTTTGCTGCTCAAGTGAATGATGCTCATTTAAATTAGCTTTGATGTTGATTTTTTTTAAGTAAATGAAAGGTTGTGTTCTTTGCCAGATTTGGAATGACTATAAACTCAAATGGGATCCTAAAGATTTTGGTGGCGTGGAGTTCATCCGAGTACCATCGAGCAAAATTTGGAAGCCAGACATTGTTCTTTATAACAAGTAAGTGGAAATCTGAGGAGGAGATTATCATTATGGATATTCATTTAGGTGTACCTTGATGCTTACTGAGAAACTGGAGTGAGGAAAATGAGCATCAGACATGTCAACATTATCTCAGGAGTTATATTTCCTGAGACTTCACTGGAATAAAGTTTACACCAGATGTTAGAAAATCTCCAACTGATCCACGCATACAAATAAATGCAAATAAATTCTATGTGTTCATTTCTTCTATCAGTCCATTTATTGCAGAAACTGATTTTGATATTTTTTGCATGTGTGCATTACTTGTGTTGTTGCAGACATCTGGTGTATAGTTTATAACAACAACATCAATAATTTTACAAGTTAAACACTTGGAATTTTTGTTTGAGAGTTAATAAGACATACATTCTATTGTTTTTTATTCATATGTCTATATTACAATGTGAGTACTTTATATCTTTATTCAACCAACCACTTTATTCTTGTGTTGTTAACAGTGCAGTTGGAGATTTTCAGGTTGATGACAAAACAAAGGCTCTCCTTCGCTACAACGGTGACGTTACTTGGATTCCACCAGCTATATTTAAAAGCTCCTGCAAGATCGATGTCACATATTTCCCCTTCGACTACCAAAACTGCACTATGAAGTTTGGTTCCTGGACTTATGACAAGGCCAAGATTGACCTTGTGCTGATTGGTTCAACTATCAACCTCAAGGACTTCTGGGAGACTGGCGAGTGGATAATCATTGACGCCCCTGGCTACAAGCATGATATCAAGTACAACTGCTGCGAGGAGATCTACACTGATATCACTTACTCCTTGTACATCCGTCGCTTGCCTCTTTTCTACACAATCAACATGATCATCCCCTGCCTCTTAATCTCCTTCCTGACAGTGCTCGTCTTCTATCTGCCCTCTGACTGTGGTGAGAAAGTCACGCTGTGCATCTCGGTCTTGCTGTCTTTGACCGTCTTTCTTCTTGTCATAACAGAGACCATTCCATCTACCTCCCTAGTCATACCTTTGATTGGCGAGTACCTCCTGTTCACCATGATTTTCGTCACCCTCTCCATTGTCATTACCGTTTTTGTGTTGAATGTGCACTACCGCACACCGAAGACACACACCATGCCCTGCTGGGTGCGCCATGTGTTTCTAGGACTGCTGCCCAGAGTAATGTTCATGACCAGGCCAGAGAGGGACCCGGAGAAGGTGACAGTGGCTGAAAGTGTTGAGACAATGCATTTGAGAACCTGCGCTGTTCACTCTTCAGGCACTCTGCAAAAGCAACACAAGCCCCAAGCTTTGGCATCTAGCGTTGTGTCGAGCCTGACTAATCGCCAAAGGCTTTTCAACAACACAGACCTCTCCAACCTGAATAACCTGAGCGAAGACTCTGGTAAATGTGTCAGCTCGGGCATCCTGTGCTGTGAGGGCCGATGTAACTGCTGCTGGCAGAAGAGATCAGGCAAACTGCCTTCAGACTCTGGTGGTGGAAGTGGTGGACTGGGCAGCCTGGGGGCCCTAACTGGAGGCACTGGCGTTGGGGTCAGAGAGGAAAGTCATTGCTCCAGTTCTGAGTCTCTAGATGGGGGAGTTATGTCCCTTTTGCCTCTGTCTCCTGAGGTCAGGGAGGCAATTGAAAGTGTTAAATACATAGCAGAAAACATGAGACTTCAGAACGAAGCTAAAGAGGTAAACACTTGTTCAAATTATTTAGAAGCATTTACTGGAGATCTTTCTCAAAATTGAAATAGTAACCATGTTTTTATTGTAATGCTCCCACAGGTTCAGGATGACTGGAAGTATGTCGCCATGGTTATTGACAGGATCTTCCTTTGGGTTTTTGTGCTTGTCTGCATCCTGGGAACAGCTGGTCTCTTCCTCCAGCCTTTATTACTTGGGGAGGATATTTGATTGAATAAAAAAAAAAAGAAAACTATTACTCCACACTGCAGAATTGCACACAGCTCTAATATACAGGATGTGGCCTCTGTCTGAGTAGTGGAAAAATATAGGACACACACTCAAGGAGAAAAAAAAAAATCCAGGATTTTGTGTTGTTCTGTTTTGCTATTTGTTTAGCATCTTTATCTTGGATATGTGGCAAATAAATGTGTGGCACAAAGCATGAGTTTGGAGTTCTTGAACCGAAAGTCCAACCTCACATATTTACTTAAGATCACACACATATATATATATCACTGAATAGTGAATCTAAAATTTGAGATGGCTTTTTAGCCGATCTGTGCTACTCCATTAGGTGAAGATTTCTGTTTCCAGGTAAGTTGAGCTGATATCAAAAATATTTGTACACTGCCAGACATTATGGAGTGAGTTTTTAGTTATTTAGTTATTTCTTCACTCATTGAAGCACTGAGATTTTTAGCTAATGGGAAAAAAAGATCAGATGAAAATATAGTTAAAACCCTCCACCTCCCTCTCAAAATATTTATTTTTATTTTATTTAGAAGTAAATAATTTTTTGCTTATTTGTGCTGTTGTGAGATTAATCAGATTCTGGAATTTTGTAACCTTTCATATTAAAATGAGTAAATTTGGATGGTTTCTGTAGCTAAAATTACTCATTAATCTGTGTTTACTCCCTAATACTAATTCTGATTGTTTAATTTGATTTAAATATTAGCAAAATGTGGCAGCTTTTGTGAAAATGTCCCCCCTCAGAATAAAGAAATCTTAATCGTTTTATCATGTTGGATTACGAAAAAAGCTACTAAATCTCAGCTCAGAATCCTCAAAAATAAATAGCTCTTTTCAAACCTTAATTCATACGCCCTCTTGAAACTGATTAACCACCACGGTTGTTTGGCCATGCTTTCTTTCATCACTCCCTTGCTGTGCAGGGAGTGGATGTTCCAATGCATAGCAAAGGGCAACACCCACTCCTAAATGGTTGCACAGGCTAGTAAGAAAGAAAAAATGTGGTAGGGGTCCAATAAACACAGCATTTTATCAGTGAAGCTCTGTACAAAGAGTTACATAATTTTTATTAAAAGCCAAAATGGTTCACAACTGTATTTGTATAATAAGGGTACTAAAAAAATACAGACAGTTCTTTGAATGAATTATTGAAAAATAAATAAATTATTCTGTGTTTTCTTGTGTTTTGATGACTCTCTGACATTAGAGTCAGATTCGTGTAAGAGATGCAAGAATAACTTAGTTCTAAGTTTTGGAATAACTTAGTTCTAAGTTTTGGTTTGGATATATAATCCATCTATCCATCCACACCCTTGTCCCGAGTGGGGTCAGGAGGGTTGCTGGTGCCTATATCTCCAGCAAACGTTTCCAGTGAGAGGCCGAGAGGCCTGGACAGGTTGGTAGTCTGTCACAGGACTGGATATGTCACAATCTGTATCAATTTCAATCACAAGTAAACATTTCAGCCAAAAAAAATAAATTAAAATTAAAATGCAATGTATTTTTCATAAAAAAATAAAAAGACATAAAAATTTCATTTTGAAAGATTTCAGGCTGTACAATAAGCTTTGATTTTTACAGCTAGTAAAACAATACTGTGAAAGACATACTTGGTTTTATATTTACATGATTAAAACGTGCAACGTGCTCATGAAAAGCCAAGCAATGAAGCAAACTGCTCCAAAAGGGTGACATCATGTGGTCATGGGTTGTTACTACAGTTCTCCTGACTGCCATGCTATTGGTTGCTTCTGGTACAGTAACATTTTGGTGTTCCATCTTCTCACATGTAAACACACACGGGTAATGTTGAATGATGTTAAAAATGCAATGTTGATAAAGCTTGGTGCATAAAGATAGAACCTTTTTTTTTATGAATGACTTTATGATGTTTATAGCATTCGTCCCCTAGAGGAAAGCAAAATAAGTCAACCAGAAGCACTTTTCATTTAGTTATTCCTCTCAAATTGCATGTCTGACAAAAAATTGACTCTAAAATTTAGATAGTTTTTATTTTTTATCATGACAAACTTTGTGTCTTATTTTGAGCTTCTACTAAATATGAAAGGTATGCAATGAGAGAAAGATGTTTGTGGTTTCTGATTACTATGTTTGTCTCTGTGACAAAGATGTCTATGATAGCTCTAAATAGCCTATTTAAATAGTCCATAACAATATGATTTCAGATAAAGTCTCCTCAGTGCTCATTTGGCTGCTCTGTGGAAGATCTTCTACAGATACTGTGTGAATGGGTGTCAGAAGATATCATGATCATTGTTTGGCTTCTGCCTTCTAAACAAAATTACTTTTAAAGCTCAGGGATGTTGAAGTGTAACAGTCTAAATGGCTGCTGCAAGAAATGTTCAGGAAGCATAGAGCCTTGAATAGCATTCCTATCATCTTGACCCATTCTGTCAAATTACAACCACAAACTCCTCAATGCAATTCTCATGAGAGTTTCTGCTCATAGGGTGAGCAAAACTTCGACCTACATGCAAAAAGCTACAGAAAGTTAAAGCTGAACATCTGCCCCCCAAACAAACCAGAAACCCAGCTGAAGAACACAGCTGGTTGAACTTTTATTTATTCTCCACTTGTTCCTGAAAACATTCATAAATAATTTCATTTTATTTTACAGTTATTTAAAATACTTGCGGTGTAACATTGCTACTGTAACCTTTCTTCACATATAATCCTTAGTTTGTTGTAGAAAGTGTTGTATTTTACCTGTCATTTACTTGTGAAGATGAGTTTGTAAATTAGATAAATCTTATTCCTTTAAATATTTCTTAGTGTAGACTGAATTGTTTAGTTTAATCTTCTGATGCAGACTAAAGAGGTACTGTTGTGTTTCAGGTCTATGTGAATTGAGTGGATTCGGGGATCTGAGAGGAGCTTAAGGAGAATTATAAGAAGTAAAGTATGCATTCTTTTGTGGCTTATCAAAGATGGCAGAAACAAAGCCGTAATCTTATAAAATCCACCAAGAAGAAACCTAAAATGTCTCCCGGTCTTCTCTGCCTACCTTCTTCCTGGTCACTGCTATGAGAATATGCTGACCTAAATCCAATAGAAAATCTATTGCTTGTCTTGAAATTTTATTTCTAGAGATGCTCTCAATCCAATCTGGCTGAGCTGAAAAATGTAGTAAGAAGAATGAGCTGAATGAGCATTAGAGCAAATAAGAATAAGGAAGTGGTGTGTTATAGTTCCTGCATCGTTTATCTATGGGTGCAAGTCATGAGGTCAAAAGTCTTGTGTGAGCAACTCAGAGTACTGCTGAAGATGAAGACAATACTTGCTGTTTTCTGTAAGTACATTGACAGCAGATAGAATCAAAATACAGATTTTAATTATTTTTGCACAATGAACATTGATATGACTCTTCACTTATTGTCTTCAAGATATTTTGCTAAACCAGGTCATTGGCCAGACAGAAGGTGAGCGCAATCTATGAAAGTACTTTGCAAAACAAGGTGTATTTTAAGATGTTATGTTGCTACATTTATTTGTGTGTCTTTTGTGTAGACATGGATCCTGCAAATATTCTGGTCCAACAAAGATCTGTAAGCGAGGGCAGTGACCTTAATGTAAGATGCGTCCTGTTCGGGAAAAAGAAGTACCCCTCTTTTTATGTTTATTTACTGAAAGATGGACAAGGACTTCAGAAATCGAAACAGACGCAAACTTTGGATGAGGTTCTTTTCACAATATTTAATATTCATCTTGATCACAGTGGAAATTACAGCTGCTGGTACTCCGCTAAAAATTACAGCCTCTCTGATGTAGAAAAGAAAGGAAAGGATGAAGTTCAGATCCTGGTTATAGGTGAGTATATTTTTATTCTTTTTAATCCCACATGCAGCTGTTTTATTTATTATTTTTTCCAACTGCTATGCAGCCAATTTCATCCCAGCAGAGCTCTCCGTGACTGGACCCGTCACAGTTCATGAGGGAAGCCACGTTGAGTTCAAATGCACCTTTTCAGAAATTCTGCACACTCTCAATAACTGTCGATTCATCTACTGTTGCCTGAAGAAGAATGAGACCATCCTTCAAATACAAGTATTTGATCTTACTCAGATGGAAGCCTCTTTTAGCATTGAAGGTGTCGTTTCAAGGGATTCGGGTCCCTATAGTTGCCTTTTGCTGCCATCAAAGTGCTTCCAGAAACAATGGAACGAGCTGCAAGGAATAAATACGGTGATTCTGGAAGTCAAAGGTGGGAATTTTTCCACAATGTATTTTACTTTCCAAAATTTTTCTCTTGAAACATCGCTGAAAATTTATGTCAATACATTTCATTTGTATTTCAGAGGATTTGATCCCGTTGGCGGCTTTGTCTTGTGGATTTACAGTCCTTATGTTGCTTTTCAGTCTGTGTCTGGGATGGTTCATTTACAAAAAATGCTTCAAACTTTTGTACAAGCCATGGTGAGCCTTTGTTTAGTTGCACTTCCTGTTGGCAGACGGGCAGACAGAGATCGAAAACAATGTAAATGTAACACATAAGGAAGGGTTTGCTTTCTGTTTGAATTCTGTGTTTTCTCATTTTGATAGTGAGCAACTGAATACAAATGTGTTGGCACCAACAGATGTGGAACCGCAAGAGGGTATGTTTTGGTTAGAATCACCGAAAAGATATTCTTTAGAAAATCTGTTTTTTAAGAGGTTCATATTGATTTGACAGGGAAAATATTCTCACTCATCGGCTTCAATATAAATACTTTTTATTTCATAAACAGAGGAAATGTATTTTTTTCTCTCTCAAAGTTTATAATGATGAAGGCAACACCTGTTGAATTAATTGTAAATATTTCTAAACTTCCATAATTGTCTTGTGCTTTAAAGTTCTTCAAGATGTTTTTTTTTTATCATAAAAAGCACAAATACAAAATTCCATTGACATTACTGATAGTTGGCTATTTGTAGTTTTTTTTTCTAATTTAATAATCTTCTTTCAAGGATCAGAAGAAGATAATTCTTTCAGCATGGAAAGTGAAGAAGAGTAAGTTTGCAAATATGTCATTATAAGATCTGTTATCAATTTGTTCATATATTTATATGTTTGATTAATAAAAATCTGATATATGTAACGTGCAGGTATTTGCAGACCTCTTCACTTTGATTATCGTAAAATCCTGTCCAAACCATCAGCTTATGTAAATATTCTTATGTTAGAACCAACGTCCAGTCAAAGTCCAATTGTTAATTTGTGGGTTAAAACTGATATTGAGTTGTTTTACAAAGACAAACTGGCAAGAATGTGATTTTCTATCAATTTAAAGTTGATACCCCTAAAACTTGCTGTGACTTCAGTGGAATGTGGTTCTGAAAAGCACCGATTCAGTAATTTTCTGATGTTTACTTGTAACAAAAACTAAAAATCATGGATAATTTTTCTTCCACCTCACAGTTATTCTCTTGTTTGTGTTTGTTGCTGTTGTTCTCCATTCTGCTTCTCCTTCCAAGCAGTTGCTACAGCACAGCAGCCTCCCCAGATCCACAACTGCATACAGATGGACTTGGCACGAGTTTTGTACGACACGAGAGGGTTTCAAACGAGGACCAACTTACAGGGCAACTTGCTGTCGCATCTGAGCCATTGACAACCTCTATAAGGTTTGTGACGTGACTGAAATGTGAAAATGTTAAAGGACAATAAATGTTTTTAGCAACATACTGCAGTTATTTATTTATTTTTCTGGAATAAAAGTTGTGTCTAGCATTTAACCTGACATCATCTTTTATTAGAAATCAACAGCATTTTGAGACAAGTGGTGTCATCTATTACTCAAGTGAGAAAATTTACAGCGTTATTCCAGGTAGGATATCATCATTTACTTTCAGTCTGTAAAAATATTATAATGAGTTAGACGTAATAAACATCAGAACATGATTTTAATAACTTTCTTCTTCAAAAAATATTCATTACAAATTGAATAAGTAATTATTACTAGTATTATTGCAAAAAAATTTTAAACTCCATGTATGGTCCTTGTGTGGTCCTTGTGTTCAATATGTGCAAAATATTTCAAAGACATGCTTAAATTGCCTTTTAAGCGTGTCTTAGAAAATAACTGCGAATATGAAAGTGCTAAACAAAGAAGCACAGATACATCTAGACAGCTTCCTGTTTCTTTCACCGCAGATGATTCATTCGCTGGACCAAATACTTCATCAGTGCTGTACATCAATTCTGTCAAAAAGCAATAAAAGTCATCATCAAAGTCACCAGAACAAGACTACACCTGAATGTGATGCATAAATCCATTACATGCATGTATTTTGTTTATTTCAGTTTTGTGCTATTCCAGGACAATGCACCGGTGTTGACCTGATAGATTTACCCACAAAGAGAGTGCATTTTTCATACAACTTGAACTTTTCACATTTTATCACATAATTTGAAATGACTTTGAAAACATAAAGTAAAATTAAAATTACATTTTCTTTTATATGTGTTGCATAGATTTGTATTGGTTTTTCTCTACCAGTATTAACTTTGTGCCAGTTCATTGTAAAACAACAAGAACTCTGTCAAGCTTGGTAGTGACTGTGAAAATCAATTTTCATGCTGTACCATAGATTCAAAATTAGACTTATGTCTGCACTTTGACTGGGTCATTTTAACATATGTTTAGTGTTATCGTGATGGAAGGTGAAACTTGATCTAAAATCTATTACAGGCTGTAAAACGTAGCCAAGAAGTTTTGGCATGGAAGTCAAATTCACTGTGAACTTCTCCCGCTTACACTGAATGGTTAAATGGTAAATGGACTGAACTTATATAACGCTTTTCCAGTCATTTTGACCACTCAAAGAGCTTTACACTAGAGTCATATTCACCCATTCACACACAAATTCATACACCAATACGCAGACCAATAGGCAATTTGGGGTTAAGTGCCTTGCCCAGAGGCACATCGACATGTGGCAGGAGGAAGCTGGAATCGAACATACCGATTGCAAGACGACTACTCTGCCAGACAGCCACATCGCCGCAGAAGTGAAACTACACACAAGTGGACTGTGCTAACTCATTACATAACATCATGATCAAGTTGGTTGCACTGTTTTTTATGTAGCTTTAACAGAGTGAAGGAGACTGCACACAAAGACACATTCGCAGGACCAAGGAGATATGGTCTTTTATCTCCTTGTTCATCGATATACACTGTATGTTCTACTGCATAAAATTCCAGTGAAATACATAGAAGTCTGTTGATTTATCATGACAAAATGTGAAAAGTTGTATGAAAACTTTTGAATTAGGTTGCAAATTCTACTATTTTGGGTTGGTTTCTTGTTGCTTTTGATTTGTCTATTGGAGAGTACTTATGTGTACTTTGTGAAGCATTTTGGGCTCAACTAGATATGTGTTTAATTGATTTAATTTTACCAATGTGTTTCACTTTTTGCCCTGTAAATACTGAATGTTTATGGCAATACTGTTTTGGTTAATACACTTATGGCTGCAATGTTCACTATGTCCACTTGATTTCTGTAAAGTGAATAAGAAAATGTCTATTAAATTCTTTGAAAAAGTCCACTTTGGAGCCAGCAATGTGAAAATAAATACATTTACAAACATTAGTTTGTAAACGAAACCCGGGGAATTGCATTTTTCAAGACTAACCAGTAGATGTCGCTATTAACCTGAACTCTTAAATGACTTACTCTGAAATGCAATATTAAATATGATTCATGTAATTCCCTCTTAAGACAAAAGGCATTTATTGCTGGTTGTTGCATACTTTGTTTTTATCGCATGAGTAAAACAAATGAGTAATCTTGCACCTGACATGTAACAGTGCAGAATGACTTACAGGAATTACTTACTTCCCTTAAAGACTTAAGTGAAACAAGAGATTTAAATCATACACAGCATTCAGTCAACGTGTGGTCAGTTTAAATGAATAAAATACAGATAGGAGGAAAAAAAATCTAGAGTTAAATAAAGTAAATTATGATTAAAAAAAACACTGAGCTTGTCACTTTTTCTTCATTTGATTAGTTTTTCCTGTCAGGCATTTTGCAAGACAGAGCAATCTGAAAGTCGTGATCATTGAAAATGTAATCACTGCAACAACAAGTATGAAGAACAGGAAAACATCTACAGAGTAGTAGGAATACCAAGGCAGTCTGTGGGACTCGGTTCTCAGATGAGCTGCACCTTGGTGTCTTATTGCAAATTCTATCCAGAAGAGGGCGGTATCGATTGGCTTCAGTGGCTGATCCTTGTGCAATCTAGAGAGTCTCTGCATGTTAATCCTGTAGGATGGTTCAGACAGTACCTCTTTGATAGTTTTCAGAAATGTGTCCTCTTTGTCTACAGTTGCTAGGGTAAGAATCTTAGCTGCTCCTCTGGCTTGCAGTCGGAGAAGATTGTCATATTGGTCATAAAACACAGGTAAACCCACTACTGGTACTCCATGATAAATGGCCTCTTGGACTCCATTTGTTCCTCCGTGAGCCACAAATAGTTTCACCTTTGGATGTCCTAAAAGGTCTTTTTGTGGCATCCAGTTAACCAGTAAAGTGTTTTTTCCCACACTGGCCGGTTTGCTACCTTTATAGCTCCAGATTACTTTCTGAGGTAACTGACTAAAAGCTTGAGCAATTTTGTTTGTCACATCTAAAGGGAGCTCACTAACAAAAGTCCCAAGAGACATGATGATGACGCCATGCTGTCCAGAGCTCTGAACAAACTCCTCCAGGTTCTTAGGAAGAGGTTTAGCTGGTTCACACTGAAAGCCCCCGATGTAGATGACATTTGGCATGGTAGGACGGGGGAACTCAAAAACAAAGTCCACTCTCATGAGCCACAGGTCTGCTCCCCGCAACAAGTCACTGTATCTAACATCTGAGCCAAAGAATTGATTACAGATGGCTTGATACTGGGGACGGATCAGAAAGGTGTCCTGAACTTCCCAGATGGTGTAGAAAAGGAGATTTTTGACTCTCTGTATAAAGGTCATTTTGTCTGTCAGTCCTGAGCCCGTCATTGGGATGTAAGATAAAGGAGAAGGTGCAAGGGCAAAGTGTCCCTCCCCACTGGTAACCCATCTCACATTATAGACTAGAGGGAGTTTAAGAGCATGGGCTAACATTATTCCAGCTCCCCATGCAGGATCAGTCATTAGCAGGTTATACTTTTTTGCCTTTAAACCATTCATAAACTTTTTATCCTCCAACATTGTGCTGGCCATCTTGCACATCATTCCGTGCATGTCGAACATAGCTTTAAACATTTCAACCTGCAAACTCATGAAGCTCATGACAGAGCTCTCTCCTCTCTCTAATGCAAAAATTTTTCTAAGGATTGGGTTGATGAAATCATGATTGAAAGCTCTGGCAACAGGAACCGTGATGGTTTTGTAGTATGGAGAGTCGTCCTTGATGTACCAGCTTTTATTGGTCCTTATTACATCAACAGAGTGCCCACGGGAGTGGAGAGCTTGAATCATAATGTCCATATTCACCCAGTGGCTGCCTTCCAAAGGAATAATCAAAATCCTGCCACCATGACCAACTCTCCATGAAAGGAATACTGCGAATACTAGGAAAAGATATGCTGTGGCTTTCCCCCTGGATTTCATCTTTAGCCTAAAAGAAAAAAAATATATAATTTCACAAACTAGCTAAGACATGTTGTTTTATATAGAAAATAGAAAACAAAATCCATTACATACCTGCTTTGAATGAAGTAGGTAAAGTGAGATATTTGGTTTTCTGTATGAAACATCTTATGTTCTGTGCAAGTAATGCAATTGAAAAACGTGTATAAAGCGATTATGGATTAGCTTACTTTAGTGAGGGAGGCTGTTCAGTAAAAATAAGTGGTCTCTTTGTTCTGCATTGTGCAACAAGTCTGCTCTGAAATCAAGGTTGTTCTTACAATCTGAGATTCCTTTTTTGATTGAACTTTTCTTTACCTTTACAATTATTGTCATCTTTAGCGTATTAGCAGACCATTGTTGGCATGGTTTGCAATGTGACAACAGCTGGAAAAACAATAAAAAGTAGCTCATGTGCATGTTTTTTTTATAGTTTATGCACACAAACATAAACTTTCTTAATTGTTTTCTGAATGATCAATCCTATGTCAGAATTTCTAAATAGCACTGTACAATCCTGATCAAAGACTAAAGGATATGTATTAAAATAAAAGGCTAGGTTTGTGTATATTTGATTTTTTAATTTTGACTTCTTTGTTTTGGAAAATCATGCTTTCATGAAAAAAGAACAGTTCAAATGCATTAATTACACCCAAAAATGTTATATATATATATAGCCAGACTAAGAGTCAGCTCCAGTGACTGGGACGCCATAGTCTCATGTGTTCTGACCTTCATCTAGAATCATGAGATATACAGTAAATCATGACCAGAAGAACAGGATTCTGAATCCTGTTCAAATGAGCATCCTCTACGGTGTAGCTGAGCTAACTCTTGTCTTCACTTCTCCTGTCTTCATGACCTTCTGATTTTGTAGTTTTAATTGATCAATATTTTGTCTTTTGGAAAATTGTCTTATTTTTCTGCCTTTCATAACAGAAAAATACTGTGTAAGGCATTTTGCTCTTTTTTTAACCTTATACAAGAGAATATTTTATCATATAGGTGTGTGGCCATGAATGATCCAGTAAAAAACCCACACATCCTCTTAACAATGTGACCAAATATTTGTGCTGCAGAATTTGATCTTGCCTATGTGCCTGTAATAAAGCTATTGTGACACAGTTTGGTGTGACAAATTAGTTGTTTTCTCAACTAATTTCCTGACAATTGGTATGCTGTTACTATGGCTCTTTTACAGCCTGTTCAAAGAATGCAGAGTCTGGATGAAAGGAGAGCTGTGAATTTTAAATACTGACAAGAAAGACTATTCTTAGTGTGTAAGTAGATTCCAGTTAACAGAACATTTGTTCTATATGTTAAGCTAAAACTCAAATGACTGAATTCCTCATAAGTCCTTCAGCTCTGCAGAGGCCTTTACAAAACATACAAGACATGTCGCTGAAACTAGTGAGTTTCAGGGTAGTAGTGTAACCGGGTTCTGCTTCACTCCACTATACCAGGCCGACACAAGTTTCTGGGTGAACAGGCAGTTTATTTCCTGAATGAGAACAAATCGTGTTGGAATCAATGCAATGGCTCAGCTTCCCTCAGCACACTCTCGTGCAGCTTCCATAGACTGGCACTGATTACAGTAAAACATTAATATTTTCATCATTCAATGAAAAATACAATAATAATTGATGTACCTGAATGAGAACAAATTGGGTTGGAATCAATGCAATGGCTCAGCTTCCCTCAGCACACTACAACAGAGCGTCATGTTACCGGTAGCTTTAACTTAACACAGAAAGTGTTTCACAATATTAACAAAACTAAATGTACAAAATTGGTGCCAGGCACACAAATTGTAAATAGTAGTCGCACACTATTGGTGTAAGTTATTAAAAATGATATTTTATGTGTTTCTAACACTTTTCCGTGCTGTGTGTTGAGGAATGAAACTCACCTCTCGTGCAGCTTCCATAGACTGGCACTGATTACAGGGGCCAGCAACATATAACCAGCCACACAGAGAGGAGGGCGCTATTTCCCATTGCACTGATAATATAAAGCAAGTGGAATTCTACAACATAAACTCTGTTACAGTAGCTCTCCAATACTTTGGTTGGGCAGCCCAAAGACCAAAATCATGCCTGAAATTTGTTTTTACTACAACATGTGACCCACGCTTAGAAGGAATTTAAGATGTTTTCTCTGGAAGGAAACAGATTGCAGGGGAACTTTAAGCCCTTCCAAGAAAATCTGCAGGGAGTCAGCAAACAGGCTCTTATGTTTAGCTCAGAAAATGTTTTCCAGAATGCCTCTTTTTAGAAAGCTTATGATAAAAAGAAAAAGCGTTTTACTGCTGAAATTATGCAACAGAATTACAAGTGTCCTAATGCAAAATATTCTGCAGATCTACGCATTAAGAAAAATGCAAAATAGAACAAAATGAAACAAAAAGAAAGCCATATTAATGACATGCTTTTACTCAAAGGACATGTTCTTCCTGCATTATGTTGTCCTGTCCATTACTATGACAGTTGTCATGATTTAAACTACTAGAATATGTATCTATGTTTTCTTTTGTTGCTTTTCCTGTCCAGCTGCTCTTTAGAAACAAGTTTAGAATAATAGTACAAATAATACCATAAAATGCACATGTCCAGTCATAACTGTGTTCAGAATTGCAGCATTATTTCTGGCACAATTGAATCTCAGAAATCAAATGCAAAGATATGTTGTGACTAGTCTGCACTGTCATTAAAATGTCTCAGATGGTCTGAAGATCAGTTAATGTGCTTTTCTTTCATTTCCCATTGTGATTAAAGACGTTTCTAGAGAGTACTGCCGGGATGAGTCGGGACAATGATGCTGGCCCATTTGTGAATGACTGGGATGAAAAGGAGAGCAGATCCAAGAACTGACACCAGAAGGAAGGCCCACAGAAACATTCGATCCAGGACCTGAGCGGCAAACTTCCAGTCTCGCACCACCTGTAGGAAAAAAGAAGCACAAATCAACCTCTAAGAATATTACCAATAGCTTAGTGATGAGGAATTTTGGAACTGACTAATGATTGTTATTCTTTTTGAGCATTTTATGAGAAATGTTGAAAAAGGTCAAACTCACCTCTCTGACCTGGTTTTCTTTAACCACGTGCATGGTAATGTAGCGAATAGATTCCAAAGCTGCTTTGAGGTTGTGCTGGGTGTAGAGAAGTGGAGTGAGCTCAGGAGTTGGATTTTTTATATTTCCTAATCCAATATTTCTTTCTGATTCAGGCACTCTGGCTGCAGCGTACCGGTCCACATGGCTGCGCATGCATAGCAGCTTAGGTAGCCGATGTAGGAAAATCTTTCTCACCCACGGTGCCATGCCATGATGTGTTGATGAGGAGCGATGGTGGATGTTGATGGCAAAGACGGTGATGACGATTGAGAGTGTGACAAAGATCATGGTAAAGACCAGGTATTCCCCAATAAGAGGGATTGCCTTGGAAGACGAAGGGATGATCTCTTCAATGACCAAGAGGAAGACTGTGAGTGACACCAGCACAGAGGTGCAGAGAGAGATCTTTTCACCACCGTTTGAGGGCAGATAGAAGACAAGGATGGTAAGAAAGGACAAGCCGATGCAAGGGATGATGAGGAAGAGAGTGTAGAAAAGAGGCAGCCTACGGATAATAAAGAAATAGGTGATGGTGGGATAGGAACTGCTGCCATCAGTTCTGAGACCACGGCTGCCTGTTGCTTTCACTATCTCCCATTCCCCATTGTCAAAATAATCCTGCTTATCCACATGAAAATCTTCCAGAAGGACATCCACCTATAAGAATACATCATAAAATTAGTAACAGGTTATCACTGCTAATGCACTGTGCACTTTCAATGAAATTTAGACTCACCTGTGAGCCGTCATAGGTCCAGGATCCAAACTTCATTGAACAGTTCTGGAGGTCAAATGGGAAGAAGGTGACATCGATGGTGCAGGCGGACTTGTAGTTGGCTGGTGGATTCCATGAAATGGTTCCGTTGTACTTGACGACAGCCTTAGTGATAGTTCCCTCAAAACGTCCATCTGAACTGTAGAGACAAAATAACCAGAGGCTATTTAGCTCTGTATTGTGATTACAGTTTTCTAACACCCTTAAATTATTACCTCTAATCTAATATTATCGTGTCACATACTTGTCATAAAGTACAACATCAGGAAGCCAGATCCTGTCTGAGGGAACACGGATGGTTGTGATGCCCAAAAAGTCTTCAGGGCTCCATCGCAATTTCATATCAACCCATTCCTGTACAATAGAGAATCAATAATTTCAGGAAAAAATACAGGTGCAATTTCCTTTACACAATGAAGACATTGCGCAAATGGGAGACAACTCTGTTTGCTTTAGCTTTAGAATCCCACAGCATTGACCTGACATATACAGTTAAAGTAAACAGGCTAAAAACAGCTTTAAATTGAACACATAGCCATTTTGGGAATAATAGATCATCTCATCTGCCCCTGCCATTCAGTTTCCCAATGTGGCATGACGTAACTTATCCCTGTGGTACAATATATCCAAACTGAAACAAAGCGCCGGGTTTAATAATTTATAAGATCCACAGGATCCACATATACAGCTGACAGGAGCAGGAGAGGGGATGGAGTGGGCATGGGGAAGCAGGTGTGTGGGCACAAGGTCGAATTGGCTCAAATAGATGAGAACTGTCAGTGAAATGCCACCAGAGCTGATTAAAAAATCCCCACAGAGGGACAGACTGCTTCTGCTTACCTACTGGGACTGAAAGCACTTTCACACACAAAATGGCTATGAGCACCAAATAGGTTCACCAGGACAGGAAATGAAATCCAAAATCAGTTATTTATGTATGTATTACTTTACTTGCCTGTTTCATCCAAACATTAGTTGTCATTAACTGGTTTTTCTCATCCTGAAAGGGAAAATCAAAAGGTTACTGACTATAACTCAAACCTTCAGAACCATTGCAAAGATCAGAAAAAATTTAAGCTCACCACATCAACCAGCTGGGAGATGGCCAACCCGAACTTCACGCTGATGGTCTGGTTTAGGTACTCCACTGGACGAACCCATTTCTGGTAGTTTTGAAAGAGGTATTTGAACAGTTTATCTTCTGCTTTTGCATAGGAGGAGAGATTTGGAGCCTCTGAGATGTGAAAAAAGACAGAAAACACACTTTACAGATTGAATATGAAATAAAAAATCCTGGATTTTTCTACATTATGTCACAGTTATGCCTGACTGCTTGACACCTCAGTGGTTTGAAATTGTAAATTAAAACAATTAAGAGTTTTGTGTTTCAATTTAATAATAAAAAATTGGCATGATGATTGCCTGCTTCCTTTGAGGAGCAAAGCCAGACACTAAGCTCTGACATTTTTCTTGCAGTCGTAAGGAAGAAGCTTCATGTTTGCATTTTGGTTTACAGAAGAGCCTCTCCCGCAAGCTTACATTTGACCTTACCCATTCATATTTATTTGGACTGGCATTGATGGATATTAGAATCCAAGTATTTCCCAGGATTTATGGAAAAGTCCACCTGTCTCCTCTACATTTGCATTATATTTCCCTTTGGTTCCTTCAGTTATTGTTAGTTTATTATGTAACTCCTATTCTGCTCTGCTTTTGGATTTGTTTCGGCTTCATTTCCTCCTTTGGATTTTGTGTATTAATTTAGCCTCCTTTAAATCTAAAAGCTCAAAAATCCAGTCTCAGGAAGTTGAATATTCAGTCTCATTAGAAATAATTTAAAGGCCCCTGCACTTTGCCTCAGCACATTAGTAAAGAGCATCATCTGAAAATCTTAAATAATATCAGACAAGTGCAAAACTAACCAGAACAGGGCAGTCTTAACAGGCTGGTGAGAAGAGAAGCAGTTTACAGTACCATGCTAACTCTAAGGAGTTGCAGAGATCCACAGCTCATGTGAGATAATCTGTCAAGAGAATAGTCCTGCACTCCCCAAATCTGGGATTTATACGAGCATGGTGAGAAGAATGTCATTTGCAGTACACCACAAAGCATGTAGAGGAAAAGCAACTTTGTACAAGAAGTTGTGACCAAAATTGAGTTCTTTGGGCTGCATAGAAAATTCTGTAATGCTATTATGTAATGTAATGTAATACAAACAAGTTCATATTTTCATGATACAGGACTATATAATATATTATATGACATGATAGACTCAATCTTATCAAAAATCTATGTGAGGACTTAAGAACTGGTATTCACAGCTGTTCTCCATCCAGTAAACTTATTTTGATTAACCCAATTAAAAATAGAATGGGTAAATACGCCTGTCTATATATGTGTCATGCTTATATAGACATCAGCTGTAGTTACAGCCAAAGGTGGTCCTGCAAAATGCTGAGTCAGGGAAGCTGAAAATCACATTTTTCTGAATTCAGTATCCTTTTCCTTCCACCTCAGAATTATGCACACTAGAGAGTTGTTTTATGAGTTAAAATCCAAATAAGATCCATTGCAGCTTCTGCAGCTTCTGACAACCCAATGAAAAAATTCATTGGGGCGTCAATAATTCAAAGTACTGCAGCTGAAAATTCACCATAATGATGGCCACAAAGGTGTGTATCACCAGTACAGAAAACATGCTCAGCCAGTGGCTGTGTGATAAACAAATTCTGGATCACCCTGTCTTCTTCTACAACATGCCATCCACGAGCTAGGCTGTTTCCTCTTTTTGGAAATGTCATTTGTGGCCTGAGGTACTGTTGGGGAAAGAAAAAAAAAACAATGAATAAAATCTGTGCAGTTTAATCTGTCAGAACTAAACTGACATCTGCTGCAGAGTAAAATTAATATTTAATGTTACCCACTGTATTTTGATAAATAATGTTACTGATCAGGAGTGAAGCAGGAGTAATGACATAATTTGATGGACGGCTCATTACAGATATGGAGCTCTTTAGTGATAATTAATATTGGTTAAGGCAGTCTGAATATAAAAATCCATAAACACAGAACTTCCCTGGCAGTTTTTATTTGTATTTACTCTTTCAGCTTTATCCATTCATGTTGTCAGTTGTTTACGTCTCTGCTCAGAACAGCTCTTAGATGCCTTGTAAGCCAAATAAGAACAAACCCATATAAAAAAAATCACCTGGATTTCATAATTAGGTATAGTACCTGATGCATTATATTTTGTACTGACAGAAAGCAATAATATGTATCCCTTTTTTCTACTTGAATAATTTAAATAAGAGCTTTTTCATGTATACAGTACAATACTTACGAAGAGAGTGACACAGGTGGTACCAGCACAGAGATGGAAGCAGCATCAGCAGCAGTACATGGAAAGTGGTCGCCTCTCCTGCTCTAAGCATCATGTCAAAGTTGAACACAAGCAGCTGGTCTCTTAGGCATCCCAGAGCTGTCCATAGTAATGAAATAAATTGAGTCTACTAAGAAATCACCTATTTTTATTGGCAATAACCTGAAGTTATCATGCCTACATGCATCTTCCACTGGCCACTGTACTGATGACACTTTTAATACAGGAATAGCACCCTCCATAAATCAGGAATGCCCTCCACCTTCACCTTGCAAACACAAACCTCTTACAAGAAATAAATGCAGTCCATATTACAGCATGCAAAGGCTGGATGCGTACCTGCTCTGACTCTTTCTCATTAACGCAGAATCCAGTGTGGCGGCAGATGAAAGGTGGAGGGAGTCCTGACAACAGCAGCTGTGCTGCATCGCTCTCCTCCATTCCAGGCAGGTTCTTTTTCTTGCCTCCCACAGGCGCTAGTGCACTCCCGGCTGCATCCAGTTGTGCACAGGCAACGTATTCTGTTCTCCTCTCACCCCTCCTTTCCCTCCTTTTCCTTCCTCACAGTGCTCCTCAGCCCCTCCACCACAAGCAGCATCTCTCATTCTGTGCTCTGAGAAATCCAGCCACTCATCACATGCAGTAATAGTCATCCTCTGAATCAACCAACCTGCTGCTTAGACCAAAGCGGTAAATTGTGAGCTCTGATTCCCATTACCATTACAATGTTTCCAAAGTTTCCTGTGATCCACATCTGCACAGGTATGATAAGACATTTTCTTTGGTTTTATGGGAATTAGAAAAAAAAAAAAAAACAATTGAGGTGTAAGTGCCATTTTTCAGGGAATCTTATTACAAATATCTGTAGTAACCCATTCTGTTGTGGAGTAAATGTGAAGGGACGCATCAAAGTGGTGCAACTACCAAGCATCTACTATT
Organism: Poeciliopsis prolifica; assembly: GCF_027474105.1. NCBI lineage: Eukaryota > Metazoa > Chordata > Actinopteri > Cyprinodontiformes > Poeciliidae > Poeciliopsis > Poeciliopsis prolifica. The sequence goes on along the minus strand of NW_026562386.1, from coordinate 11,107,373 downwards.
TCTAATCTTGAGCCTATTTCTGTGTTCACTAACATTTCAACAATGTGAGAAACTTCAAAATTCAATCCAATCTTATGCTGTTAAATCTGTGTTGTATACAGATTTATTACATACAGATGTATTTCAAGCAATTATTTTTGTCAATTTGGATGATAAAGAAAAACAAAACAGTTTTGACACACCAAGCAATGTGTGTTCAGATGATTTAATGCATTCCAGTTTAGTTTACAACAACAAAAAGGAATGGGATTGTTTGTTGTCGATGCACACTCACTGATGCACGTCTACCCTCGGTGTTACGGTAGCGTTTTACCGCTGTGTTGCATTCAAGTACACGGGAACGTGATTTCATTTAGAGATACATTTTTCCATCATTGCATGCCTCAAATAATGCTTCGCAAATAACACAATCGACGATTTGATAGTAGTTTTACAGTATTTTACAAGTTTTAGTTAATCCAAAACATGAACATAATTCACAATGGTCATTTTTATGCATTATATTATAAAGTCATAAAGAATATCTTTTACTTGGACAAAGCTTTTAAAGCTCTTTCCGTGTGATCCTAACCATTGTATGTGCTTTTGTGCATTAAAACTGTTTTACTTTCCAGTAATTACAAAATATATATTTGAAATGATCAGCAACGCTTCCTTGGACACTATCTAAGAAAGCATATTATTGTTTATAGATATTAAAGGATGTTATTTATGAAATATGCTACAGAATAGGACTGTGGTAAAATGCGATATGAAAATAGGGGACGGAATATTTCCATGGAATTTTCCTTCAACTTAATTTCCAAGTGTACAAGGCATACTTGAATGCACCATGAGGTTGTTTCCGTGGACATAAAACCCGGATTGTGCGCGGAATGGCGTAATAACAGGGAGGAACCTGCTAGTGGACTGGACTCGATACACCTGATGATTTCATGTTCGTATGTTGCAGCTAAACTCGAATTCAGTTGAAGTAAGACTAATGACGGTAACAAAGCAAATGATTTACATTTTTGCTGAAAACCGGAAAGCAGTAATTGCATTCTTAAATTCAGAGAAAGCTTTTCTGCTCTCAAGACTTCAAATCACTTTCATACTGTTGTTTATTAACATTTAGCTGGAGTTATTGAATTATGATCAATAACTACATGGACGTGACATGTACAGATAATGTGTGGTAGCTTTGCTTTGCTCACATGTTCAATAATCTGTATCACATCTTTGTTTTCTCTGTCAACTGACAGTCAGCTTCTTGTATTTCAGATGAAGCTAATCTACTGTTTCAGGGCTTTGGTCCTGCTCATCCTCGTCTCCTGATGCTGCAAAGGAGGACACATACTGGTTCTTCCTATCGAGGGCAGCCACTGGATAAACATGGATGTTTTAGTAAAAGCTCTGCACTCCAGAGGACACAGCCTGACTGTTATGCGCCCCAGCAACAGCTGGTACATTAAAGATAACTCTTCATATTACAGCACATTCACAGTTCCCGTGAAGAGGAGCTTCTATCAGAAGTTCATTACCAAAATCATATTTGACATCATACAGTTTGAGCGTGGGGCTTTACCTTTGACCAGTTTCCCTTATGCTTCGCTTGGGATGTTCAGCACTACCCTGGAGATTCATAAGGCTGTGAGTGAATATGTCTCAGCCATGTTGGATGATGCAGAGTTAATTAGAACCCTGAACAACACCAAGTTTGATCTGGTTCTCACTGACCCCTGCTGGGGCAGTGGAGCACTTTTGGCCAGATATTTAAGCGTTCCTCTAGTTTTTAATGTTCGCTGGATAATATCTGAAGAAGGTCAATTTGGCATCGCTCCATCACCATTATCATATATTCCAATCACAGGATCTGGCTACACAGATAAAATGACCTTTTTCCAAAGGGTTAAAAACAATATTTTATACTATATCATCCGAATGAATGATATGTTGGTCACTAAGCAAGTTTACCAGCCACTTTGTGAGCAATATCTTGGACCTGATTGTGACTTTGACCATTTAAAGATAGATGCAGACATCTGGCTCATGAGAACCGATTTTGTCTTTGATTACCCACGTCCCACAATGCCTAATGTTGTGTACATGGGAGGGTTCCACTGTAAACGTGCAGAACCACTTCCTGACTACATGAAGGAGTTTGTGCAGAGTTCTGGAGAGCATGGAGTCATTGTCATGTCTTTAGGAACATTTGTGCCTGCTCTCCCAGATGATCTGGCAAATGAGATTGTAACAGCTTTTGCAAAGTTGCCACAACAAGTCATCTGGAGCTACAGAGGACCCAAACCATCCACTTTGGGTAACAACACTTTACTGGTTGAGTGGATGCCACAAAAAGACCTTTTAGGACATCCTAAGGTAAAGCTATTTGTGGCTCATGGGGGAACAAATGGACTTCAAGAGGCCTTGTGTTATGGAGTCCCAGTAGTGGGTTTACCCTTGTTTTTTGATCAGTATGACAATCTGCTGCGCTTGCAAGTAAAAGGTGGAGCTAAAATTCTTACACTTGGTACAGTGGACAAAGACAACAACTTCTTGAAAGCCATACAAGAAGTCTTGAATGAACCGTCATACAGGCAGAACATGCAGATACTTTCCAGGCTGCACAGAGATCAGCCAATGAAGCCAATTGATACTGCCCTATTCTGGATAGAATACGTCATTAGGTACAAAGGTGCTGGACATCTGAAAGCTCAGTCCTATAGAATGCCCTGGTATGTTTACCACTCTGTAGACGTAGTCCTGTTCCTGATGGGTGCAGTACTGCTCACGCTTCTAGCTACAGTCATGTTTATCAGGTGTTTATGGAAATCTGTGTGTGGATGTAAAGTAAAACTTGAGTAATGATTAGACATATTCATTAATTTAGCACTATGAATATTTTCACAAGCTGGAGACAAGATTGAAAGCAGTAACATTAACTTGATGGACTCTTTGAATGCTTGTATTGAAACATATTTGGAGTCTAACAATACTACAAATGGGTTTTGTTCAATATTATATTGGTGGCTAAGAAAATGTCATTTTACTTTTGTATTGTAATCCAGAATGTCCTCATGGTATTAAATATATATATATATATATATATGCATACATGTTATTTTCTTTTTTAAACAACGTTTTCCAATTTGTACTGAAATAAATAGCATTTTAGTTACAAACTTCATTTAGTAAAGTAACTGTTCATCACAGAATAAAACATTGTGCTATAAAAATCTATAAATATTGTGCACTGGATGCAACCAATATTGACATAAATAAACAATATTAATGATAATACAGACCTTTGGGCACTTGAATAACTTAAAAACACCATAATATGTAGGAAAAAAACATAAAATACAGAAACCCTTCAACTGTGAGTTTGACAATGTCTATAATTTTAACGATATTGATGTACTTAGATTGATTTTCATGCTGAAATATTTATTGATATGTGTTTGAAATTTACACAATCTAGCTGAATCACAAGGCGTATCGTGCTGCAAATATATGAGTATCCAACACAGTTTCTAATTTCTACATTTCTACATTTCCCGAGACTGTAGAATGACACCCAGTACCAAGTCTCAGGCACTGTGTCGCCATGGAGAAAATATTTTCTGTCAGCCAGAAGGAAGCTCAGTTCGGTGACTTCCTGTGAATTTTCCTTTTTTGCTTCCTTTCATTGCTTTTGCACGGTTTTCATGTCATCATTGTTGTATGTAACAGCGTTTCAAAACCGGATTTCATCCCTAAACTTCATGAAACGAGTCAGTTAATTTTCATATCACGTCATTTGTGTTTATCAGTCTGTTCCGATTGTTCTCAGTTTATTACTGGGTAACACCGTTGGTAGGCGTGACTGGACTGAAGGTTGTGTGTAGCTACCTCATGTTTTTCATGAATGGAGATTATCCGGAAGCACACTGAAAGCAGCTTCCACGTGTGGTCTGGACTGAGAAGACTAACTGTAAGTAGCTAATTCTGTCTAGGTATCTATTTAATCTCCTGTCTGATTGTCAAACCTGTCAAGTTTTGGACTTGAGAATACGGGAAATGTTTATCTGACGGAGCGGAGCTGCAGCAAACAGAAAGGGACAGGGACGGACCCGGTCAGTCTCATACCTTATGTGGAAATAGAACCATTGCACTCCGAAAGTGAAGGGGGCGCTATTTCATATATTATCCGAAGCCTCCCGTTTTCATTTTATTTGAAATCTGATAAATTTTTACCTTTAGGATGGATTTTCACTCTCAGCATGTATTTGAACGACTCCATTTTATTTACTTCAGCGCAGCTGACAATTTTTAACAAGTTCTGTAGCTTTCGGTGTTATTCTAAATCTGCTCCTTAGTCACATCTTTTCGGGCTTGCTACTGCCTCCAGTGGCTTGTGGGTGGTAACACAACTAATCTAGTTACTAAATCAGGATTCCGTAAAGTCTTAATTATTTACTATTAATTTCGGCTTTTCTGTGACTGTAAAAGATAAACTATCTTATAAAACACCATATTTTTAAATTTCCTTAAGGATGTGGAGCTAATTAAATTACATAAAAAAATGTTTTTATACATTATAAATAATATCTATCTTCATCAGTTAGTTATAAGAGGAACAAAAGAAACAAGGAGACTTGAAAAACAACACGATCAACTATAATAAAAATACCATATGCAATATATACATGAGGAATTTAATTGAGCAAAAGTCAATAACAAACAAATAAAATAGGTCCAGAAGAATAACAGCCCAGGTTGTTACAACCAAGATTGTTAAACAAATACAAGCAAAAATTCACACTTTATATTATATTACGTATATTATTCAGAGAGACTTTTTGTTGGTAGAGACTTGTATATGGAAAAAAATAAAATGAAACTATTTTGTCCATCAACGTGGAAATTTTCATTCGACTCTAAAAAGATTTTAAAAAAATTATACTTATGGAATCACATTCTCAACATTTTGTGAATAGAGCAAAACACTTAGCAAGCCATAGGTAAATGTTATTATTAGTTTGGTTAAGAATAATTATTGCATTGTCAATAAATGGCTTCTAATAGATATCGATAGTTGTCAGAGGAACGCTTCATTTAACACAGTAACGTGTTAGTTTGTCAGGTTCAAACTGACAAAAAACAAGGATGGATGCTCTCTGCTAAAATATTTTTTGTCGTCTTCCATGTTCTTTCAGCAAACAGTTGAGACAGAGTTCTTTTTGGTTTCACCACTATTTACCTGATAATTTACCCACCATTGAAAGTATTCTTAAGAGATTGTGTATTAGTCTGCAGCTCATGTGACCAAACCAGCAGGAATGCAATGGTCCCATTTCCAAATAAGGTATGAGACTGACAGCGGTCCCCCACCCCCCTTTCTGTTTGCTGCAGCGAAGTGTACTTGGAAAAGTGGGGTGGGTGTGAAGAAAACTATTGTAACAAGACACAGTGGAGGAGAGGTCAGAGAGGAAAAATACAAAACGGGAAACTTGACAGGCACTCTGGAAACTGTTACTGAACATTTTTGCACATGAAAGCTTTACAGGGAGCAATGCATGTTATAACAGATCCCTAACGTGGTAAATCCAGTTCTGTCAAGACCTGTTTCCACATGTAATCTGTTCTACAACTTCAGATTTGTTGCGGCCCTCAAATCCCATGATATTCAAATAAGAAAAGCTTACATTTCCTCTGACTACATTTCAGCCGGCAAATAGTGTGTATATTTCAACTTTGGTCGTGATAATAGTGGTCTTGCTTTTTTAGATAATTATGATAACTTGTTTATTTGCTTCATCAATAGAAAATTTATAACAGGAAAACAGATTTATCTGACATAAAATTATTTCCAGCAATCTTTGAAAAATAGTTTGATTACTTTTTAAATAGAAATCATAAAACTTAAGAAATTATTTCCCAGAGAGAATTATAAGTTTATGAATGCAAAGATTATAAATCTAAAGCGACTTTTTCATCCTTTTTGATTTATGTAGATAATTGTTTTACTAGGGGAAAAACTGAAAAAAATATAGATTTCTGCTTTTATTTCTAATTATTATTCAATTGTTAATGTTCGAGGCCCTGTAATTGGAATGAGTACACTTTAAATCCTTTAAATGTTTTAGTCCTCCATATTTATGTCAAATTGAAACCAAAATACAACTTGTAAAAATGCATTTGCTGAGAAAATACACCTGAACAATGAAACTGGGAAAGTTAAGTGATGTTTAGTGATGAGCTCTAAATTCCCTTATGTTTAAAATGTATGAGTTCTGTATCACTGATTGCATGCAAACCATCACTATTATGTAAAAGAATATATGAGTAATTGAACTATTTGTATTTGAACTAACACATTTTGCATTAGTTTTATTCCAGTCAAAAAATGATTAGAATTAGCAAATTATATTAATTTTTGTTTTATATTATTGAAATTATTTACTGAAAAACATTTTTTCTCCATTTCAGATGAAGACAGTCTGTTGCTGCAGTGTGTTGCTCCTGCTCATTCTGATTCCCACCTGCTCTCATGGTGGCAACATCTTGGTCTTCCCTACTGAAGGAAGCCACTGGATAAACATGGAAATTCTTCTTAAAGCTCTACACTCCAGGGGACACAATGTAACTGTTGCACGAGCTAGCAAAACCTGGTACATCAAGGATAATCCCTTATATTACAACACTTTCATAGTTCCAGTAGAAAAGAGCTTGGTAGATGAAGACTTATTGAAAAAAATGTTTTCTGTCTTCATAAAACTTGAACAGGGGACTTTAACTCTCACCAGTTTTTTCCAGGTGATAATAGATCTGCTCGACAAAAATGTTAATATTTACAGTTCTGTGAGCTCATTTGTTCCAGCTCTTCTAGATAATGTGGAGTTGATGAGGACTTTAAATGAGACCAAGTTTGACCTGGTTCTTACTGATCCATGCTGGGGTAATGGGGCAATATTGGCCAAATACATGAATCTCCCTTTGGTTTATAACGTTCGCTGGTTAATGCCTGAAGAAGCTCATTTTGCCATTGCTCCTTCACCATTATCCTACATCCCTATGACAGGATCTGGCCTCACTGATAATGACTTTTTTTCAGAGAGTTAAAAACATCATTTTGTATCTATTGACTCACATGCAAAGCATGCTTGCATCTAAGTTTGTATACCAGCCACTTTGTGAAAAGTACCTTGGACCTGATTGTGACTTTGATCAGATTCAGAGTGATGCAGACATCTGGCTCATGAGAACCGATTTTGTCTTTGATTACCCACGTCCCACAATGCCTAATGTTGTGTACATGGGAGGGTTCCATTGTAAGCCTCCAGAACCACTTCCTGATCACATGGAGGAGTTTGTGCAGAGTTCTGGAGAGCATGGAGTCATTATCATGTCCATCTCAACATTTGTTGATGAACTTCCAGAGGACCTTGCAGATAGCATTGCAGCAGCATTTGCGAAGTTGCCACAAAAAGTCATCTGGAGTTTTAGAGGCCCCAAGCCATCTACTCTGGGTAACAACACTTTACTGGCTGAGTGGATGCCACAAAAAGACCTTTTAGGACATCCTCAGGTAAAGTTATTTGTGTCTCAAGGAGGAACAAATGGAGTCCAGGAGGCCTTGTGTCATGGTGTCCCAGTAGTGGGTTTTCCTCTGGTTTATGATCAGTACGACAATCTGCTGCGCTTGCAAGAGAAAGGAGGAGCTAAAATTCTTACATGGAGGGCAGTGGACAAAGATGATGGCTTTCTGAAAGCTATGCAAGAAGTTTTGAATGAAACATCCTACAGGCAGAACATGCAGAGACTCTCCAGGCTGCACAAAGATCAGCCAATGAAGCCAATCGATACTGCCCTATTCTGGATAGAATACGTCATTAGGCACAAAGGTGCTGGACATCTGAAAGCTCAGTCCTACAGAATGCCCTGGTATGTTTACCACTCTGTAGACGTAGTCCTGTTCCTGATGGGTGCAGTGATGCTCACGCTTTTAGCTACAGTCATGTTTATCAGGTGTTTATGGAAATCTGTGTGCAGACGTAAAGTTAAACTTGAATAATATTTGTGTCCTTTATGTGTAACAATATTGCCTGGGAATAAAAGCATGTTTATGGTATCAAAGCAATTGTTTTCTTAATTTAGAGGAATATTTTGAACTTTGTTATTCAAAGTAGGGTACTGTTTTATAAGATTTTATACAAATAAAAATATGTTTTTTGATTGACATAGGAAATTAATAAACTATTTAAAATATTTTTAATCTGTCTCACTCTTGTGTTTGATAGCAGAATATTTTATGTTTCAACAAAAACGGATTATAGGACATTATCCTTTGAAATCATGTTGCATGTGGGTATGATATACCAAACTTGACAATGCTACATTTACAAATTCTCTGATTAAATTATGTCAATCAGTTGCTTGGCTAATTCAGCTATTTTCTAAATTAAAATATTCTAATAAGGCTCTATATTGTCTTTGGATAATAATTGTTAAGCAGGTAGGAGCCATACTTTCCATTTTAAGTGACATTGAAAATAATCACAATGAACAAAAATAAAGGAATTACATCATCAGTCTGTAATTTTTCTAATGTGTTTCACTTTTTAAACTGCATTACTAAAATAAATTTCTTTTCATTACAGTTTTTATTTTACATTATTAAAAAAAACAATCATAGAAACTAAACACCATGTCTTTGATATAAATGTCTGAGGGCCTTTAATGTTAGTGATAATGTTGCACACACTTTATCGCACTGTAGTTGCAAGTGCACTCATTTTTACTCCTTTGTGTTTGGGTTGTCTTCTGTATAGAAATACCAAGCAACTAGAAAAGCAGGTAGCAACTAGAAAAGCAGGTAATGCCATTTTGAAATGGTGATAAGAGACACATTGTTTTAACTGTACCTACATTTGTCCTGTCAATGAGCAAGTTTATTATGTTTGCTCTTTGCACACGTTATCATAACTTAGTAGCATTCACTGGGGTAAAGAGCATGAGCTCCTAACCTCTGCATTTTATATACTTTTTGTGCTTATAACTGTAGACTGTAAGCTGTTTGTGGATCACGGAGGAAAACTGGGAATAAAAGAGGTCCTGTGGCATGAAGTCTGAATAGTGACCTTACCCTTGTCTTTAAATCAGTTTTGGCAATCGGCAAAGAAGGACTTAAAAGTCTTCCATGTTTTGGACAAGGGTGACATTGTCCAAAAAGCTATGTAGTTCTTCAACAAACACTCCTGACAGGTGAACATGCAGATTCTCCAGAGTGCACAGAATTCATACACAATGAATTTTCTTCTGTACACATTTTAGAAACTGGTAAAGGACAGGCCCAGAGTATAATTTTTTTTTCTACCATGTGCAGGAGCATGAGAAACAGATTTGCCACACCAACCAAAGTGTGCTCTGAGGATTTGATGCATTCCAGTTTAGAATACAACAAAAAAGAAATGGGGCCTTGTGACTGCATTGGAGTAATTTAGATCAAAGACAAGGACACCCAGTCTCATAATTCAGCGGACTGCCCTGAAATGATGTATGTACACAGTTAACGAAAGAGTCACAGCAGATATTATTATCAAAACAAAGCACGCCTTTGCTCTGGTGGGGGCATTGCTCCAAGATCAACTCTACTGGGTTTCCTTAATTGACTTTCTCCCAACTGGCATAGGAATCTGCCTTAGGATGGATTGTGTCCAATTGAGTCAAAATATTGATTATGTCAGTGTATTGTATTGTTATCAAATGGGTGAATTTGCACTGAATTTGGTTCAGACTTTTGCTACCGAAATCCTGAAATAGTTTATAGCATTTTGGCAAATCTAATTGCTGCACACAAATGTCACTTTTATTCTGTAATGGATGGAACCAACATTGACCTATTTAGATAGATTTTTTTATGCTTACATATTCCTTGATATATATATATATATATATATATATATATATATAATTTTTTTTTTTTTTTTTTTTTTAATTTGCACAGTCTTGCTGAATAAAAGCGTGTCCTATTTGTCACAATGCCAAACGCGGTCTCTAGTGTCACTAGGTGTCACTATGGAGAAAATATTTTCTTTCAACAGGAGGGTGTGTAAAATTACGTAACAACTTATAAAGTTTCCACTTCGCTATTTGCTTTCCTTTCGTTGCTTTTGCCCACTTCTTGTCATCATTCTTGAATTGAACAACGACTTTAAACAAGATTTCTCCCCAAAACTCAACGATTCTCGTCAGTTTCACATTCTAAAAATCACCGCATAATTTCTTTTAGTCTGTGTTTTTTCTACTTTTCTCACACACAGGTTATTTCCTTATAGAACCGTTTGAAAGGCGTGACTGGACAAAGGGTGTGTTCGGTACGGGGATTGTCCTGCAGCACTCTGAAACAACTTTCTCGTAAATCTGGACTAAGAAGACTAACTGTAAGTAGCTTTCTTGATATCTATCTATCTATTAAAATGTCTTCAATGATTTTACTCAGGCAAATATTACTGAACATTTTTGCACATGTAAAGTTACACTTGTAGCCTACATCAAGGAGCTGAGCATGTTGCAGTTGGTCCCTGCAGAGTTAAATACAGTTCTGTCAAGACTTGTTTTTATATTTGGTATCTTGCTGTAGATATCCTAAATAAACTGTTGCACAATACATCAGCCCTCAAATCCCATAATATCCGACGGGGAAGTTATCCAAAGCCACATTCAGTTGTGGGTTATATAGAAAATGAACTTCCAATAATTTAGTTTAATAGAGCCGTGTGTGTCTAACTCTGGTAAAAGTACCTATTATGGCAAGCTTAAGGGTGTCAAAAACAAACAAATTAGCAACCCAAGCAGCCTTTCAACAAAATGAAATCTGGGAGTGAAATCAAGCCCAGTTTAACTGTGTAAAAGTTCATGTGCCAGTGAGAGTTACTGAATGATATTCTTAGAGACCAGGAAGCAATGCACCAGATTTTTAACTAACGTAAGTTATGTCCTGTGGGTTTCATGAAAAATGTATGACATACAAAAAGACAAAAAAATACAACTTTCCTCTACCTTTCTTTTATTTTGGCATTTAGTCTTTCTTGAGATTTTCCTTTTCATTTAGCTCTTGTTTGGATTATTTTCCCAACTGAATGTTAAAGAAGAGTAAATGGCTCATAATGTTGAAGTCATGAAAATACTTAGAACTTTTTGAATGTTGATCACCTGGTGCAGAGCTAACATAGCAATTCAGAAAATCAAAATCACGCAAAGTGTCAAACATGGTGGCAATAGTTTGATAGTCTGATACTGTTTTTTTTCTTGTTTTTTTTTTTTACTTTAGACTCTGAACAGCTTGCTCCAATTATTGAAATTATGACTTCTGCTCTCTAACAGAAGATCCTTAAGCTTCAGTACACTCATCCAGCAGGACATGAATCACACCACATGCACCAGCAAGTTCACTCTTTACTGGCTCAAAAAGAGGAAGGTTTTGGTGTTGCTTATTTAAAGTCCGGACTTGTATTCACCTGCAACACTTTGTTGCAAACATACCAGTTCACGAAAGTAATGTGGCTATATTAAATTATAATGGAATTATGTATGGAATTACATTTTTTTTTTATTTCAGATGAAGGCAGTCTGCAGTGTGTTGCTCCTGCTCATTCTGATTCCCACCTGCTCTCATGGTGGCAACATCTTGGTCTTCCCTACTGAAGGAAGCCACTGGATAAACATGGAAATTTTTCTTAAAGCTCTACACTCCAGGGGACACAATGTAACTGTTGCACGAGCTAGCAAAACCTGGTACATCAAGGATAATCCCTTATATTACAACACTTTCATAGTTCCAGTAGAAAAGAGCTTGGTAGATGGAGATTTTTTGAAAAAAATATTTTCTGATCTTCTAAAACTTGAACGGGAGACTTTACCTCTCGTCAACTTTCTCCAAATAACAATAGGCGTGCTCGACAAAATTGCTGATGTTTCGAATTCTGTGAGCTCATTTGTTCCAGCTCTTCTAGATAATGTGGAGTTGATGAGGAAATTAGATGAGACCAAGTTTGACCTGGTTCTTACTGATCCAAACTGTGGTAATGGGGCAATTTTAGCCAAATACATGAATCTCCCTTTGGTTTATAACGTTCGCTGGTTAATGCCTGAAGAAGCTCATTTTGCCATTGCTCCTTCACCATTATCCTACATCCCTATGACAGGATCTGGCCACACTGATAAAATGACTTTTTTTCAGAGAGTTAAAAACATCATTTTGTATCTATTGACTCACATGCAAAGCATGTTTGCGTCTAAGTTTGTATACCAGCCACTTTGTGAAAAGTACCTTGGACCTGATTGTGACTTTGATCAGATACAGAGTGATGCAGACATCTGGCTCATGAGAACCGACTTTGTCTTTGATTACCCACGTCCCACAATGCCTAATGTTGTGTACATGGGAGGGTTCCATTGTAAGCCTCCAGAACCACTTCCTGATCACATGGAGGAGTTTGTGCAGAGTTCTGGAGAGCATGGAGTCATTATCATGTCCATCTCAACATTTGTTGTTGAACTTCCAGAGGACCTTGCAGATAGCATTGCAGCAGCATTTGCGAAGTTGCCACAAAAAGTCATCTGGAGTTTTAGAGGCCCCAAGCCATCTACTCTGGGTAACAACACTTTACTGGCTGAGTGGATGCCACAAAAAGACCTTTTAGGACATCCTAAGGTAAAGTTATTTGTGTCTCAAGGAGGAACAATGAGTCCAGGAGGCCTTGTGTCATGGTGTCCCAGTAGTGGGTATTCCTCTGGTTTTTGACCAATATGACAATCTGCTGCGCTTGCAAGAGAAAGGAGGAGCTAAAATTCTTACATGGAGGGCAGTGGACAAAGATGATGGCTTTCTGAAAGCTATGCAAGAAGTTTTGAATGAACCATCCTACAGGCAGAACATGCAGAGACTCTCCAGGCTGCACAAAGATCAGCCAATGAAGCCAATCGATACTGCCCTATTCTGGATAGAATACGTCATTAGGCACAAAGGTGCTGGACATCTGAAAGCTCAGTCCTACAGAATGCCCTGGTATGTTTACCACTCTGTAGACGTAGTCCTGTTCCTGATGGGTGCAGTGATGCTCACGCTTTTAGCTACAGTCATGTTTATCAGGTGTTTATGGAAATCTGTGTGTGGACATAAAGTAAAACTTGAATAATATTTGTGTCCTTTATGTGTAACAATATTGCCTGGGAATAAAAGCATGTTTATGGTATCAAAGCAATTTTTTTCTTAATTTAGAGGAATATTTTGAACTTTGTTATTCAAAGTAGGGTACTGCTTTATAAGATTTTATACAAATAAAAATATGTTTTTTGATTGACATAGGAAAACATTTTTAATCTGTCTCACTCTTGTGTTTGATAGCAGAATATTTTATGTTGCAGCGAAACAGCATTAAAGGACATTATCCTTTGAAATCATGTTGCATGTGGGTACGATATACCAAACATGACAATGCTACATTTACAAATTCTCTGATTAAATTATGTCGTTCAGTAACTTTGCTAATTCAGCTATTTTCTAAATTGAAATATTCTAATAAGGCTCTATATTGTCTTTGGATAATTGTTAAGCAGGTAGGAGCCATACTTTCCATTTTAAGTGACATTGAAAATAATCACAATGAACAAAAATAAAGGAATTACATCATCAGTCTGTAATTTTTCTAATGTGTTTCACTTTTAAACTGTATTACTAAAATAAATTACTTTTCTTTACAGATTTTATTTTACATTAAAAAAATAATCATAGAAACTAAACACCATGTCTTTGATTTAAATGTCTGAGGGCCTTTAATGTTAGTGATAATGTTGCACACACTTTATCGCACTGTAGTTGCAAGTGCACTCATTTTTACTCCTTTGCGTTTGGGTTGTCTTGTTCTGTATAGAAATACCAAGCAACTGGAAAAGCAGGTAATGCCATTTTGAAATGGTGATAAGAGACACATTGTTTTAACTGTACCTACATTTGTCCTGTCAATGAGCAAGTTTATTATGTTTGCTCTTTGCACACGTTATCATAATTTAGTAGCATTCACTGGGGTAAAGAGCATGAGCTCCTAACCTCTGCATTTTATGAAGATATACTTTTTGTGCTTATAACTGTAGACTGTAAGCTGTTTGTGGATCACGGAGGAAAACTGGGAATAAAAGAGGTCCTGTGGCATGAAGTCTGAATAGTGATCTTACCCTTGTCTTTAAATCAGTTTGGCAATCGGCAAAGAAGGACTTAAAAGTCTTCCATGTTTTGGACAAGGGTGACATTGTCCAAAAAGCTATGTAGTTCTTCAACAGACACTCCTGACAGGTGAACATGCGGATTCTCCAGAGTGCACAGAATTCATACACAATGAATTTTCTACTTTACACATTTTAGAAACTGGTAAAGGACAGGCCCAGAGTATAAATATTTTTTCTACCATGTGCAGGAGCATGAGAAACAGATTTGCCACACCAACCAAAGTGTGCTCTGAGGATTTAATGCATTCAATTTAGTATACAACAAAAAAGAAATGAGGTCTTGTGACTGCATTGGAGTAATTTAGAACAAAGACAAGGACACCCAGTCTCATAATTCAGCGGACTGCCCTGAAATGATGTCTGTACACAGTTAACGAAAGAGTCACAGCAGATATTATTATCAAAACAAAGCACGCCTTTGCTCTGGTGGGGGCATTGCTCCAAGATCAACTCTACTGGGTTTCCTTAATTGACTTTCTCCTAACTGGCATAGAAATCTGCCTTAGGATGGATTGTTATCAAATGGGTTAATTTGCACTGAATTTGGTTCAGACTTTTGCTACCGAAATCCTGAAATAGTTTATAGCATTCTGGCAAATCTAATTGCTGCACACAAATGTACATTTGTCAGTCACTTTTATTCTGTAATGGATGGAACCAACATTGACCTATTTAGATAGATTTTTTTATGCTTACATATTCCTTGATATATATATATATATATATATATATATATATATATATATATATATATATATATATATATATATATATATATATATATATATATATATATATATATATATATATATATATATATATATATATATATATATATATATATATATTTTTAATTTGCACACTCTTGCTGAATAAAAGCGTGTCCTATTTGTCACAATGCCAAACGCGGTCTCTAATTGCTGCATTCCTTTTTCTCAGTCACTAGGTGTCACTATGGAGAAAATATTTTCTCTCAACAGGAGGGTGTGTAAAATTACGTAACAACTTATAAAGTTTCCACTTCGCTATTTGCTTTCCTTTCGTTGCTTTTGCCCACTTCTTGTCATCATTCTTGAATTGAACAACGACTTTAAACAAGATTTCTCCCCAAAACTCAACGATTCTCGTCAGTTTCACATTCTAAAAATCACCGCATAATTTCTTTTAGTCGGTGTTTTTTCTACTTTTCTCACACACAGGTTATTTCCTTATAGAACCGTTTGAAAGGCGTGACTGGACAAAGGGTGTGTTCGGTACGGGGATTGTCCTGCAGCACTCTGAAACAACTTTCTCGTAAATCTGGACTAAGAAGACTAACTGTAAGTAGCTTTCTTGATATCTATCTATCTATTAAAATGTCTTCAATGATTTTACTCAGGCAAATATTACTGAACATTTTTGCACATGTAAAGTTACACTTGTAGCCTACATCAAGGAGCTGAGCATGTTGCAGTTTGGTCCCTGCAGAGTTAAATACAGTTCTGTCAAGACTTGTTTTTATATTTGGTATCTTGCTGTAGATATCCTAAATAAACTGTTGCACAATACATCAGCCCTCAAATCCCATAATATCCGACGGGGAAGTTATCCAAAGCCACATTCAGTTGTGGGTTATATAGAAAATGAACTTCCAATAATTTAGTTTAATAGAGCCGTGTGTGTCTAACTCTGGTAAAAGTACCTATTATGGCAAGCTTAAGGGTGTCAAAAACAAACAAATTAGCAACCCAAGCAGCCTTTCACCAAAATGAAATCTGGGAGTGAAATCAAGCCCAGTTTAACTGTGTAAAAGTTCATGTGCCAGTGAGAGTTACTGAATGATATTCTTAGAGACCAGGAAGCAATGCACCAGATTTTTAACTAACGTAAGTTATGTCCTGTGGGTTTCATGAAAAATTTATGACATACAAAAAGACAAGAAAATACAACTTTCCTCTACCTTTCTTTTATTTTGGCATTTAGTCTTTCTTGAGATTTTTCCTTTTCATTTAGGTCTTATTTGGATTATTTCCCCAACTGAATGTTAAAGAAGAGTAAATGGCTCATAATGTTGAAGTCATGAAAATACTTAGAACTTTTTGAATGTTGATCACCTGGTGCAGAGCTAACATAGCAATTCAGAAAATCAAAATCACACAAAGTGTCAAACATGGTGGCAATAGTTTGATAGTCTGATACTGTTTTTTTTTTCTTGTTTTTTTTTTTACTTTAGACTCTGAACAGCTTGCTCCAATTATTGAAATTATGACTTCTGCTCTCTAACAGAAGATCCTTAAGCTTCAGTACACTCATCCAGCAGGACATGAATCACACCACATGCACCAGCAAGTTCACTCTTTACTGGCTCAAAAAGAGGAAGGTTTTGGTGTTGCTTATTTAAAGTCCGGACTTGTATTCACCTGCAACACTTTGTTGCAAACATACCAGTTCACAAAAGTAATGTGGCTAAATTAAATTATAATGGAATTATGGAATTACATTTTTTTTATTTCAGATGAAGGCAGTCTGCAGTGTGTTGCTCCTGCTCATTCTGATTCCCACCTGCTCTCATGGTGGCAACATCTTGGTCTTCCCTACTGAAGGAAGCCACTGGATAAACATGGAAATTCTTCTTAAAGCTCTACACTCCAGGGGACACAATGTAACTGTTGCACGAGCTAGCAAAACCTGGTACATCAAGGATAATCCCTCATATTACAAGACTTTCGTAGTTCCAGTAGAAAAGAGCTTGGTAGATGGAGATTTTTTGAAAAAAATTTTTTCTGAGTTTTTAAAACTTGAACGGGGGTCTTTACCTCTCGTCAGCTTTCTCAGAATGACAATAGGCCTGCTCGACAAAATTGTTAATGTTCATAATTCTGTGAGCTCATTTGTCCCAGCTCTTCTAGATAATGTGGAGTTGATGAGGACTTTAAATGAGACCAAGTTTGACCTGGTTCTTACTGATCCATGCTGGGGTAATGGGGCAATATTGGCCAAATACATGAATCTCCCTTTGGTTTATAACGTTCGCTGGTTAATGCCTGAAGAAGCTCATTTTGCCATTGCTCCTTCACCATTATCCTACATCCCTATGACAGGATCTGGCCTCACTGATAAAATGACTTTTTTTCAGAGAGTTAAAAACATCATTTTGTATCTATTGACTGACATTCAAAGCATGTTTGCGTCTAAGTTTGTATACCAGCCACTTTGTGAAAAGTACCTTGGACCTGATTGTGACTTTGATCAGATACAGAGTGATGCAGACATCTGGCTCATGAGAACCGATTTTGTCTTTGATTACCCACGTCCCACAATGCCTAATGTTGTGTACATGGGAGGGTTCCATTGTAAGCCTCCAGAACCACTTCCTGATCACATGGAGGAGTTTGTGCAGAGTTCTGGAGAGCATGGAGTCATTATCATGTCCCTCTCATCTTTTATTAATGAACTTCCAGAGGACCTTGCAGATAGCATTGCAGCAGCATTTGCAAAGTTGCCACAAAAAATCATCTGGAGCTACAGAGGACCCAAACCATCTACTCTGGGTAACAACACTTTGCAAGTTGACTGGATGCCACAAAAAGACCTTTTAGGACATCCTCAGGTAAAGTTATTTGTGTCTCAAGGAGGAACAAATGGAGTCCAGGAGGCCTTGTGTCATGGTGTCCCAGTAGTGGGTTTTCCTCTGGTTTTTGACCAATATGACAATCTGCTGCGCTTGCAAGAGAAAGGAGGAGCTAAAATTCTTACACTGGGAACAGTGGACAAAGATGACAACTTCCTGAAAGCTATGCAAGAAGTTCTGAATGAACCATCCTACAGACAGAACATGCAGAGACTCTCCAGGCTGCACAGAGATCAGCCAATAAAGCCAATTGATACTGCCCTATTCTGGATAGAATACGTCATTAGGCACAAAGGTGCTGGACATCTGAAAGCTCAGTCCTACAGAATGCCCTGGTATGTTTACCACTCTGTAGACGTAGTCCTGTTCCTGACAGGAGCAGTGATGCTCACGCTTTTAGCTACAGTCATGTTTATCAGGTGTTTATGGAAATCTGTGTGCAGACGTAAAGTTAAACTTGAATAATATTTGTATCCTTTATGTGTAACAATATTGCCTGGGAATAAAAGCATGTTCATTGATCAAAGCAATTGCTTTCATAATTTAAAGGTATATTCTGAACTTTGTTTTTGGAATCAAATTTCTGTTTCAGAAGATTTTTATACAAATAAATAGATGTTTATCTTTTAATTGAGATAGTAAATTAATAAATTATTTTAAACATATTTAGTCTGTCCTACTCTTGTGTTTGATAGCAGAATATTATAAATTGCAGGAGGAGAGAATTGAAAAATGTCCTCCTTATAAATCAGAAGTTGTATCTTGTAATGTCATACAAAACTTCACAATGTCCTATTTATAAACTCTCAGATTAAATTATTTAAATCACTTTGCTGACTCAATTTTTAGGATATTGTGATCAGGCACTTTTGTCAGACTGAAAGAACCAGTTGGAATAATAATTGTTAGGCAGGTTGTAATCATACTTCCTGCTATAAGTGTTATGTTTTCATTAGCTGTCATTGAAAATAATCACAATGAAGAAAAATAAAGACAATGCAACTTCAATCTGTGTAATTTTTCTAATTTTTTCACTATAGAGTTGCAGAAATAAATTTCTGTTCAATAAGTTTGTGTCCTTATTTTGCATTCATTTTTTTAAAAATAAATATAGAAACAGAACACCGTGTCTTTAAAAAAAAAAACGTCTGAGGATCTTTAGCGTTAGTGATAATGTTGCACTCATAACTTAGCAGTGGAAATTACCAATACCATGTTAATTCTACATATAATTACCACGTTATTGGAGAAGCTGTTAATATGTTGAAATGGTGAAAATAGACACTTTTAATAAACTGCACCTACATTTGCTCTGTTAATGAATGAGCTTATTATCTATGTTCCTTGCACACGTTATCAAAATGTATTAGCATTCACTGGGGTAAAGAGCATGAGCTCTTCACCTCTGCATTCTATGAAGATAGACTCTGTGCTTGTCTATCTCTAGACTGAAATCCAGGATGAACTTAATATTTGTGGTTTGGACAAGTATTATGCCATGCACATTAAGTTAATAGCAGTAAAGAAAATGATAAGATTCGTTACTGTATTGCCACACATTTGGAGCTACAGATGCACCAAATTGTTTACTCTACATAATGTTCTGTTCGTGCTTGATAAGAACCAGACGTTGTGCTTCTTCTTAGATGCTTTTATTAAAGTCGCTCTGGCTCGTTTGCTCATACAAGTTGCACACAGGTGTCTCACTAATGACTGACTGCTTCTGTTGTCCTATTCTTGACATTTATGCAATCACCTATGTTCGCGACTGCCATCTAGTGGACATAAACAATTCATTCAATCATCACATCCTCCTTTCTTTAAAGTTAGAATGTTACATGAATACTCTCTAAAATTAAACAACCATTGTATGAGACAGATAGCACATAATATCACATAGCTATAATAAAATTCACTTAACCTATCTTACTTAGTACTCATTAAAAACATGAATTACAAACTACATACATTTCAACTTTTTTTCTGTTTTTCTCTTTTTTTCCCTTTTTTTTTTTTTTTTTTTTTTTTTTTTTTTTTTACATCATCAGTCTATCAGGTTTCTTTACCACTCTGGTAGATCTTCTTAACACAGGTGGTGTATTGTCCTTAATACTGTCCATGTCACAATGCGTTTCGGTTGTCGGAGTAATCTGAGAGTCCTTAGAATCTTCACTCGACTCATCAACATGTTCAAATGGAGTTTTTTCAACAAACTGCGACGATTTCGTCTCAGAATTTGTCCATCTTCAGTTTTCACTTCAAATGAACGTGGAGCTACTTCCTGCAGAATAGTTGCTTTCGTTTTCCATCCCTCATCATCCTGAATCCTTACTGGGTCCTGGTATGACAGTGGGGGTAGAAGCTTTGCTGATCTGTCATAATATGACTTTTGTTTTACTTTCTGCTTTCGTAACTTGTACTCCAACTTTGACGATTTCTTTGCTCTTTGTCCTTTATTGTCATAACTTGGCAAAGTTGTACGAATCTTTCGATTCATCAAAAGTTCAGCAGGTGAATAACCACATTGCAATGGTGATGATCTATAGCTTAATAAAGCTAAATACGGGTCAGAGTTACTATCTGCAGCTTTCTTCAGAAGTTGCTTAAGAATATGAACTCCTTTCTCCGCTTTTCCATTTGATTGTGCATAATGTGGACTTGATGTTACATGCTTAAAATCATATTGTTCTGCAAACCTTTGCCATTCTCTGCTATTAAAACATGGTCCATTATCACTCACTACAACATGTGGAATGCCATGCCTTGCAAAGATTGATTTAGCATGTGTTATGATACAATTTGATGACATATTAGCCAACAGAGCCATCTCAGGATAGTTTGAATAGTAATCAATGATCACTAAATAGTCTTTTCCTTTAAGATGAAATAAATCCATTCCAACTTTTAGCCATGGTGATGTTGGAGTGTCAGATATTATCATCGGTTCTTTGCTCTGTTTGTTTCTAAATGTCTGACATGTTTCACATTTACTTATCAGCACCTCAATGTCCTTATTTAGTCCAGGCCAGAAAACAGATTCTCTAGCTCTTCTTTTACATTTCTCAATGCCAAGGTGACCCTCATGAATCCGCTGTAGAATTTCCTGTCTTAACTCTTGTGGAATCACTATTCTGTTGTTTTTCAGTAACAGTCCATTCACAACACTTAGATCAGCTTTAACATTGAAAAACTGTGAACATGAGCCTATTGGCCATCCTTCATCCATATTCTGTATGACCAACTGTAACTCTGTATCCTTAGCTGTTGCATCAACTATTGCTGTAACTTTCTATCTGATACAGGCAACACATTGGACACCAAATTCACATGACATTGAATATCCTCTTCAGTTGAACTCACACTATCATGTGCAGGGTCTCTAGACAGAGCATCAGCAAGAATCAGATGTTTTCCTGGAGTGTAGATGAGTGTAAATTCATACCTCTGCATCTTCATCATAAGCCTCTGAATCCTGGGTGACATCTCATTCAGATGTTTTTTAATGATGGCAACCAATGGTCGGTGATCTGTTTCAACTACAAAAGATGGTAAACCATATACATAGTTATGAAACCGTTTTAGCCCATAAGCCAGCCCCAAGCATTCTTTTTCTATCTGAGCATATCTGCATTCAGCTTTTGTCATGGCTCTGGATGCATAAGCTACTGGCTTCCATTGGTCATTCTCAGCTTGAAGAAGAACTGCTCCAAGTCCATCTTTTGAGGCATCTGTCGACAGTTTTAATTTTTTAGTAGGGTCATAGAAGGTAAGCACTGGTTCTGAAGTCAGATATTTTTTCAGTTCCTTCCACTCTTGTTCATGAACTTCTGTCCACTGGAATTGACTGTCTTGTACAAGAGTCTGCGAATGTTAGTCATCCTTGCACTCAAATTGGGAATGAATTTTCCTATAAAATTAATCATGCCCATGATGCGCAGAACACCCGTTTTGTCAGCAGGCGGTGGCATCTTTAAAATGGCTTGTATTTTATCTTCATCTGGTTGAACACCTCGGCCAGATAGTTTGTCTCCCAGAAACATAATTTCTTTGACACAAAACTCACATTTTTTTATTATTGAGCTTCAGTCCATTTTTCCGTATGCGCTCCATGACGCGTCTCAATCTGTCATTGTGTTCTTGAACAGTTGATCCCCAAATGATGATGCATCAATGTAGACTCTTACTCCATTCAAGCCTTCTATGATCCTCTCCATTGCTCTATGAAATATTTCTGGTGCAGATTTTATTCCAAAAGGAAGTCTTAGAAAACAGTATCTTCCAAAAGGTGTGTTAAAAGTACAATACTTGGTACTGCTTTCATCCAACTTTACTTGCCAGAATCCTTGTGATGCATCCAACTTGGTGAAATAACTTGCTCCGGACATTTCACTGATTATTTCCTCTCGAGTGGGTATTTGATAATGTTCTCTTCTGATGTTCTCATTTAGATCTTTTGGATCCATGCATATTCTTAATTCTCCATTTTTCTTCTTTGTAATCACGATGGAATTAACCCAATCTGTGGGCTCTTCCACTTTCTGAATGACTCCCAACCTGATCATTCGATCCAACTCATTTTTCAACCCCTCTCGCAGTGGCGCTGGAATGCGACGTGCAGCATGAACAACAGGCTGCGCGCCCTCTCTTAACTGAATCTTATATGTGCAGGGTACAGAACCTAATCCTCGAAAGACATCCTCATAATCCCGAAGCATTGCATCAATCGGGTTATTAGATTCATTAATTCAGTGTTTATGTGGTAGACTCTTTTCACCAGTCCAAGTTCTTCACAAGATTTATCACCTAAAAGTGATTCTCGATCCTCTTTTACAACAGAAAGAACACAAGATGTTTTGTTCCTTTAACTGTTACATTCAACTGACATGTTCCAATACACTCAATTGATTGTCCATTATAGTCTTTAGACCTGACTTGACTTCTTTTATGTGAGGTTTTACTTGCATTTCTTTTATATCAGATATGCTTATGAGATTCGCCTTCGCACCTGTGTCCAATCTGAACTTAATTGTGGTTCCATTTACTAACAAAGGAATTGTCCATTTATCATCTCTGTCAACACATTGCACTTTTTCACAATTCACAACACCGACAAAGAATGTGTCACTTAGATCAGTTTCATCTACTAAGTTTACACAATTCCTCTTCTTTTCTTCTTTCCTCTTCTTAAAGCATTGCTTTGCAAAATGATTCTGTCCACGGCAATTTAAACACTGCTTACCATAAGCAGGACATTGTCTCACTTTATGCCTTGATCCACAGCGCTTACAGTTGATAATGGCTTCCTCTTGCAGCTTCCTGGTTTGTGCATGTCGTTTCTTGTGGCAGGACACCGCTCCCACTGCCGCTGCTCCATCACTGAACTGTGAAGTAGTTCCTGTTGAAAGTTCAGAAAATGTCCTCACTTGCTGCATTGACAGTTCGCTTGCCCGACACATCTTTACAGCTGTTTCCAGGGTCAGCTCCAGTTCTCTCAGCAGTCTCTCTCTGAGCTTCCCGTCACGTACAGCAAAGACGATCTGATCTCTGATCATCGAGTCCTTCAGCAGGCCAAAATTGCATGACTGCGCTTTTACTTTCAGATCGGTCAGAAAGTTATCGAAGGGTTCATGCTGAGTCTGCATCCGGGAACGAAACACGTATCTCTCGTAGCATTCATTCTTCTTCGGTGAACAGTGAGCATCAAATTTACTCAGCACAACGTCCAACTTTTCTTTGTCTTCAGGTTCATCAAACACAAATGTGTTGTAGACTTCCAAAGCCTGCGCTCCCGCTATGGTCAGCAACATCGCTACCTTTCTTGGCTCCGGCTTCGTCTCCAAACCCATTGCGGCGACATACAGTTGAAAGCGTTGTTTGAAAGCACGCCAGTTTTCATCCACGTTTCCCGTCAGCTTTAAGCTCTCCGGTGGTTTCAGCTCCATGGTCGGCTTTTCAATTCACTCCTTCAGTTTTACTCCTGACACCATGTTCTGTTCGTGCTTGATAAGAACCAGACGTTGTGCTTCTTCTTAGATGCTTTTATTAAAGTCGCTCTGGCTCGTTTGCTCATACAAGTTGCACACAGGTGTCTCACTAATGACTGACTGCTTCTGTTGTCCTATTCTTGACATTTATGCAATCACCTATGTTCGCGACTGCCATCTAGTGGACATAAACAATTCATTCAATCATCACACATAACATTTTACTAGCTGACTTGATTTCACAAAAAGACCTTTCAGGATACCCAAAGACTCACCAGTTACTCCGGCTTCCTCCCACAGTTCAAAAACATCACTGTCAGGTTAATTGGTCTCTCTAAATTCTCCCAAAGTGTGACTGTGTGTGCGTGTGTGTGCATGGTTGTTTGTCCTGTCTGCATTTATGTTGCCCTGCAATAGACTGGTGACCTGTCCAGGTTATCCTGCCTCTCGCCCAGAATGTTAGCTGGAGATAGGCACCAACACCCCTCGCGATCGATCTAGGGACAAGGTTGTTAGAAAATGGATGGATGGATACCCGAAGGTAAAACTATCTGTGGATCACGGAGAAACACTGGGAGTATAAGAGGTCTTGCAGCATGAAGTCTGAATAGTGAATTTACCCTTGTTCTTCAATGAATCTGGCAATCGGCTCTGGTCAGATGCCAGAAGAGGACCTAATCATCTTACACTGAACATACTGTACAATGATGACAATGTCCAAAAATATGTACAAGTCTTAAACAAACAGTCCTAGCAGGTGAAGATGCAGATTCTCCAAACTGCACAAAGATTAAATAATGAAGCCAATTAATACTGCCATCTGCTGGCCAAAGTTTGTTACAAGGCACAAATGTACTGCTCGCCTCAATGTTCAGTCCCACATGGCTTCCTGATTCATTTACCGCTCTATACTCTTAATCCTCCTCCAGACAAGAGCATTAATGCTCTTGCTTCTAACTACAGTTATGTTTATTCCATCACTGTGTAGTACTTTATGTCTACACAGAGATGGAAATATTTTTGTAGATGTAAAGTAAAATGTCAGTAGTGATTCAAGAGATGTCCTCTATTGAACATTTTTAGAGTTCCTGTCTTATATTTTGGGGTAATATTTTTGGCCACAAATTGATTATGTTAGAATGCCTCAGCGTTTGCCCACTACTTTATCTTCTTTCATATTTTCATGGTTACTTTCAGATTCATATTTCTCTGTTTCGCAATTATATTTCCTGTTTGTTTTGCAAAACTTTGTCTTGCACAACTTCTTTCACTCAGGCTGCCTAGAAGTGGTGGACTACATTGTTTAAAACATCTGAATAACCACAAAGTGCAAAACACTATCTTGCGAGATCTAACCTTATCTTGAGATAATTTTTGGTATTTTTCTTTCTATGTAGGCATAAAACGTCCAGTCTGTTAATTAGAGGGTCGGCTGCACATATATTAATATTGGGTAGAGGATAGAATATGTTATTTGAAGTAAATTAATAATTTACCACATTTTGGAACACGGTTTACAAAAAATGGAACAAGAATCAAAACAGAACTACAGATCTTATTAGCAACTAATATTTCATAGACAAAACTCATGATGTATGTGCCTTAATGCAATGCATAAATGAAAAGAAATTTCAGTTTAAAAGTAAAACTCATACGTTGTACAGATTCATTGCACACCGAGTGATATTTCAAACATGACCACTGCTACTTTTGACTATCAGGATTCATAGTTAAAGAATCCTCAAAAGTATGTGTCAGAAAATTTTATATTATATAAATTATATACAACCACTGAAAAATGAATACTTGATTAAAAACTGATGGTGTATGGAATCTCTTACTGTCCATGCCCCACATATTTTTCGTTTACAATATTAAATCCTGTCTATTTGCATAAATTCATTAGTGTGCCTCATTTTGAGCAGATGTCAAATCTAGCTGAAAAATGACATTGTCATCTCCAACCTTCTCCAAACTATCATACTTGGATACAGCAGTTTGAGAACAGCCAGCTTCTTTAGCACAAGCCTATTGTTGCCTACCCTACTTTTACAGGTCTAAGCAATAGTCTGCTTGTTGTCAGCAGTCCTTCTGATGACTGTGTAGCCAATATTATAACATTTACGTAAAAAAAGTAATCAAGTTTCAATACTTCTTATGTTCAAATATTCCAAGAAACTTAACATTGGATTTTCATGAAGGGTAACAGAAATCGACACCTGCAGTATGTCTTGCTGTGTAATGTATCTGAGATACACTGATAAGGTCTTGAATACAATTTCTGCTTAAATTAAATAAAAGAAAAAACTACAGGCAGCTTTGTAGATGTGCTGAAGGAGCAAGGTTAATGTAACATAATGATTCTGTTTGTGTTTGAACATGTTTTCCTTCAGATTATTGTTATTGTGAGTAGTGTTAAAAACAGGAAGCTTTTGATAGGGGAAAAAATTCCATTATTTATTCAGAAACAGAGATTTTCATTGACAACTTGACCCACTTTATGCACATTCTTTTTACATTTCATTAGGCAGGGCTCTCAGTGTAGCTGGCCACATATAGTACAGTTGACTCACTTAGTGGGGCTTGGATTACTATGCCTCACTTTGGTACAATAAACATAAGAGGTGGAGTTTCATTATTTAGGGTGTGTCTAGATCTGTGTGGGTGTCATGTTTTATAGTGGGCTTAAATAATGCCTGTCTTACAAATGGCATGTTTGCATTGTTTTCCTAACTGTCATTCCAAGAGATACTGAGTGAGTTCTATTCATTTTTCAGATTTTGCACATCTGCTGGGAATGTCCTGTTTTATTAAGTGCAATGAAAACTACTAGTGTACTAGTCTACAACTGCCTTGTGGTTTTCCTGTTTCAATGAGCTTCCTTTAAAAGGCAGGAACTTTATGCTCAGATCAGACACAGGAAGTGTTTTTTTTTCTTTTTTTCCAGACCTGAATGTTGTCCTTCACAGCACTGACTCATGTCAAGACTGAAGCAGCATTGCAAGCAATTCAACAGTAAGTGTGTATCTTTTCTTGAATAACATGTCGTTAGTATGAAAGAATAGGCACCTCAGTGTGTTTTTCTCCTCTGCATTTTGCAGAACATTTATGGTGAGTGTTTTGACCGTTTCTATGCAAAACAATTCTTTTCTGACTACTAAACATCGGCAGCTGTTCTTTCTCGGATCTCTCACTCCTGGGTGTCTTTCATGTGACATGCTGTGTGGTGTTAGTGGAAGAACATTCCTGCCATGCTGAATGAGTGCTGAGAGCAAGGTAAAAGAAAGATGAAAAAGCTCAGCCCCAGTGCTCTGCCGTGACTAATGTTCCCAAGAAAAACAGGATTCTCTCAACAGTTAATGATTATGGGGTAACAGTGGCAGGGAATTGTTATGTTAATGTTTCTCTGGTTTGTATAATCTTGTTCAGTTCTTACATTCGCAACAAGCTCTTTTGGCTAATGTTGAAAATACTTTTTTTACACATATCCAAACCAGCTTATATACTGGTTGTTTTAAGAGGATAATTAACTTTAAAATAAATAGTCTGCAGCTGAGGGGTTGAGTTTACAAGCAGAGGGAACAGTCAAAGTGTCTCTGTCTGTTTTGGATCATGTAACACCTCTGACTTAAAATGTGTTGAGAGAGTGGTGAGGACAGCAAAAAGAATCATCGGAACTTCACTTCAATCATAACTTCACTTCCTTCTAACTTTGCCCTCTGGCAAAACGTACAACAGCTTCAAATGCAAAACAACCAGATTCCAGAATTCAAGGTACAAAACTGCTCAACTCCCACTCACATTTTTTAATTGCACATATTTATATTTATACTTTCTTCCATCCTACTCATTTTTCTGTTTTAATTTGGAGCTTTTCAACAAAATTTACAAATGGATATTCTGAATGTGCAGTTAAATAATAGTAAAGTAATTTGAAAGCACCAAGTTTAGCTAATTAAAAAGAAGCTTTATGTAACCAATAACTATGCAGACTTCTTTCCTTTGTGGTCAAGCCATTTGGAAGGATGGTGTCTGTATTTTAACTTCCCTTTCCACCTTCACATTTATATCTTCCTAAAACTGACTTTCTTAGGATTCTGAATTAAGCATCTTATGGTGTCTTTTGAATAACATTTTGGAACATTTGTCCATGCTTGTTAGACAAGTTCAACCCTCATGGATTTATTTTGTGGAAAAAGCAAAAGCTGCATGATTCTCCCAATACAAATTATTCTGCTCATAAATATTTTTCGGACCTAATGTCTGTGGTTATCAAAGTAACAATTCTGGTCTGAATGAAGAAGAAAGTGCAACCTGAATAAGATCAGAATAATAGTGCTTTGAATGACCTTTTTCATCACAAGGGGTGCTTGGCCACTACGGTCAATTACAGGCTCCATGCTTGTGATAGAGCACTTTTAAATCCCTTGTCAGGGTGACAGTTTACTAAATATTCTACCATCATCTCACTGCACAAATTAGCATATAAATATCTCATTTATGAATTTGGGCTCTGGAGACCTTGCTGTCACTACTTTTGTCTTGCATGGCCATTGTGTTAAGCACTGATGCCTTAGTTTGCCAATTCAGATGAAATGTCATCACTCTTGGAGCTTTTGGCTCCATTCTCAACCTTGGGTTCGCTTTTTTCATTTATACATTTTAAAATATTTCTTTTGCTTTGACATGGAAATGAATGCAGTGCAGCTATTGTGACATAAAAGGTTGAACACATTTGAAAATAAAGCATATATATTTATTATGTACGTCCTTGAAGCTTGAATTTAGTTTGGTTTTAGTTTTCATTCAGAGGTTGCTTAGAACAATACAAGGAACTGTGTCAAGTACCTTGCACATGATGTTACCGACGGAAAGACAAATGTTATTCCATACACAGTCCATGGCTAAACTGTTTTTTTAGGTCGGTCATATCTATTTACAGTTACTGTTGTTTTTCTTGGCTCATAACTCTTACAGAATTATTTTATTTCTCCTGTGTTCTGTCTTGGTATTGCAAGCATTTTAAAGAAACTGTTAGACTGTATCTAGTTTTGCCAAAAGGATATCTAAAGGTAAAATTCTAATTGCATGATTGAGTTTATTAGATTAAGGGTGCATTTAGCATCAATATAGACAGATTACATTGCTCTAATAGTAACCTGTTTGTGGTGGCAGGTGAACATATATGTCGATGCAAGTGCATTTGTGTAAATTGGGTGTGTGTCAGTGAGTTTGTCACCTGGAGGTGCCCAGCTGTTACAGTGGTGAGAAAGATAGAAAACCTGCAACACTGAGCACCCAAGAGCAGCAAAGGACAGGTGGACACAACTCCTCAAGGTCACAACAGCCCCAGGCAGGCACAAAAAACAGCAGCCGTATGCCCCAAACAGACAAAGCTCATCAGTGAAGCAAAGGAGCTAAGAGGTACAGGGTGACATACAGGGCAGCAAAACACAGCCGTCTCTCACCACATATATCAAGCTCTTGCAGGGCTCTTGGCACCAAATAAAACTAGCTTTCCCTAGAGAGGCTCCATGTGCTGTGTACATGTGAGTGCTGCCAGCGGGAACTTCCTTCTACAAATAAAGAGACTATTCAGTCAGTAAAACTTAACTTCATTGTGATTGAGCTCAAATATCCTGGAATACCAAAAGTAATGTGATTCTTTTTCTTTTTCGCTTTCCTTTCAGATTGTGCCAGTTTCGGAAGATTTTAGGATGTTTTGGCCACTGGCTATTGTGTTCTTCTTTTTTTATGCCATCAGTTCCCTTGCATCTGCTGGAAAGGTTCTGGTTTTCCCACATGATGGCAGCCACTGGGTGAACATGAAGGTGCTGGTGGAGGAACTGCATTCACAAGGGCATTCTGTGTCTGTCATTCGGGCTGCAGACAGCTGGTACATCAGTGAGAGGGCTTCACAATATGAAAGCATCACAGTGGATGTCAACTCTGGCGGCAATGAGGATTTCTACCGACTCTTTGTCTCCGAGGTCATTAGAATTAAAAGAAGCAATGGGTCCGTATGGACCCGTTTCGCTTTGGACATGGAGTTGAAAGACAAGTTCTTTGAATTACACAGAAAGATCTGCGAGGTGATTGTGCACATATTTGAAAATAAAGAGTTAATGAAGATCCTCCAGGAAGCCAAGTATGATGTAGTTTTGACTGACCCTGCAAATGGGGGAGGTGTGTTTTTGGCTCATTACCTTGGCGTACCGTTAGTGTTCAACGCTCGCTGGACTGTTCACGGTGAAGCACATTTTGCTGTTGCACCTTCTCCTCTTTCCTACGTCCCACTTCCACCATCAGAGCTTACAGATAAAATGACATTCTTTGAAAGGGTGAAAAACATGATTTTCTATCACACGAGGATGCATCTGTACAAGCAGGTGGTCGCACCACATTACTCTCCTTTAGCTAAGCACTACTTTGGCCCAGATGTGGACTACTTTTCTCTGTTTCAAGCTGCAGATCTGTGGCTCATGAGAGTGGACTTTGTGTTTGAGTTCCCTCGTCCCACCATGCCAAATGTTGTCTATATGGGAGGGTTCCAGTGTAAACCTGCAAGACCACTTCCTGAACACCTGGAAAAGTTTGTGCAAAATTCTGGAGAGCACGGAGTCATCATCATGTCTCTGGGAACTTTAATTGGAGAGCTTCCAAATGACCTGGCAGATGAAATTGCTGCTGGTTTTGCTAACTTACCCCAGAAAGTTATCTGGAGATATAAGGGTGCCAAACCTCCCTCTTTAGGAAACAACACTTTAATTATCGACTGGATACCTCAGAACGACCTCCTAGGCCACCCGAAAATCAAACTTTTTGTAAGTCATGGAGGAACAAATGGAATTTATGAGGCTATCTTTCATGGGGTTCCAATGGTGGGCATTCCCTTTGTATTCGATCAAGCCGACAATCTCTCCAGACTCAGAGCTAAAGGAGTTGCAAAGATTTTGGATGTGTCTGATATAAATGAGAAAATATTTCAGGAAACTATTCAGGAAGTCTTGGATGAGTCATCTTACAGGATGAACATGCAGAGACTCTCCCGTCTACACAGAGATCAGCAGATAAGGCCAATGGATCGAGCCATCTTCTGGATTGAGTTTGTCATGAGGCACAAAGGTGCTGCTCACCTCAGAACAGAGTCTTACAGGCTGCCCTGGTATACCTATTACTCTGTTGATGTCATTTTATTTTTAATAGCAATTTTTGCTCTAATGTTTTTAGTTTTGTCTTGGTTATTGTGGCACTGCTTCAAATTATGTTGTAAAAGAAAAGTGAAATCTGATTGACTGGAGCACTGATCACATGTAACATTACGTCAACTCACTGTTGGTTCTACTGGGTCCTTTTCAGCTGTCATATGAAACAGACCAAGTGAGCTTTTAAGATAAGTCAACTTAAGTCTCACCACTAAACCTAAATAATACCTGTAAACTTATTCTGAATAATTTCTTTACCTGAAGGACAGAGAGATGTTACATCAGTCTAGGTTTACAGGAAAATAAATAAATCTTCAGGAATGCTAATGGTTTGCTTTAGTTTATTTTAGCAATAAAAATACTTAAACTGAAAATATTCATATTTGTAGAATGCAATAGTTTATTAGATATTAAATCCATAAACCTTAACAAGAATCTCTTGTTCGATTTTTCAGCGGAGCAAAATCTGATACTTTAATAGATTTCCTCATTTATCTCACTGTAATTTAATCTTTTTACTAAAAATATGTGATTTATTATTTATAATATTTTCAAAGGACTCATAGAAAAGTGTTAGAATACACATTGCATTGCAGTTTGTTGACACAGGCACACACACAGACACAGGCACAGTCCAAAGGTATTTTCTGATGGCTGTGGTCTCTTTCAGCAGAATAATGTGTGCTGCAACACATCATGTGATTCAGGAAGGGTCAAAGGAGCAACACAATGAGCTTGTGATTTTGACTTGGTCTCCAAATTTACAAGATCCAAGCTAAATGTGCATGCCTGAATTGGGACAAATCTAAAACACTGAGACAGCACAATTCACCTTACAGCTAGTAACTGCTTTGTGCAAAACATCACAAAACACCTTCAGGTTTTCAAAGTATTAGGCATTTGGTCATAATATTATGCCTGATTAGTGTATGGACCCTTTCAATAATGTGTTTCTAGCTTGGCCATCTGACTCAAAATGTTTAAGCTGTTGCACAAATGACTGGAGGCTTTTTTTTTTTTTTTAAATAAATTGTGACATTGAATTTACTGCTGAAATACTCTGGTTCAAAGAAGTTGCTGATGTATTGAATGTCCAGTAGGTGGTGCTATTCACTAGCCCATCTGTTTTCTAAACCTTGAACCATACTACTCATGGTTGTACTTTAACCAAAGGACAGCTTAGTGGCCAGATAATGTAACATTCAGTTCTTTTAACTGTAGAGGTGGAATCTGGGAAAAGTGCACTCATGCATGAGGGGAAACATCCGAAGTCTACACAAAAAGGCTCCCAAGCAATTTGATTAAATGATTTTATAAAATTATTTGTGAACTGAACTGCTGAAAATCCAAAGGGAGGGGAAGTCTGTTTGGACTCGTATCAAACTGGAAATGGAACAAGCACAGAAGGTCTCAGAGTTCCACATAAAATCGGTCAAAGGCTTGAAAAGATTTTTGAGTCCAAAGTGATGATACAGTCCATGCAAGATGCCAACTATGACCTTGTGCTTACAGAACCTGCTTTAGCAATGGGCGTCATACTTGGTCATTACCTCAAACTACCTCTAGTTTTTAATGTGATATGGACCAGTAAGGGTGAAGCCCACTTTCCAGTCGAACCTCTTATATATTCCAATAACTGGTACAGAGATGTCTGATAAAATGTCTTTTATTCAGTCCTAAATGTAATGATATTTGCTTTGAATGAATACCAAATTATGCGGCATGTTTTCCCATATTATGAAGCATCATTTACAAAGTACTTTGGATCAGATTTAGACTGTTTATCCATGTTTCAAACTGCAGATCTGTGGCTCGTGAGAGTGGACTTTGTGTTTGAGTTTCCCTGTCCCACTATGCCAAATGTTATTTGGGAGGGTTCCAGTGCAAAACCCCTGCCTCAGGACTTGGAGGAGTATTTACAGAGCTCTGGAGATTATGGAATTATCATAATGTCTCTGAGAACTTTAATTGGATATTTACCCCATGATTTAGCTGAAATAAAAGCTGGAGCTTTTGCTAAATCACCTCAAAAAATAATTTGGAGGTATAAAGGCGTCAGGCCAGCCAATCTGGGAAACAACACTTTAGTGGTAGACTGGATGCCACAGAATGACCTTCTAGGACATCCTGAGATTGAATTGTTTGTGGCTCACGGGAGAACAAATGGTGTTCGGGAGGCAATTTATCATGGAGTTCCTACACTGGGTCTTCCTTTGATTTTCGACCAGCATGATAATCTGCTTAGAGTTGAAGTAAGAGGAGCTGGGAAGAATATTCAGATTTCTACTATGACTGAAGACACATTTTTGCAGGGGATACAAGAAGTCCTAACTGAACACTCCTACAGGATAAATATGCAGACTCTCCAGACCGCACAGAGAAAAACAAGACGAAATGAGATTGAAAAGAAAAGAAATGTGATCAAATGGGAACCAAGAGATTTATGTAAAGGTTTAGGTTTGTACATTGTATACCGTAGGCTAGATTATTTGTGTTTTTGTGAAACTGAAATTATTTGAATGAGTTGGGGAAACAACATTTCTGGTAACATTAGTCTCTTTATCTGAACTATCTTTTGAATAAAGAATCTTGAGAGAACATCTTCACTGCTTCTGTTTTTTTTCCCGACACTTAAATCTTTGGGTTTTTTTTTTCTTAGTTGTCTAGTTAATTTTTGTATCCTGCTGGGTTAACTTTACAAATATTGATTATGGTTTATACAGCACGTTCAACTATACTAAGTTGCAGTTGAACACTGTTTATACATTTTTACACACTTTTGGTATTGCTACAAAATGTATTTCATCTTAGAGGAAATGACTGTTTATATGAGCAGTCCAAAACCCATGCTCATAAGTAGTGTTGTCTGCATTGCCCCATGGCAATGCAGACAACTCTGCCAATTAAAACACCAACATTAGTAAAATATAAAGTGTTGGGTAAAGGAATTCTAGCTCATGACATGTCTTAAAATCAAAAGAAAATAATCTAGTATGTGAAAACAAACATACACAATGTTCTTACTTTTCCAGTGAGCTGAAAATTTGCAAGAGATTGTAAGGCTGTAACTCAATGAAGCAGAATATAGCATTTAAATCCATAAAAGTGAGTCTGTAGGTAATTTTTCAGTAATAGAATAGTCCAACAAAACAAGAGTGAACACAATCTCTCATTGAAACCGTGCGTTCGCTTTTGTGGCATTATGCTTATTTGCCAAAAACTAAAATCCCCCTCTGTGTCAAAAGGTGAAGGCAACAGAATGTCTAAAAACAACTTCTGCAAGGCCACAGATGACCTCTAATCTGCAAACGTCAACCAACAAAGCAAATGAAGCACAATCTACGAGTTACAAATTTAAAGCTGGTTTGACTGTTTGCTACTTATTTCATGGAACTTGTGACTTCACTTGTTATTGTTCTTTGCTTTGTTGCAAAAAGTGATGCATCTGAGGAATCTAAATAATTAGAACAACAGAATTTCAGCTAAATGAAGGCACAAGTGACCTTCCAAACAATAGCATTCTTAATTTCACTATTGATACAACACTTATTTCAATTTGTTCAAGCACTCTGGAAATATGAGGGAAACAATTACACTATTGCTACATAAAAGTTTAAACTTTTAGACATACTCCATGAAAACAGTTTTTCTATAAGGAAAAATTTTAATTATATTCAAACTATAACTGTCTGAAACATTTGATGACTTTACCTCTTTAGGAAAATCATTCTAATACTAAAAATAAAGAGAAAATTCAACCATCACTTAAGAAATTAGTTATTTTTGCCTGTTTGACATAATACAAATTTTATATCAATTACAACTGTTGCTGGGGATACTTGGAATGGTGTCTCAAAGCTTGAAGAGGTAATATGTAGAACATGAATTTCAATTTAGAGGAACATTTTTATTATTTTTTTAGCATAAAAGAATAATAAAGGACAAACCATTATTAGCTGCCTGGCAGACATACCTTATGACATACCTAATATAGTTAACAAATCAAACAAAAAACAGTGAATTAAAATATACAGATTAAATGTATGGGGAAAGGTTTATGAAATGATACAAAGCAATCTCTGTTGACAACTGATATATATCAATATCTTAAATATACATATGTCAATATGTATCACTATATATAAAATTATTTGTTGAAAAGTTTAATATTTATTCTCACTTTATTCATGCTTATAACCAGGAACCAGTTTAAGAAAACAAACTTATTGGCGGGCGGGTATACAGACAAACCAGTTATTGTTTTTAACAAACCTAATTTCCAACATTTTCTGTGATTTATAATTACAGTGCTTTGCAAAGGCACTTGTAATTGTGCTTCGGAACTCACAACTATAAACTTCAATTATTGTACTGAATTTTATTTTTCTGTGTCAACATGGACTACCACAACGATGTAAAGTGAATAAGGATGCCAGATTTATGAGTAAATAAAGTAAACAATAAATAAATAAAAAACTATTTGAAGCGTGGTATGCATTTGTATTGAACCTCAAATACTATATTCCCTGAAAAAAATCCACCTCAGGTCACCTGAGATGTGGCCTTTATTAGAATCTGACTTTGAGAAACTTAATTTCAGTGTAAGTTCTGTAAAGACCTCAGAGGTTGGTCAGAGAACAACAATGAGGAAGACCAATTACCACACAAGACAAGTTAGCTTGGAGAGGGCTCGGTGATATAACAATATCCAAAACTGTTGAATATGACATCATCATTCTGTTGGAAGACGTTTTTTTCTAGCAGAAACAGTGATGCAGTTAAGTCTAGATGTGAAACAATCAGGTCAGCTGAATACAAATGTGCAGTCAACTTCTCAAATTTTTGTTTTTGTTTTTTCTCTCCCTTCTGTCCCTTTAGAAGGAAGTGGATTTCCTTCTAAATGTGAAGGAAATACATATTTATAATGTTAAGAAAGCTACTTTGTTACTTTCTTAACAAAGAAGCTTTGTTAAGAAATGAACAAAACAAAACTACTTTGTTTTGTTCTATTGTATAAAATCCAAAGGAAATACACTGAATGTTGCAGTCACTTTGTGACAAAATGTAAAAATGTTTACTGGGTACGAATACTTTTGCAAGGCACTGAAATTAGATCAATTCGTTATTATTCTGTATTTTTTACCTGATCAAACATATTTAGTTTCATCTCAACTACAGCAATAAAACAAAACAAATAGAAAATAGCAGAAAAAATATTAACCCACACACCTCGATTAGGAATGAAATTGCTGCACTGGTAACCCAAGTGAGGAAGCACCAAGATGGGACATTTATATATACTTATTCCTCAATATGTATACAAAAAACACACAATATTTATTTGAACAGTGTACATGGTGACACCAGTGATCATTTACTTTTGAGGAATTTTTCAAGAAAAAAACAAAAGACAAGGAGAAGTCCAGTTGGTAAATGTCGAAACACTTACATTATATGACCTGATGGAGAATTTTCAAATATCTTTAAATGCCCCAAAATATCCTTGGGGAGATTGAAAAACTCCTGTCAAGTCTTTTTGTGGTAAATACAAAATGTCTGTGTAGGACAGGGTAGGTCCACTCATGATGTTCTGGTCCGTAGAGAGCTCATCCTGAGCATGGTGAGCTCAGCCACATCTGAATCTTGCATCTGCACCTCCTGTTGGCAGCTTTCTCTGATTACATACACTACCAGACCCACACAGATGAAAATGAGGAGGATTATTCCTATTACCTGGACAGAGGAGACTAAGATTAGTCAACGCATACAGGAAAGAGCTTCCATCGTTTGATAACAAGTATATCTGACATGGTGAATATGCTGCCAACTGGCCATATCCCACTCACCTGAGAAAACACAAACAACTGCTGTGAGCGGAGCATTAATTCTTGCGGGGTGACATCTCCCTCTGTAACTGGCTCACACCACTTCTGCGGAGCTGCCTTGTCAACAAGGACAAATCTCCCATCCCAGTCTGTCATAGCACAGGCAAAGTACTGGCCATCCAGGAACAACAAGATCAGCCAAACGACAGCAGGAACGAAACTTGAGAGGGAAACCATTTTCCTGCACCACATGTTGCACCTGCATCCCTGGATGATCTGCATCAAGGTAAAAGCCATGACAGCAGGAATGATGAAGAATGCTGATGAAAATGCTCCATTCCACGTAGGATTGCAAGGACACTCAAACTCCAGCTCCACGAGCTTCTCTAGTCCCATGAGGATGAACCCAAAAGCCACATTGGATACCAGCGGACTGTTGCTAAGTTCATTTTTCAGCCTGGTAAGCCATTGTTGTCTACTTTCCATACTAAACTGACTAAAGAATGAAGACAACTGCTGCAAAAAGCCCAAAAGATAGTCCACGGTTGTGAACACATTGGCAACAGCTTAGTGATGCGTAATTAACACATCCAGGGGTAAGTTTTACCCTCAGGCAAAATGCTGCCCTTCCACTCTGATTGGCTTTGAACAACGGAGGGTGTGCCATCGGCGCTGACCTTTCTCTAGTGGATTGGTCTCTGGGAGATTTCAGGAGGGGTTTAATTTTAAATGTGGTCTCCTATAGAGTATTGAAGGGCGGGCTGTAAAGAGGAGGGAAGTTTGTTCTGCAGTAGAGTACACACATGCACTTTACAACAGTCTGGTAAATAAACATCTGATAGGTGTGATTGTTTACTTAGAAGCAAACATTTAAGCTAAAATAAATATTTAAATAGAGCTTCAAAATGTACAAAACATAAGAATTGAATTTATTTCATGCAAAAGGGAAAACATTGGAAGGTTTACTACAAGATTATTCAAGTCATATAAAAGTCATATAAAATGATGACGAATAACACCGGAACTATGCTATAAAATTATTGGGTTATGAATAGATTATGTATTCAAATGCTTCCAGTGTGTTTACTGAAACAGATTAGAACAGTCGTGACCACACACTGCAATAAGGGACAATTGCTGGTGTTTATTCTAACTGGCCACGTGAGGTCGCTCGTGCAGCAGCACAGATTAGGGATTGAGGAGGATTACAGGAAGCCATGTTAATTTTGAAGAGGAAATTAGAATGCATTTTTTGAGAAGACCCAGGTAAATTATTAAATAATTTACAAATGACCCAATCGGGGAGCTGAAGAGTATCTTCACAACCTCATCAAAAAAAAAAAAGACTGAATATGATTTAAAAAAAGTTTGAATCAGACTTCAGCAAATACTGATTCTATATTTACTTTCTTGATATTATTTTTAAGGCTCTGTAGTTGGTTTATCTTACACATCTGCATGTGTTGCCTTTTATTCAGAACATGTATGTAAATTGCAACAAAATAGGGTCAAAATAAATAGAAGTTTAAAAAGTGAGATAGACATCCTGTCACCTGAAATTAATCAAATAAAATGTAAAACAGAAGAAAAATTACAAAAGCATAAAACTGTCGGAGTTCACAAACAACATCATTTGCCTTTGCGTGCGCCATGCAGGGCGCGTGTCGCTGGTGTGTGCGCGCGCGCGCGCGTGTGTGTGTGTGTGTGTTCATCCCCAGTCATGAGCGCACTGGGCACGCGCGGCTTTCCGTCGCTGCCGTTGGTTCCCTACCAGCATCTGTTCCTCCGTTGGTATTAAAAATAGACCGGCGCTGATAACAGACTTATGTTTCGGCTTCATCACTCGCCGTCGGGAATCGCTTGCGCGCTACTTTCATCTTAATCACCGAACCGTGACCGGTGGGAGCGTAAATGCGCATCGGTGTGCGCATCTCTGAATCTTTGGATCCTCGCCGTGGACAATCTCTCTGACATCCAAAGACATCTTCCCCGCAATCCCAGCGAGGCTTCTTCGCCGCCTATGGCTGCAGATCAGCTCGGCTGGCCTCGTCCCGGACCTTTCACCCACGGCTGCCCTCCAAAAGGTGTTTGAATCAGGGAGACATCTCCACGGGATAAAAAAAAAAGAAAAAGAAAAAGAAAATCACCTCGGCTGGCTGCTTTTAAAGAACCCGGTGCAATGCTGGGCCCATCTTTTTAGATCTCGTGATCAATAAGCCTACACCATCTCTCCTCCCACATTCGTCCGACCGAGAGACCCTTATCGAGCCCTAACGATGCATCCTAACGAGGTGATGCTGGCGGTGGTCCTTCTGGGCAACTTGATGCTGCCCTTTGCCTCGGCTCAAAACGGTAAGGACACAGATCTGACCGTGGCAGAAATGCTCAGTGTCCGCTGAGGGAAAGTGATTTGTCTTGTGTTGAGGACGCCCGTGTGAAACGTTTCTAAAGAGGATTTGATTTCAACAGCGTTAAGCCATTACTTTCATTTCACGCTCCTCCACAACAAGGCCAGAGTTACTACGTTTGATTTGTGTCGCCGACAACAGAAAGTTCAGGAAAAATTTAACGAGTTTTGACTTTTTTTTTTCTCCTCCTCAGGTTATTTCTTGAATTGAGTGGGCATGGTTGACAAGTTGAATAGAAATACACAGAAGAAACAAGTCTTTATCTATTTCCAATGCCAAGCAGAATTATTTATAGCCTACCCTTTCAAACTTTTCACAAAAATTGTTAACTATAAATTTTAATAGATCAAGTAACACAAAAATACCACATAATTGTGAAGTGGAGGGAATTTATTTATTTATTTTCCAAATAAAAATCTGAAAAGTGTGGGCTGCATCCCCCTTTACTCAGATGGCCCAAAATTAAATCCAGTGCATCAGAAACAGAGTCCATCTGTGTGACATGTAACTTAGAATAAAACCAGTTGCTCTATGAAGGCTTCAGAAGTTTTTTTGAAGAGCGTTAGTGAACAAACAATGCAGTGAAGATTGGAAACCACACACACTATTTCTTTCACATTATAATTATGCACAATCTGTCTATTACATGCAATCCTTCTATAAAATATAAAAGCTTATGCTTTTATCTGACAGTATAATGTATTTATCACAGTATGAAAATGCTTGTTGGGAACTGAGATTGTGATATTTACCTGTTTGAAAACATGCTAGTTCTTGAGTAGACTAGCTTAGATGTGGTTGAACTGTAAAAGTGATCCAACTTTTTTTTGTTGTTGTTGTTTTCTTTCCAGAGAACCTTCCTTGTGTGTTGTTGTTGGAAAGGTTGTAAATACTTTGCATAACAAAATTCTACAAATTCATTCCATTTGTTGGTGCGTCTAATAATTCTTCTCTTTATCAAAAAGAGAAGAATTTGGGCTCAAAATGTTTGACTGACAGACACTCCAAGATGCAAAGGGCAGATTTTTATGAACACCAAAAGTTCACTGTGCATTAATCATGGCGAAAACATGGAAGACTTGATATGAGGAATGTCAGCAACATGCTGTTGGGTGTTCAGCCTGTCCTCTGATACAGCATGTCCTTACTTATAATTCTGTTGAATCACACCACCCGCTGGGCCACACAAATCAGCAGCCATTCATGAAATGAAAGTGGACTGCTCATAATTTTTGAAAAGTTTTAATAGCAACTCTCCAGTTGGAATTTATTTCCTGTCGATTTTTATACCAGTCTAAAAATCATCTGTCTCTAACTGAGCTGCTACTCCCACATGTTGACAAACAGTGTCACAAGCTGTCACAGAAAAAAAATAAGGCAGGGAAAGGGGAGACAATTACTCTAAATACAGTATTATAATGCCGCTCCGCTTTGCTTAGCAGCATGGGGAAAAAATCTGTCTCATGCAAGACCTCATGAGACAGATTTTGATGACAAGTTTGAGAAGGTTGGAGGATTAAATTTGCAAATATTATTTCATTTGTACCAATAAATCACTGCAGCAGATTGTAAAATAATTATTCTCAAACAAAAAGAACAAATAAGCAGGACAGTTAAAGAATATGGCTCTTTAACAAAATCTTTTACAAAAAAAAAAAAAGCAACCTCCATTGTCAGCTTTTGGAGAGATAAATAAACCAAATATCCACAGCATTATATAACAAAAAATATTTTCACTTGAATTTCTTTCCGCCTTCCTTATTAAATTCACTGGAGTGTGTGGACCTTATTTGACTATCTGGAAAATGAAACACAAAATAGGCGTTGTACTGTGTTGGTGTCCACTCTCTGTGGCCCAGTTTGCTCCATAGAATTGCATGCATGCATAAATACATTGTCTGCGAGAGTCAGTCTCATGCAAACCGGTCATCAGATCTGTTAATGTTTTCTTGCTACACAGAGGAAGATTTCATTAAGTAAACAGATCCTTCATTAACGTCAGCCTTGATTGGGGCAGCAATAAATTGCAACTACTGCGCAGAACCAGAGGTATTTCTCAGATAATTGCTCATGTTGCATGCCAAACCATTTCATTTTTTTCTCCCAGTCCAGATTAAGGGTAATCACTGTGCCACCCCTTACACAATGCTTGGTTTTGCTGTGATATGACAGCATCCAGGCAGTGATGTGGGGACAATAATAATTATAAGTGCAAGAGATTTAATCACTGTGTCTGGGAAAGCTGAGGGAATTTGTGCCAGTTGCTCCCTCATTTTCTGGAAAAACTAGGCCTACTACAGGCAGCCAGGTTGTGCGACAGATATTTGGAAGGCTGTGAATTGCATCCGTCCGTTCTGCAGCATTTCTATTTTTACCACAGAGACTGAGCGCTGAGAACTGTGGCTTTAAGGTCCTTTTGTGAAAGTGAATCCATTAACTTTTAATGGACGGCCTCCCGGTGCACAGCTGCATGGCACTCTTAAGACTCAACGTGTGGACGTAAACTATTTAAGATCAAATATTATATGGTCCGTATGCAAAAACTATTAAATACTGTTGAGAAGACAGCTGGTGCTGACCTAGAGTGGTACCTTTTAGTCTTACATAATATCTCCCTACGAAGGATGTAACCTACTCTGCATGTTTTTGTGCTCTCCCTGGATGTGAGTCAATGTATAGGCCACATTAAATGACTGTTGTAGGAATTTCTTTTAGCACGAGCCATATTTCCATACTTATTCGAGATTAACATGTTGATGGGCAGAGGTTTCATTTTGATTTGTGGAAAGGCTCCGCAGTTTCATGGTTGCATCATTTTTGTGCATAGAGTGGAAAATTTTACAGATATCACTTGACAAGCTGGAAATAGGACAAGGTGACAGATTGGCCTGGCCAGCACATCAGTCAGAGCAGAACTAGATACAGTTTGTAAAGTGCATAGCTGATAACAAAATATAGCTCTGAGTTCTCAGAGTTGTTTTTTTATGCCGCCTAATGATTAGAAACACAACAAGTCTTGACTCATTGAAATGTTGATTATACAGATGCATCTGAAAGATGAAAATATTGCGCTTTAACGAGTCCAAAGAACACCAAAGTGTTTCACGATTCCTTCAGTCATTCATCCATTCACACACACATTCACACACTGATGGTGGTTACCACAGCTACCCTGAAGCAGTCTGACAGAACTGAGGCCATCTTTTTTAAAATTCCTTTTAAAATAATTTTTTTACTGCTCTTATGTAGTATTATAAGATCAGGGAAGCTTATAAGTTTTTAGAGAATAAAAAAACATATAACAAATTTTTACGGTTTCTATTAACTATGTTAATAAAATTAACTACGTTAATAGAAACCGTTACATAAAATGTAACAATCTTGATTGACAAGAGACAAAGAATTGACCAATTTTCCCTAAATTAGCTCTGATAGGTCATTGACAGGTCAAATATTAAAACTAATATTTTTTGTGAGGTAATTAAATGCATCAGAACTAAGAACTTCAATCATTTTGGGTCCATTAAGCAAATGCATGTACTTTAATGTTTTGCTGAGTTTAATAATAATCAGAAATGTTAGATATATCCAACATTGGCACATTTTGTACTAAAACCCATTCACCTGTGTGATTCAGAACTCGTCTCCTTTGTGAACTGTGGGATGTTTGAACATCCCATCATTTCCATACTTGCTCATAATTGTTTGAATAGATGAAGGCACCTTAAAGTATCTGGAGATGAATCAGACATGTGCAGCTTCACAATTCCTAATTTCTTGGCTGATTTTGTTCAAACATGTTAAGAAAAAAACTGTGTTCCAGGTGAGGCCTTAAAACACATCCAGCGATGTGTTTTAAATCAAATCTATTGGTTAACCTATCAGAACTTTTCTACGTTTTGGCATGGTCATCTGTGCTTTCTCACTTTGTTTGAAGAGACATAATTCTGTATGTAAACTTCTGAATTCAAAGAAAGTTACTAAACAAATGTCTAAAAAATTTTCTTGTTCTGTTTTCTTATAAGTTAAGCAAATAAATTCTAATTAATCTAAAGCAAGAGAAGTTTGTTCTAATTTAACTTCAGGCAGTGATAAAAATAATATATATATATATATATACTTGTAGTCGCAGTATGTAAGCTTCTGATTTCATCTGCAGGAAAACCTTATGGTTTCTCCATCGCTATTGCTAAACCACAAACCAATATAGCCAGATCAATATTCTAAAACAGCACAGATGTCAATCATTCACAACTTTCTATGTTTGCTGATTGGCCAGGATGATATTCAACCAGAGAAATCAAACGCAATGGAACAAATCCCAGATGAAGCAATGAAAGGAGATGAGAATCAAACTGAATTGTGTAGGAAGGCAAAATCTAAAGTATCTTGTACATGTGAAATCAAAAACAAGTCAACACACACAAATTCAATTTTTTCCTTTAATATTCCTTCCTTCTTTGTATTTTTATTATTTGTTCAAATTAATCAGGAATTCAAAATGTTCATAAATTACCATTAAAAGCTACACCCAAAAGTGAGACATTATGCACTGCACTGCCAGTTATGCACCAGCATCTGCAGAGGACAACATTGCACTGTAAGACAAGCATTTTACAGCCATGTAGCATCCAATCAATATACCTATATAGTGCAGCAGAGTGTCCATTATCATGTTTCATGCAGGCCATGCACAAAGGTTCATCTGTGAGTCTGGAAAACAAGCTGTAGAACTCGAGCCAAACTCTTACACTGAGTCATGGCTGCCCACTGCGAAATGTGATATGGCCTGCACTGATTAGGAGCAGCATTGCTGCATAGATATTACACACTGAAAAAAACAATAATTTAACTAATTATCGTTTCTTTTTTTTTTTACATAGCAATCGATTATTTGGTAGCTGTATGTAGCTGTATTGTGCTTTTTCTACAGTTTTGACCTTCTTTGTATTGATATAATTAAACGCATTAAAGCTAAGGCTGCTCTGCTGGGACTGAGACGACCTCTACAAGGATCCCGGAGGTTAATTTTCATTTTTGTCTTGCCCGACATTTTAGCTAATGATACACAGGAGCAGGTGGCTGTTTTTACATACTTTGACACCAGATGCATCTGTGTTGCGCTGATACACAAATG
Organism: Poeciliopsis prolifica; assembly: GCF_027474105.1. Lineage (NCBI taxonomy): Eukaryota > Metazoa > Chordata > Actinopteri > Cyprinodontiformes > Poeciliidae > Poeciliopsis > Poeciliopsis prolifica. The sequence continues at coordinate 11,062,954 of NW_026562386.1, read as the reverse complement.
ATGACATATTAACAGTACAATTAGAGAGAAAGTATCCTTCACCCTTCCAAATAAACATCCACAGGCTTCCTGAAAGAAAGAAAGAAAGATAGAAAGAAAGAAAGAAAGAAAGAAAGAAAGAATGAAAGAAAGAAAGAAAGAAAGAAGGAAAGAAACTGCTAGAAAAACTAGCAGTTTTAAAATCTACGTTGTGGGACCAATGCTTAGACTGCTGTAGTTATAAATAATTGTTCCTCTAATTGTACTCACGTCAACCAATTTTATACTACAGTTTAAAGATATAAACTATAAAAAAAACACACAAAAAAAACACACAAAAAAACACTTAGCTAAAATAGCTAACAAGTTTGATAGGACAGGTTCCAAGAAATATATCCAATGCTTATATCAGGGACCTTCCCTTCCATTTTAGGTCTTAAAGATCACAAAGTGTTTGGAAATGGGAACAGAGAATAAGGCAACAAAGAAGTTGAAAAATGAATTTGTTGCATTCTTCAAATACAATTTTGTTCAAATTGAGGTACTTTTATTACACTGAGCAAAAAAATAATAATGTCTGGAAAATAAAAAGTGGCCAAAATAGTGGAAATGTTCTTTCATGTTAACCAACTGTTGTGACTCACTTACAGCAGAATGCTTGCCATATTGATTACACATAAATAGGTACAAGATACAAGTTGTATTCTATCAATGCAAACATAAACTGATGCCAAATAACATTAAAAATATAGCCAATTTGGACTCTGAAAATGAGGAGGCTGCATCCCAACCATTTTTCTAAACTCTTTTATGCATCTGAAAATACTTCTAAACAGCCAAATCAATCATTGCTGAGACCAAATGGAAAGTGTTGTAGCCTTCTCTTTATCAGTTGATCAGCAGTGAGCAGAAATAGATGGGGTAGGGGAAATCATGCCCCTGTCTGATTTATACAGCCGGAAAAACTCTGATCCCAGCTGTTACTCTGACATCTGATTTAAAACAAATGTAAAAGGGAGAAGAGAAAAAAAATAAACTGTTCATAAGAACCTTTGTATACATTGTGTATGTAAAATCTTGTAACAAAAATTTACTGATATTATACTTTTGTAGCGAGAGAGAATATGTTATGCCACAGTGTGTATAGTTCTGAACCCATCAAAGTTAGCTTGTCTTGCTTTTTTTGAGGCATGTCAATATGGGCTTCCAAGAATGTGAAACTTAGGTGACAGAACTGCTACTGCAGACAAGATTACAGGGAGTGAATTCAAGTCTAGGCAAAAAAAGTGTTATAATGGAGTTGATGAAAAATAAAAACCTGTGAATGGGAAAAAAAAAACAAGTTTCTATTCATGTCGCTTAATGTGACATGTATTTCTTAGCAGATGGTGAACAAAGCAGCAGCACTTCAGTTGGTGTTCTACCTGATCATCATTAACCAGAACACTCTGCAGAAATCAAGCTTTATTTCACTGCAGTACTTTGTAATCCACTTAGAAAGGCATCAGTTTTTCTCCATTTTAATTATTACATTCTTATGATCACAATATGCCTAAACATTTTTGTTAATGATACCAGTGGAACAGTATCTGTGTGTCAGAGAAAGTTCTTTTTATTTTTACAGTGAAATAACTGTAATAAAAAGATCTTTTTTGCACTGTGTTATTTTTTTATTTTATTTTATTTTTTCAGAAGTGCCACACAAGTACAATAGTTGTTGTTTATTTCATATCTTAGCAGCTATTGGGACCAAGCAATTAAACACAATTGATGAGGCCTGACTCTCCAGTGTGTGATTACATTTCCAGGAAGGTACACATATGGCTGAGACATATGGCACAACGAAGATCCATAAAGCTCTCCAAAAACAGCATTATACATAAAAAATTAATCAGGTATCAGAATTTTTAATATTTGAAACAGAAAACAATCAACTGGAAATGTACCTTAAACCTAATCTGACTTTATTAAGGCAGGACAAAAATCAAAAGGAATAAAACTGAATATTTGAATAGGACTGGGAACAAAAAGAAAAAAAAAAACTGATACAGCTGTAAGAGTATCTTTTTGCATTGATTCTTTGCAGACTTTTGACTACATCAGTTTTTCCTACAGGATGCTGGTCACTGGTTGCTGTATTAAATTTCAACATGCTGTCTTTTGTTTTCAAAATACTATATTGTCTTCAGTGTGCATTGCTATAATTTTGTTCCAGCTCCAATTTTTTGAGTATGTAGAATATTAGCTGGCTAATGTTACACCGAGATCAGTCAGGCATAACATTATGACCGCATGCCTAAAAGCACTCCCAAACAAGCCCTGCTCTTTTAAGGCATTGATTCATCTTGGACCCCAAAGTTGTGCTGCAGTAAACACTTTTAAATCTTCTTATCTGTGTAGCTGGCATGTGTTGTACTTGATTGATTAAAAGGATTGTTGGAACCTCAAACTTGTAGTTCTGTTCCTCAACTAGTTTCGCCTCATAGTAGGGTGCAGGGTGAATCATAGGATGAATCACATCCTATGATTCACTAGGATGTAATCATCAATTTTGAGGAAAAATAGTTTACTAGCTGCTAATATATCTTACCCAATATTGAGGAGATGAATGATGCAATTGAGCTCACTTGCCAGTGACTTGTTGCTTAAATGTTAAGCACAGATGATGTTCATTTCAGGTCTCGCTATTGAATGGAGAGTGTGAAACTCAGGCTTTTGTTAGTTTTGACGTGGTAGAATAATAGAATAGAATAGAATAGAAACTTTTTATGATATTCAAATATTTCAAAATCCATTTTATACATCTAGGTTAGACACTGTCTTGTATTAAAAATTAATTTAAAGAACTACACATTAATATTTACTGGTATATTGTAAGTTTAGTCTTTTAGTAAATCTTCACAAGCTTTGAACAGTAAAACAGGCTCTCACCACCACTACATTTTGTTGCTTTGTACATGTGACAGTGCAATGACAATACAGTTGAATTCTATTCTATTTTATTCTCTGGCAAGAAATACTTAAATCTCATTGTAATTTAATTTAACTTCACATTATTATCAGAACATTTTGTGCTGCACCCTAATTTGATTATTTTTCCTCTGATCCCAATTCAGGCCAGTTGACTCATAAATTATGTTAGGTATATAAACTGCAAAATATATGAATAGGGGTCAAAGTGACCAGCATCTGAAGCTCTCATAATTGGCATTATTTGCAAAAGTTATGGGGGAAAATCGAATATTATTTGTGTATAAAAATTTAAGTAAATTTCATGACCTCATAAATCATTATTAACTTAAGAAATCGTCTTTGTTGTGACTTTTTTTACCCTCTGACACCGTGGTGATTCCAGGACGCTCTTCTTTACAGAATTGCTCCCGCTGATTGAAATTTACTAGATTTTAATCGTCCTTAAGCCTGTTTATCTTCACTGGTCCTTTTTACTACTGTGATTCTTTGCATTTTTTTCTATTGTGCTGTGGATTTGCTTTGGTGTTTGGGATTATTGTCTCATTTTATGACCGGATTTCCAGCAAATCTCAGCTGCAAGGCAGATGGCCTCGCATTTTAATCTAAGCTACAATATGAAAAAATTGATGACCACGGTGCTCCTTACAAATAAGCCCTCATTGTAAAGCTTTTTTTTCATTCTCTAACATAAAGTTTAACAATCAATGACGAACAAGCTAAGGCCTGGTTTCAGCTTTAGCTCAAAACCTTAAGCAGTTCCCTTACTGTTGGATTTCAATGTGTGCTAGATAGAATGAGTGTTGAAAGAAGAATTTTTTTTTACTTTATTGAAGGTTTTCTATACAACAAATACGTTTTTCGTGTAGGATGAATAAGTTATTATATAATTCCAAATTATTGTAATGTAGTCAAGTAATTTTCTCCAAATTATCGAACAGCAACTCCGTTTATTTGGAGGACTTTATTAGTACTGATCAGATTTTTGTGGCCATTCACTGGTTTATGGAAAACCGGAGAATGGTGATACTAGTTCTGGTCGAACTATGAAAGAAGATAATTGAAAATATTTTGCCATTCATTCCTATGTCCACATATGTGACTGTGTTTTAAAGAGGTTTTAATCTAAAAGTAAAATGATTTATGAGTTCTCATTTAAAATGTTTTCAGCAACAAATCTTTGTGCGTTGTGAGAAGCATGTCTCAATTTCTAAATTCAGCATGTTCCATGGCAGATGTTGAACGCTCAAAAAGATAAAAACATTCCATGTCAGTCAGCATTTTATGCACTTACTCAAAGTATTGCTCTCGCTTGCTCTCTCACAGCCTGAATGACCTGCAGAGATGGCTCGACATGTTGTAGAAAGTAGTTTCTTTTTCAATACTTACTACATCCTTCAGCTTCTTCTGACTTAACATCTCACAGTTTTTAAAAATAAATCTAGCTAAGCCCAAAACTATTTACAACCTGCAGATTTAGATTTAAAGTAATCTAAATTACTTTAAATCTAAAGTAATTAGATTTAATTTAATTTAATTTTACCTACATGTTTTTGCTGACTAGAGGAATTCTATAATGGATTGGCCAGAGTTCACAAAATCCATGGAACATGTCACAAGAGATGGATCATCAAAATATGTATAATTCCAAAACAAAAAAAACAAAAAAAAAAAAAAAAAAAAAAACACACACACACACACACACACACACATATATATACATATATATTTGTCAAATATCTAATTTTATTTTATGTTATTTTTTTTTACTGTGTTCTGATTAAAATGTTTACATGCATTTTCTTATTATTTGACAACACATTTTATTGTAATTTCTTTTAAAAGAGCATAAATCAATGTTGGCTCTTCCTGACAAAATGCATGTAACTGAGTCAGGTTTGCAGGGTATCTTGCTTCGACACACCTGTGCACATCTGCCAACACAATCTTCTATGGGAATGAGATAAGGGTTGAGTGATGGCTCTAATGTCCTTAAGCCACTTTGTAACTAATTTGGCGGTATGCTTTGAGTCATTGCCCATTTGGAAGACCAAAATGTGCCCCAGCTTTAATATATTGACTGTTAATGTTTGGAGGTTTTGCTTCAGTATTTCTCTTCATGATGCTACTGGTTGAAGTGCACTAGTCTGCCCCAAAACTCCCACAAAGCAGCTTTTACCTGCTTCAGATAGTGTCTTCACAAAATGATTTCCTTTCATCTGAATTTGATGTGCAAATTAGTTGATATGCAAATTTTGCACAAAAACATGCTTTTTCTGTTCCAGAGAATAGTTTACCAAAGAGTGAACCAGACCAGTGGAGGAACACAATTTTGTTTCTGAAATCTTGGCTGATATCTTGAGATTTTTCTCAAAATGTCATACAAAGAGTCACTGTCATTGTCATACATACATCCACAGGTTAGCACGAGTTAATCTTAAAAAGTCATGAGATGATCGTCCTTTCAGCTGACCATTTTGTTGAGAAATATCACGATCTCTCTCATCATTTGAGCATTTAGCATGTTGGAAAAATAAAAAAAAAAGAAAACATTTAATCTGATTTGATGTCAGACAATGAGTAAAAAAAGTTGTCTTTTCATAAGATGGTTGTAAAAAAAAAAGTAAAAAAAAAAAGAAGATCCTTCAGGTGTATTAATCCACTTTGGATGTAAAGTATCACTGGGCCCTTCATTATAATTCTTATGGTACACTTAATAAGTTTGTAAAATAATAAAATCTGTTGTGAATTTCCACAATGCATTTAATAAAATAGAGAGGAAGTAGTATACAATATGCCACTTAAGTCTTATTTATTACTATGTATTTTATGTGACTTGCAAAATTGATTACCTTATTTGATTACCTTAGAATGTCACATTTAATGATGCCTGTTTTTTAAAAAGCGACCATATTTGGTGATCAAAATTATAAATAATTGCAAAAGACCCATCCTGTCCCATGTTTTGAGTTGCTTTCTTTCCTAAATGTTATATATTGTGTGGGTCAGATTTTTATGAAGAGGAGTCTCTTCTGCCTGACACTGCATTGTGTTCCAGGCACCACTGAAACATTTCTTGAAGGACCCCTTTTTAAGTCGGTCATCTAATCTTGTTAACGCGGACTAAGCCTTCTCCTGAGTGGATTTGACCGTACAGAATTACTGTGTCACAACCAATCTAATGACCAATTGGAAGAAACGAACAATCCATAATCACATCAAAATGATCAAAAATGTAATGCAGTTAAAAGGTTTCTTTTTGGATATTGAGAAAAAAAAAATCAAGATAAATTTTGAGGGAAAAATCTACAACTAAACTTTACCAAAAAATAAACCAATATGTCAATAAGTGTTAGCAGTATGCTGGAATAAAAAAAGACAAAACTCACATTCACAACTAAATGTACTTCAGTTCATCTGCCCTCGGGGGTTTCCTGCCCTCTGCTTTCTATGTGTGTGTGCGTGTGTATGTTGTAGGTCCGTGGACAGAGATCCAGGTTGTAAGTAGGCAGCTGACTCACCCAGAGGCTGTTTGGTGATGGTGTGTGGCTTGTTGTCTGTCCTCAGGGGAGCTCTCTACTCTACTTACGTGAGGGGGGTGGAGGGGTGTCTGGTCTGGACTGACTGTGACTTTCATACTCCTTCAGACAGCAGTTCTTGTTTGTAATGCCACTGTGCTCAAGTTAAATGGGAGTAGAGCGAGCGTGTTAGGGCAGGTACGGTGTGATGAATACATGCATCGGATATACAGGTTGTTAAGGTGGACCAAGGTTTTAGGCGGTTAGCTTCCAAATGGCTAACAGTTTGAGTCATGCCATTGCCACAGTTTAAGCTCTTTCATTGAACTTCCAGAGTTTTAAAGTAATGCAGCACATTCTGGTGGTCTAGTGGTGAAATAACTAAAAAATGCATCTTACTTTTGAACATAAGCTGAAATTTAGCTTCAAGCTGCTCTATTATCTTACAATGCACAGTGTAATTTATCCGAATTAAAAAAAAAAAAAAACTAGCAGTTTCTGTGTTTTACTGTGTATGTTTTAGATTCTTTTTTGCTCAGCACTAGTGCTTAATTTAAGAAGAAACACATTTTTAATAAGTCATCTTACACGTTCCCTTTCAGAATACTTAGATAGATCCTCCTGAACTCCACCAAAAAATTATTTCATTAAACTTTGTTTAGAACAAACAAAACTGAGATCAACTCATCTGTTTGTCAGCTGACAGCATCTCCGGCTAAGACAGGCTGAGCTAACTTCTCTTCTGTCACTAAGTTACGGAGAGCTATCCAAATGGTCTGCCTCTGTCACTTTGCTTTTCCCATAACGACTCTGAAACGAATGAGCACCGGCTGGCTGCTTTGTGTTTTGTTTTCACTGTCTGTGCAAGCTCCCTGTTTAAACAACACAGAAATTGGTCTGCTCACCGGCCTGGTGCTGTCTGCCATTTGCTCAGTGCCTATTTCTCCAGAGTCTCTCTGAGGCTGAATTCGAATTAAGTCATCTGTTCACTTTTTCTGGTTTAATTTGCCATCATCTTGGAGGACGATCCTGACCTCTTTTGAGTAGCTGTAATATTGTAATCATTAGCTCTTAGGCATCAATGACACATTAATGTGCTCAGTGTCACACTGTGTTTTTCCCTTTTTGCTGTAATCATTGCAAATAGTACTATTTTAAATTCTTAGTGGAACTTAAATAATGATTTAACGGTGTAGGTGGGTCGGCTTGTATTTGCCCTCCGGTGCTGTGTGGTGGGTTTGATATGCCCAGATGTTAGCAGAGAAAAGAAAGAAATGCTAATTACTACTCATATTTTCAGGCGTTGCACGTAGAAACTCACAATCCTTCTCCCAGATTCATCTCCCATCTTGAAAACTGCTTATCTTTTTTAATCTGTCTTAATCAGTTTTTCTTTCCTATCTTCTAATTCAGCTTAACATGTCTGGTGCATAGCAACAGAGGTATTGCTACTGTTTTACCATTGAATTAATTAATCTTATTAAATGTGTAGTTCAGAAAATTTCTAATCTCTGATTTATTGTTTTATGGAATTAGTGTTTTTGGTAATTCTTTCTTTGACGGAGCGTGCTTAAGACTGACATGACACTGTCATAAACATAACACCTGTCATGAACATGGAGTCTTTATGAATGTCTGGGACTATTGTCATGAAGTGTCATTTGGTTAATAATGACTTTTAATGCAAAGTTGCTTTAAAACTTGCATTGAAAGTCCATTAAAAGTGCCAACTATGCATTATTTTGTAAATAATAACACTTTAATGCAAAGGTGGTACTTACAATGGACTTATACATTTCTCTATTTTTATTGTTTTTGCTTGATTGATTAATCTAGAGGAATATTTGTTAATAATAAAAAATCTAAGACAAATATAAGCTTACAATTTTTATCACAAACAACGAATTAACTCCAAAAGATTTTGAGAAATATAATAAATAAAATGAAGCCAACTAGTCATGACTTTTAAAAATAAAAAGACAGAATATTCAGCATGTTGTGTGTCATGTATCATACGATTGAACAGGAAGTGATGTTCAATACATTTAAGTAACAAAAAAAAACTGCACAGGAACATAAAAAATGTGTCATTTATTTAAAATGTGATCATGACGATTGTAACATTTCTGTGACAGAATACATTTCACCAGCATGAAGTCTGCCCATTAACTCACATTTTTAATAATAAACAAAGGTGCAGTCTTAATCAATGATATACGGGTTCAGATTTCTGTAAAAAACATTTGCCCAATTTAGTCAGAAAATTATGTAGACGGGTAATATGTCAAACTCTGTAGAGAGGATGGGCAGCTTGATAAACCTATGGTGACGTTGTCTCTTTTGTGAGCTCATTAGTTGCAGCTATCACTCATGCATCCCTGCAGATCTTTGAAACCCTGTGTGTGTTTTAAGACTTAAATTATTCCCAAACTTTAGACATAAGTGTTTTCCTTACAACAGTTGATGCTGTAAAGTTTTAAAACTAATAATTTATAAAACGTACAAGTCAATAAAAGCATTGATATTGATGGATTATTGTACACAGTATAATCAGGTATGAGGACCAATCACATACATGTGGTCGTGCATGGAAAACCGTAGCTGCCCTTCCAGGTTTTGAATCAATAATCTGATCTGTTTCTGTGTTCATGATGCATTACAGCACGCAGTCCTAACAGATATAAGAGCACCGGTAAGCTGTTGTATTGAGACACGATGCAGAGTCCTGGCCGCTCGGGACTCCACGCTCTTTGTTCCAATTTCCTCTACAGCAATCCAGGGCAGAGTTAAGGCACTGTACTTTTCTGATTTACCTAAGCACATGCAGTCACAGCTGAGAGGCTGCAGAGCGTGTAGAGGAGACTGTCTGCGGTGCAGGTGATTTGTCATCAGATGAGGTTCATTAAGGCTGGCACTGTGTTGTTGGGCCAACCACTGGTGTGGAAAAGGGTCATGAATCAGCCACATTCCAAGGATGATTTTGGTAATATTGGAGATATTGCTTATTGATCCCATAGAAGGGTTATGGATGTTACTATTAAATTCACAGCAGTTCTAAATGAATACTGATTTCTCTTTGAATCAGAGAGTGAAAGTTGAAAAAAGAGATTTGATGCACTTAATGGGTCCACTTTCTAGTTTAAAATTAAAATTATGGAAATAATATTGAAGGGGGAAAGTCAAGAAACATTGATATTTTTGAGCTTTATGTCATGTTATGATGTTACTCCCTCATCAAAAATATACGTAGAGTATTTATTTAATTCTTTCATGCGTGTTTGAGGAATCCTTAAATCTCTCGTGGAAGCACTATATGGTGCCCAACAGCAACGACTGTCCATACAAAGCGTTGCCTCTTTACCCAAAGCTCCTCTTTGGAGCTGCAGTCTTCAGCTGAGCTCTTGCCCCACAGAGCACCCTCTCCCCCTACTCATCTGCAAAGCTCCATCAGACTAGCAGCAGCAGCAATTAGCAAACACCTGGTGGAACTGCGTGCCTGCTAAACTTATCATGCAGATACTTCTCAGTCCAGTATTTCTAGGAATAGTTGTAAATTCCACAATGGGGCAATGTTGCAATGATGTCACATTGAGGCAGTTTCACATAGAACTGCCCAAGTTTGAGGCATGAAATTGCAAAGTCAAATTTCTTTTAAGTTATGTTTGATACATTATTTTCATAATTGAAAATAACATACTTGATTTTGCTTGAAAATACATAATACCGCCCCCTTAACAAAATAAATCATTTAGTGTGGTGCTGTACGAGTTATCAAAGCCCACTTCTTAAAGTCCAGCTTATCCAAAATGTAAGCTGGTTGACCTCATTTATGTCATTGCCGTTATACTCTGATATGAACAAAATGAGATTAGACTGAACTCATTCAATTATACTTAAATGTGTCAATGTCTGGAAAAAGTGTTTAATATGTAGCTTAAATCTTAAAAATATTCAACATTTTTATAACAAAAACTGTGTTCTATGATCAGATATACTTCAAACAGCCATAATGTAATATGATGCAGATATTGGGTGACAAATAAGGCCAGGGCCATGAATTAATGTTTGCAGACAGGTTGTTTCAGAACGTCAAGTTTCCTTCCATAGCCCATTGACATGTGTGTTCTGTGAGTCGGTGACTCCAAATTGCCTAAAAGTGTGAAAGTAGGTGTGAATGTGTTTGTCCGTCTGTACGCATCAGCTATGGGACAGACTGGCAACATGTCCACACTGCAGCTCAACTCTCACCTGGTGTGTTCTGGGATATATTCCAGGCATACGTGATCTTTAACAGCACAGTGAAGGAAACACGCCATTTTTATTTATAAAAGAATATGAAATATGTGCACAAAATTACAAAAAAATATATTACATTTAGGTTTGAAGAAATTACTTGACAGTGACACCTATTTTTTGTACAATTTGAGATGAAAACATTAAGTAAATATACAACAGTTTATGGTATTTACTCAAAAAGTTTAAAACAAAATGTATGAAACCTGGTTGTTTTAAATCAAAACATTTTTAATAATGAACAAAGTAAGATATATATAGGGGTCTTGGTGGCACAATGGCATTGCTGCCAAGAAGCAGGAGGATACTCGGTTCAAATCCCAGCCTGGAGGTTTTGTTTACATGTTCTCCTTGTTTCTGTGTGGCTTCTCACTGGGTACTCCAGTTGTTAAATCATTTGTTCGATCTAAATTAACCCCGGGTCTGAGTGTGTTGTTTCTGATTAATTAACTGGATAGTTGTGGCAGAGAAACACAGCAGATTAGTCACTCTTAACTAGGTGCTATAGGTGGTGCTCCTACAGAGTTCAGGTATTTATTTGCATTAGCCCTTTTTCCAGACCAGTTCTCAAGTCAACCTCCTCAAGTCTTGTTTTAAACACCAAATCTTGCAACAAAGAAACATTTTCTTGCATTCAACAATTACAAGCAGCCGGTAAGTCCATTCCTCCTTTACCACCCTTATGACACTGTCTGGGCATTTTTGTCACGATGAAACATTTTGCAGTAATTGACTTCTGTGCAGATGCCTGTAAGAATGAAAGCATTTTAAGCAATACAAAGCTGCTCTTCTGTTTTCTGAAGGGCCCCTTGTACCACAAGGCAGACCCCGTCACTACTACCAGGTCCTGTTTATGAGACCAAAAAGTGAAAGGCATACATTTTTTCATTGGCTTCACATGATGAAAGTCTGTGCTTTTTGCTGGAAAATTGCTTGTCTTTGTAAGAAAAGAAAAACTGTAGTAGTCATCTCTTATCCAACTGACCAGCAGCGGAGAGCAATGAGTAACAATGGGTGAGTGCAGCGCTATTCTTCAAATAGGTTGAAGAAACCTATTCTAGCGATGCATCTTCTCAAGTATCTCAATAAATTGAACATTAACCTGTAAGAAAGAAGAAAAAGTTTACTGGTATAAGAAAATCCTCTATAATCTATGAATGCCTTCATCCAGGTAACCTACAGAAACCTGAGATGCATTATTCCATAGTGTTTGCATGTATTCAGTCACAGTCGTTTCTTGCACATTTAACTTAACTGATAATCAAATAAAAAAGAAAATATGTTCACTCAGTTTGGCCAAATATGTTGGAGTTTTTCCACAGACTAAATGGTTTAATGATTTCTCTCCATGTTATTCATTTATTTGTACTGCGCTGTCTTTTTGGATCATTGTTTACTTTTACATGGGAAAGCACAAAACACCAACACTACTGAGTTTGTTGATAAAATGTGTTTTACTTCAACTTGAACAATGACTAACTTTCTCTTTTTTCTTCCTATCAATGATTTTGATACATGCTTCTTTATGATTTGCCTTTAATAATCTTCTCTTCTTTATATGTACTCTGCTTTATGTCCTTCTCTATCCCTTGACCTTCCCAAGCCTTTTTATTTGTCCAGCAAGATCTTGAGAAACTGATCCATGCAGTTATCTTTAGTCGCATTGATTACTGCAACGTCTTCAAAGATCAGTCTAAAAAGTCAGTCAGAACGCTGCTGCTCGCTTTCTCACTAAAACTAGGAAACTAGAGCTCATCACTCCAGTCCTAAAGTTCTTACACAGGCTCCCTGTAGCTCAGCGAGTAGATAAAATACTTTTGTTTATAAATCACTGAATGGCTTAGCACTAAAATACATTAAAGACCCGTTGTTTTATCAACCTTTCAGACCATTCAACTATTTTGGTTCAAATATACTCTGCATTCCCAGAGTCAGAACCAATAACTGGTTACTGTATTGTTTTTATCATGTAAAGCACTTAGAACTGCGTTGTTGCTGAAAATGTGCTATACTAATAAACTTGACTTGACTTGACTGGACTAACCCTCTTCACCCCTTTCTTTTCCTGCCATCTCAAAACACCCCTCCTCTCCAGCTGGGTTTGTGAAGTCGCCACTGTCTGAGACTAAGCTTACCGGGGATACCTTTGAGCTGTACTGCGAGGTGGTCGGTAACCCCACTCCAGAGATCCAGTGGTGGTATGCCGAAGTCAACCGGGCCGACTCCTTCAAGCAGCTTTGGGACGGAGCCCGCAAGCGCCGGGTGTCCATCAACACAGCCTACGGCACCAATGGGGTCAGTGTGCTCGGCATCACACGCCTCACACTGGAGGACTCGGGGACCTATGAGTGCAGGGCAAGCAACGACCCCAGGCGCAATGATCTCCGACAAAACCCGGCTATCACCTGGATCCGCGCCCAGGCCACCATATCAGTGCTACAGAGTGAGTGATCTATGTGCTGTAGTACCTAGATGATGAACAAACCCTGTCAAACCCATTCCAATCTCAAAGGAGCCCAGTCACAGTACTGAATAAATTACTGTTCTTCAGTAATTTTCTAAATCCTTCATGCCAGTGGTTGCATTTTATATTTTGGTTTCTGGATACAGTTTGGTTAAAACTTAATGTTTTCTTAGTGAGTTCCCAAAATTCCCCTGAGAATTTAGATGATCACAAACCCAAGAACTAGTCTTTTATCTAGCCTTGTTCTGTCTTCTCCAGATCTTTATTTCTCTTCGGCCATGTGTCCTTTTCCAACATTCCTCTTATAGTGTTTTTCTCTGTATTCCGATTTCATCCTGTTTTCTATTTCTAGATTCATTTGTGATCTTGCTTTCCCATCATGTCGTGCCTCTTTTGTTGGGCTGATTGTTTTATTTACTTCAAAGCATTGCCTCCTAAATGCAGTGGAAACCTCGTGGTGCTTTGAAGTAAGGGTACTTTTGATTTAGCCTTTTCACTCTGGGCATGGTGTAAATGAGACTATAAGAAGACACAAGGAGGGGATCCATTCGGGTGTGAAACAGTGATTCCTGCTGTCAACTTCTTCCTGATAAAAGGAAACATTTACTGCTTTCAAATTTATGTGTGGTAATCCAATAACGGTACGACCACATGGGTCCCTGGAGTGTCTCATTTCTTCTTGAAGATGAAATTTTTGCTTCAACACAACAGTCTCTTTGGGTCTGTCGGTGCAGTTTGTTACCTTGTCCCTTCTCACCCATTAAGTGTGTGACTGTGAATCAGTAATGACATTATATCCCCTAACCTTCAGCTCTACACACACATGTATTCAGCTGGACCCTTCTAATCTGTGCGTGCTTCAGTGCTCTGCCCACTGGAGCACAGGGAAATGTGGAATGTTGTTAGTCATAGTGAAGCTTTGAGAAGTTTAGAGGAGTCTGGTCTGTGCTGACTTTTGGGTAAAATTTCATATTTTTTCTGAGTGCTGTGTTATTTAATGTTTGGCTAATGCAACTGCATTTGTCTCATTTACATATTACATAATTCATCTCTATTCTGAATTTACTCCCTCACACAATGCAATTTGTCAATACTGAGAAACAAATGTTTGAATCTACATGTGATAAGCAAATTATTCCATGAATATTACAAGCTGTACTCAATAGTTATTTGGATGCATAGTTTGCAATTTTGAAGACTTGAAGTCAGTTTGTCTCTTTTTGCATCTGTATTTTTGTCACATAAGATTTTGAATGTGAACCATTCTATACCAGAAATCATCATATGGATATGTAAACGCTACAAAGGTTTGTAATAGAAATGTGAAACTTTGCATTTTCAAGTAAGCGTAATTCCTATTTTATGCCTGATTCTATCTAAAATAAATCTGTATAAATTTGATCTGAGTTTTGGTACCCAAAGTTTTAATAGTCATACAATACAGCATGAGATGACGTATTTAAACAATTACTATATGAAACATAAACCTATAACAACTATGTATTAGAGCTAATTGTCAACTGTTTGCTTAAAACAAGCTGCTATTTTGATCAAAACAACATGCAGTAACATGAGTATTAATTCCACAAAATAACAGAAAATAATAGTTTTATTAGAGCTGAATCTTCCAGACAAATATAGATTTCTGCATGTATTCACAAACTGAAGCTCGACTAAATGTACTTCTGTTATGAATCGCTCTTTGCCTTCCGAAATGCCTTGATTCTTAGCATTAATTAATCTAACAAACATTCTTCAGAGATTTTGGTCTATCGTAACATTACAGCAAGACACAACTCTATGCATCTTATGAATTTTCTGTTCCATAAAATTCCAATTGAGCTTAATTGGTGTTAGTTCTGCTGAATCTGGAGGCCATTTGAGACATGATACACAATCCAGCTGGAAGTAGCTGTTAGAAGAAGGTATGCTCTGATGATAGAGATGTGGGGAAAGTCAGCAATAACATGAAAATGGGTTGTGATTTTTAAACGGCTCACAACTGGAGCTAACAGCTTAAAGTGTCAAAAAATATCTTCAACACAACCACCAAACTGAACTGTTGATACAAAACAGGATGGATTATCAAACCAAAACTACTCTGACCTGGACATCTAAAAGTCACAATCAAAGAGTTGGTTGTCATGTGGTTCTTGGAGCTATTGAGGTCTTTCTATCATTTGGAACTAGTTCACCAATTTCCTCCTTTGCACCAACAAGGCATTTCATCTACACAACTGCCACTTTAGGTATTTTCAAATCGTTCACCAAAACTTGATCTGCAGCAATCTTCCCCACCTCCAAATGCAGTGAGCTTCTCCCATGTGATTGGCAGTTCTGCAGTTTGTGATAACAAGCAAGTGAAGAGGGGTATCTAATAAAGTGGTTGCTCAGTGTATTTGACAATCAATGGAGCATCTTTTTGAGTGCAGGAATTCACCACAAAAGCAATAGAAAATGATCTTGATCTCTACTTTTGCAGAGCCACATGCTTTAACTACATCCAGATATGGTCACATATGGGAAAGTTACCCCACTTATAGCAGCAACAGCGTGTCCTACAAACAACCTTCCATTAAAATTGCCAGTGGACCACTCTGCCACGTTGCTAAATGCTAATTTATGTACCGCACGTTGTGTGTGTACGCATGTCTCAAAGATACTATTAATAGCACATGTGACTCTCCTTTGTAAGAGAGTGAAGGGGGAGGGGAGACGTGTCCCCTCAGCTATTTAGTATCCAAATGTACAGGAAAAGGGTGAAGTGAATGCTAAAAGAAGTCATTTGTCAGTCTCGCTAGTTCCTTCTGTAGCCTCCCATTTGTTCTCTTTTGCTTTGCTCGTGGCTCTGCAGCAGCAGCCAGTAGTGGGATTATGATGCTTCTCCTCTCTGCTCCTCCCCTCGGGAGCTCCGTTGTTGCTATGGTTGGCCCGCCCTGAAGAAGGGGGAGGGGCAGTGCGGAGGAGGCCTCCTGCTCACAACTCAAGGCAGAGCAAAGGGCACCTTGCTCTCAGATGACATCCTTTACTGTGATAAACCCTGGTATTGTTTCATAACCAGCCTGGATAGCAGTGTAGATGTCACTGTGCTTGCATGTTAATGTGGATCCCAAATAAAATTAATCAATAACCAAGGAGCCACATATATGCATCTAAACTTGTGTTTAAAAAATTTACTCTGTGTAACTAGAATGTTGCTCAGAATACCCTGATTATCTTTTCTAACATATTTTTTAAGCTTAATTAGCAGACAACATGTTCAGCTTCTGTGGCTGAGTTGGCTAAAAAGAAAGTGCTTGAGTTGGTGTCAGGAAAGACAAGCATTTAATATAGCGGTTACAAATGAAACTAAAGGAGTAAACAAGTATCTTATTACAGAGTTGCAATTGATTTTTATCATGACTGTAGGCATGAGCCTGATAATAAAATTAAGTGGCATGATTGCCTTAATAGTGTCATCTTTACACACAAAAAAGTAACTACTTTGATTTAAAACTAAAAATCAATAATTACTACTACTTTAACATAAGAGTGCGTAGTCAGCTACTTAATTTTAGCTTGCCAGTTTCTTTTAAAATAACTAAATTTAAAAGTTATTGTTGGCATTTTTTTAGTTTTCACACAAAGACTTGATATTCTTTACAACCTAAAATGTTTCTAAGTATCCAAATGTATCTTTCTTCTAAGAAAAAGGTCTGATAGCCTCCTTTTAGACAGGTGGCCAGAGGTGTTGCAAAAGCATGGGAGAGTGATCAGTGCTGCACTAGAAAATACTGGTGACTCCAGCTCTTTCAGATTGTCAGATTTTCAAATATAGAAAAGATGACCCCACTTTTCTTTTTATTTTATCCTCTATTGTGCTTCTGATCCATTCTCTGAGGATTTTAAAATCTAATTTATTAACGAATGTCTTAAACAACCCATCCACTAATATTTCTATAAGAGCAAACATCCCTTTTAATCTGTCAAATACCACTTTAGGTTTTTAAAATGTGAATCTAAAGAATTCATGCACTTAACTATGCCTTTTTGTTTATTTGCTGTGTGGACTTCACTTCATAGTTTCCCTCCTACACAGATCATTTAAAAACAGCACACAGCCTACAGCTAACACACCACAGCATGTGAGAAACCATTAAATATCTTCGAGCCTTAGTTCCGGGATAAGATCTGACTGTGTCTATCTTCCAGAACCAAAGATCAATGCCTCTGATCAGATCGTCCTGCCCCTGGACGGACCTGTCAAATCGGTTACCCTACATTGCAACCTGACTGCTGCCCATACGCCCCACAAGGACAGCTTCTGGATGAAGAATGGACGCGAGATTCCAAACACACGGGGAGAAGAGAAAACCAGATCGTTCAGGTGACAAAATCCTTTGAATACACATTTCACTGCTCATCCTAAATCACCCATTTAAAGCAGCACTTTCAGATAAAATAAAGCCATTGTGCGAGCAATAAAGAAGCAGAGGTAATCTCCGTCTCAGCGGGGTGTGAAGACATTCTTGGAGATCAAGACCTTGCATAGACTGAGGCTATACAGTATACTGATTAGCTCTCAGCTGGAGGTGACAGAGGTGCACACAACTACATGCATGCTAACTCAGGTTTGTTTTTCTGCTTGGTTGACTGACGGTGGGGGATTTTTAAAAAGTAGAACACAGACCACAGAGCAGAAAAATAAGCAGACAGTGCACTAAAGGCTCTGACAAAACTCACCACAAGCTTGTCTATGTGATCACTTATGTTCAGGAAGCTACAGATCATAACTTTCTAAATGTACAGGTTTCTCTTAACTATGTTAGTTTAGTAACTCAATTCAAAAAGTTACCTCATAACTCATAACAGTTGTTTTTTTAAAAAAAGTCTTTATGCGATGATTATTCCTTTCAGCTAAAGAAAACCCAAAATTCAGATCCCCCCTTCAAGCTACTGCCTACCTTCTACCATACATGCCGGCTCAGACGTCACCCGGCCAAACAATGTCTACGTCAGGTGCACACAGGTGCTGGGGAACCAGAGCACCTTGATGACAAATGGGCTACTGGAATGCTACTATTCAAGTAACCCTAATCAGAGAGATTACATGGGAAGACTGGGGAAGGACATCCCCAGTCAACACTATGTGCTCAGTGTTTGGCCTAAAGAGAATGAAGGGAGAGAATGTGGAGAAAGTGTCTCTTCTCCACTCAATCAGCTAAGGTGTACTCTCAATGGCAGGGTAATAACAGAGCAGACCCACCAAGGCTGGAGACTGAACAATACTGCAAATCTGTCCAAACTCAACTTTTTATTCCATACATTTTCCTTCCACTCAACCTTCCAACAATACGCTTACACTGTAAGCTTCTTTTGCAGTGACCTTTGTGACTTACTTTCCTTGTGGATTGTGTCAGTCACTGTCTGCTGGGCACGTGTTAGGTCAGTAGTTTTCCCCAAGACTGTTGCAAAACTTATTTGAAAGAAAATTATAATCTATACAGATTATAATTTTTGTGTAAAGAAGTTGAATTTGGGATTTAATAGCTGTAAGACATAATCAAAAATAACAGAAGCAAACACTTACCATCCATCCATCCATCCATCCATCCATCCATCCATCCATCCATCCATCCATCCATCCATCCATCCATCCATCCATCCATCCATCCATCCATCCATCCATCCATCCATCCATCCATCATCCATCCATCCATCCATCCATCCATCCATCCATCCATCCATCCATCCATCCATCCATCCATCCATCCATCCATCCATCCATCCATCCATCTAATAAAACTGAGCCTCCACTCTGTCATTTGCCTGAATAAATAGTTCCTGCTGTCACACAGAATAATCATTTTAGCAGAGAGCCACTGTCAGCCCCCATAGACATACCACATACTCTGCCTAGCCACAAGATAAGACCAATTGGTCACTTCCTTGTCACACTACATCAGCGAAACTCTGAACATTACAGCTAAAATGCCTGTAGCTCACTTTCCTGCAAAATACAGGGCTGCAGTTTTGTAATATCTGAATGAAAGGCCATGATTTCTTTTTCACAGCCTTATGAGTTCCTTAGGCTTTCACTGATTTAATCAAAGCTCATTATGCTTTGTGAATTCAAAGCTAGATGCCTTAATTTACTGGATTGTTTGCAGTGCAAATAATTTGTGGAAAAAAATAATTTGTTGGTGTTTTTTGTGTAATTTCTTGCAGAATTTCTAAACCTCGAGCAGATGATTCGGGGGAATACATGTGCGTTTACACATTTGATAAAGCACCAAATGCAAACGCAACAATTGAAGTGAAAGGTAAGTTTTCTCTGAAACAAGATAGCCAAAGTGAACATTTTATGGTTCAAACAAATGTCCAGTAATTTTCTCCCTAAAGTACTAAAACATATGCAAAATATGCAGCTTATAGAGCGATTAAAGATGTTGAATGAAAACTGTTCACCAAAAGTTGTGACTATAGAGTCATTTTTGTCAAAAATGCTTGCATCCAAGCAGTGCAGTGGTGACGACAGGGAGAATACCTGAGGCTGTTGTCACTCTTGGCTTTACTGAGAGTACAATCTAGCGAAATGGACAGGGAGTGCACACACTCTCCAAAATATGCAAAGAACAAGGCTTACAAGGAAACGTTCATAAGAACTGTGACCTATAAAAATGAAGTGCTATGGTTAAAGAGGAAAGGAAATACAAATTGTTGGGCCTTATATAACTTGCCTCATCTGGCCATTTGGATACTTCTGCATTCTGTATTTTAATAACCTGTGCTAGTTCAACACGTAGCTTGCAATAAGGCGGTGCATAAAAGAAGGATCGTTAAGTATTTCAAGCCAAGCTGAAGATGAAGGAATATTACATTAGTTTCTTAGAAAAAACGAAAGTCAAGTAGGGTTTTATCAGTTCCCTCAATTATTGCAGGACGACTGTGAACTGTGAACATGGTGTCATAGCTTCTCTTATACAGTAATAACATCACTCATAGGTTATTGGGTGTACTTTGTGTGCAAGATTCTAAAAGATGAGTTCCCTTGAGAAAATAAGAGTGGAGTGAAGCAAAGTATCTCCACTTATAAAATCTGCAGCAGACAATTCACAAGATACGACTGAAAGAATGCTGTTACATTTAGTTACACCTTCCCATAAATACTGTGTTAAGGCTTGTAAAAAAAAAAAGTCCAGTACAGTGCCTTGCAAAGGACTCAAAGCTCTTAAACTTAGTCATATTTTTTTTCAATGAGCAAACACAAATGTTGATGTAGTTTTATTAGGGTTTTTTATGAGAAACCAACATCAGTTTGAACAACCAAGGCAGAAACCACAAGAGTTAGTCTCTTTCAGAGATTTCACAGACTTGGTCTCAAAACAGGGAACCATTTCAACTGTCTACAACTGTCAATATGTCATGTTATTATGGAACCACACTCTGTTAAATATAAGGTCAAATATCAACACTGAATAAATGATAAATCAAACCAATGTAATCAATAAGTGGAATGGATTCTTAGTCGATTGCATGAAATGCTGATAATGAACAAACATTTTACCAACACCAACACTTAGTGCATAACTGTGAAGTGGAAGAACAATGGAACATGATTTTTACTTTTCTTTTTCACAATGAAAATATTTATATCTAGTGTTGCAGAATCAAACTTTGTTTCATTTACAGCCTTTAGTCTATTGTATTGTGTCCCTTTAAACATCTAAGCACCTGACATTTATCCGTTCTTCATTTCATAAAGGTATTAAGAAATATTATGTAGAAATTTTATTTAGATTTGTCAGGATACAGCGGACCTGAAGCAAATATATACAAAACATTGAACATCTTTTATGATTACCATTTATGCACAATTTTATGTTGCCTTATCACATAAAATCCAAATAAAATACAGACACTTGGGGTCATAACGGGACAAAATGTGAAAAATTCAAGGGCTGTGAACAACTTTTAAAAATTCCCTTAGGTCTTCCTTAAAATGTTACATGTCAACTTAAAATATCTAGAACTTGATTCAAAGAACTTATCCTGTTCACTCAAGTGAACAACAAGGAGTATTGCAAGTTCTTTAAAGTAATGTTTTCATTCAAGAAGCCATCAACCTAAATAAGGAGTCCTCTGTGAGGAAAGGCAGGTCAAACCCTCTTCAAGAGAAGATTGCCTGTGTAGTGCATAAGCCAATTTGCAGCAGCATGGCTGCAGTGCATACTGAGCCAGGCCCGCCTCTTTGTAGCCTGATTGCATAACACAGATGACGGCTGTACGTGTTGCTTTCACTGGATTGTCAGATGACAGCACTAGTCACCATTCAAACTGTTATTTCTGCAGTGGTTTGACCACTGAGGTTCACTATCTGCCCCCAGTGGAAAGATTTAGTATCTGAAACTGTCAATGAAGGACTTTCTGGTGACATTGAGGGAAATAAAGTAAAAGAGACTGCAACAACAGCCTTTTTATGTCATATGTCAGTAGAAGCACTGGAGCTAAAAAAAAAAAAACATTTTTTTTCTGTCCGCAAACTCTTGTAATTTTCTGGATGTGATTGAGATCCACTGTGACCCAGGTAAGCAAGCCCACTGTTAAGCAAGCCAGCTTTCCACAGCACTCCTGGCAGCAGTTCACTGAGATCCCTCGCCTACAGTGTCCTTGGCACACTCATCCTTGCAGGACTCAGCTCAGAGGCAACAGATGGAGGGTTCTGTGATGTTGTAGGATTAAGGCTCAGAATACAGGCCCAGCCATCTCTGTGGCACGAGTGGACTTTATTGTCTATGATATGAAGCATACTATTCATACATATTTGGTCCTATTATGCATATCAAGTTTAATGTAAGGCAAAGCACCTTTCTTGCTCAGTTTTGTTTCAAGAAAATAATAAAGCGTCACAATACATTTTTTCATGAACCAAAGTACCAAATGGGAAAACTGATATGATTTAGCACTTAAAAAAATATTATGTCTGTTCAATCATCTTTTCAGAAAAAAAAATTTTCTGACAGGTTTGACCTTGTTCCCTTTCACTCATCCCTCTCACATTTATCCCACTTTACCACAGTGTGGCTCACGGAAATTACTAATCAAGAATCAGGAGTGTGAAATGGGGGTTTCTGCTAGTTTCAGCACCACTCAAAGGGCTGCCTGTGCTCTGTCAGTCACAGAAACGTCACAGAAGGGATAACGCATAAGTAAGCTTGGCCGCTCCCCTGCTCTGAGAGCACGTGTGCACCATAATTAGAGTGAACTGATGTCACTAAAGAGCACAGAGCCCTCCTGCCCTCTGCACACTGCTGAAAATTTGTCACACCCAGTTTCTGTGACGTTAAGATTAGAGAAAAATTGCTAACATGGTGCTAAAAGGTGTCTCAGAGTATTTTACTAATCGATTATCATTGCTTTTCTTTGCCTTCTGATATCTTTTCATAATCAGCATGCATTACATAGAGAAAGTCTGGATCATTATTTTGTTGTTAAAATTCTCATTTTAAGGAATTTGCCAACAAATTACAGTGAATGGGAACATCTGGAGGCTTTCGTATTATGCTGATGCAACCCTACCCCCATCCGTGACCTCAGTATGAATGGTATTGAAATGCTTTAGTCCCATGTAGAAACAGGCTCTGCATTTAGATGGAGGATGTATAGGACAGTTCATAAAAATAATTTGAGTTTACAGGAAAAGTAAATATCTTTGCAGTATAGTTGACATATGTAAACAAATAGGGTTCTGCTAGCACTTAAAAAAAAGCAAAGACAAAGAATAGTTGAAATAAAGTATTTCTCAAGATAATTTGAAGACTATTTAGCCTCAACATTTCCCTTGACGAGGTTCAACTGCATATAAATTAAAGCTGGCTGGTTATGTTGTCTTTTTGAGTGTTACTTACCAATTTATGTCACTTGGACCCATGAAATATAACAAATAATGACATTCAGTGCTTAAAAAAGTATTGATACTCCTTGAACGTTTACCCATTTGGCTACATAGACCTACAGTCTTATTGAGATTATGGAAGACTAATACACAACATGCTTTGTAAGTTAGAATTGTTTTTGCATTTTTTTCATAACAGTCTCCCACCTAAGGTGGGCATCTCTGTTCTTCTCTGGTTTAATACTTTACTTGCGGTTATGACATAACAATATGTGAAAATGTTCTGGGCTGAAAATACTTTAGCAAGTATTACACGTTTAGTAAAGAAATTTATTTAAAAAATCAACAGAGAGTTACTTTGCAAAGCTGCTGCAGCAGCAGTTGAACGAGATACAGAACCTGAAAAGAACTGAATGCATCTGCTGCTCCGTCTGCCTCTGCAGTGAGAAATAGCCATGTTGTGTTGAAACACATGATACCACATTCCCATTCACGATGGCTCTTTTGTCGGAGCCCCTTTTCTCCACATCCTCGGGAGTCACACATTCCCCAGGAAGAAAGAATGTGCTGTAAACTTCCTCTTCCACTCTTGGTGACCTGTCGTCTTTTGTTGAGATTTTGAAAGCTTAATTAGTGCTCCTTCCTGTAAACAACTCACTAGCCTTCTGCTGGTGACTCATTAGAACAGACGTGAAAAATGAATAGCTATACCTGCAAACGCCACTTAGCCTGTGCTGCATCCACGTTATAGTTAATGGAAACGTCTGAAGAGAAAAAAGCTCAGAAAAACAGTAGCCTAGAGAAGCCTTTTTGAATCTTAAAGACACAAATAACTCCTTTGAAACTAAAACAGATAATCCTTCACTCCATATTTATGCCCTTTGGTAAGACTGTAAATCTTTATATGAATGTTTTTTCTTCCTCTAGTTGAGTTGTTAATGATCTGTTTTGCAACCCTAGCAAAACCCTACATCATGGGGCACAAGCGAAGTGAAAATAAAAACGAGGGGGAAAATGCCATGATGTACTGCAAGTCTGTCGGCTATCCACACCCAACTTGGACATGGCGAAAAGTGGACGGAACATCTTACAAGGTTTATATCAAATTATAAAAAGCTAAAAATATGCGCAGATGCTGTAGTATGAAGAATTTTACATTTTCTAGCCAATATTTACTTTGAGAAATGGTCTCTGATTTTCAGGATATTGACAACTCGACAGGACGCTTCTTCATCACAAACAGAGACAACTACACAGAGATTAACATACTGAACCTAAATATAACCACAGATCCTGGAATATATGAATGCAACGCAACCAATGTGATTGGGAACACTGCAGAGACCACAATACTACGAGTGCGCAGCCATCTTGCGCCGCTTTGGCCTTTTCTGGGAGTGCTCGCAGAAATTATCATCCTCGTCGTCATCATCGTTGTGTATGAGAAACGCAAGAGGCCAGATGACATTATTGATGGTAAGAAAATCTTCAGATGGAAAGCAGCTATGAGTAATAATCTGAAGGGGGATTAAATTATGACATGTGAAAACAAACTTTATGAGACAATTGATTCTTTCTTCAGTAAATCTGTAGATGTTTTCTCAGCAGATTAGAAAATTTACACACACACACACACACACACACACACACACCCCCACACACACACACACACACACACACACACCACACACACACATATATATGCATGCACTGTACAAACCAAAAATTAACCCAAAGTTAATTTTGTTGTGGAGGAGGTCTGGAGAGACCAACGGGCTTTATATAACTCTTGGTAGTTAATTCTCCTTTTATGTATTTAGTATTTCATGTATTTAGATGCATACAAATGTGACCTTTATATTTTCACACTTGGAAATTCGGCAAAACTCGGTCTGGAAAGAGTTGGCTAGTCATACAAAGCTAGAAGCAGTTACGAGACGTACAGAATATTGCCAGAATATACTTTTTTTTTTAACTTAATTGGTTACTATTCTTTTCCCCTTTCACCTTTCGTCCATATGGAACCATATTCTAAATGGGTGGTAAGTGAGAGATCCTGCATGGCTATGAAGATCTGTTGTCACTTTGTATGTTTTTTTAAACCAGCCTACAGCCCATTTGCAATCCTTTTTATCTTGGATGATACATTGCTTTGATTTGAAACATTTTTATTTCCATGAAACTGAACCGATGGTACTCTGATCCATTTCCTTAATATAGATGTAATATAAGAGATACATATTTTGACAATCAATATTTTTATTCGTAAAATAGTAATGTAATTTTTTTTAAATTATGCAACATACAATCAAAATTTTAGATGAATAAAAAAAATATACATAAAAAACAAGGTATTTACCAGATTTTAAATGTGAAACCGGTTCCAAGTGGAATATGTAAACTAAGCCAAAGAAACATAATAATAGAACCGAACATTTCAGACAAGTATACAGGACTGATATGCATTCCTGTCAGAGGCTACAAGAAAATGAAAAAGGAAATAGTAAGATGAAAATGCAGAAAATATTTTTAAAGGATTTACCACTGTGAATTTAGTAAGAATTAAGTACGCTTTAATTGGTGAAAACTATAGAGAATATACTCTATAGTTTGCATTTAGATCACCTTTAAGAAAGTAGTACAATAAAAAACATATTCATTCCCTAGTTTTACTGAACAGCAAATACATCTGTTTAGGAGATATTAAAAATATTAATGAACCTTTATTTTGGGGACTGCTGGGTTTTTTCTCGGCAGTGTTCCTGCTATCTGTAATCAGATACCTAGGTCTGGTTTCTGTTTTTCTTACTGAAGCTGCGAGCCAACCCGATCTGCGGCAAACTCGCTTCGTCTTGCTGACTCAGCACTAAAACTTTTTCAAGAAGATGCAGAAAGCCACAAAAATCCATTTTTTAAACAAACTGTAGCTACAGCCCATTGAGGAGAGTCCCTAAAACAGCTTTATCAGCAGGACTTCCTTTCCTGCACTGCCTCTCTCTGCGTGGTCCCTGCTCAACCAGTGGCCGGGCCCACTCAGCCACACACACACAGAATGGCAGAAACAAGACAGAACAATGCATTAATCTCTAAATATTGGTAGAAAATATTTCAAAGTGCTTGTATGTGTCTGTCAACTACATATCCCCTTACATTTACCATTATAGTTTTTTTTGCCGATAACTGAAAAATGTTTTCCAAGCATTCATTATACTACTGCAAAATTAAAAAATATATATATGAAATTGGTTTTACAACATAAAATGAAACTGTCTTTGTTTTTTCTTGCATTTTTACATGTATTATGTATTTTGTGGGTCCTAATAATTTTAAAATTTTATTTTTAGGCCACTTTTAGATTATACAGGTCTTTGTTGGTGGATAGATTTTTTTCTTATGTAAAACCAGTCTAGTATTTATTTTTGTCCTTTATTAAAAGTTATTTAAAGATACAAAGCATTCACGGGTGAAAAATAGCAAAATGTCTGCAAGAGATAAATATGTATACATATATCTATATGCAAGGGGTTATCCTGCATAAGCTCTGTGCACAGTTTTTGGTCAACCAAAAATTGAAGCGATTAAGGTAGATTATATTTGCCATGTTTATGTCATTCAAATCAGGATGAATCCCAGCTCACAGCCTTTCTCAAATCTCCTTTTAACATTCACTGTTCCCAGAGGTTTTGGACCCTGTCTGCGTGCGTTATAATTTCGAGTCTCTTGATGGCTTAGCTGCGTTGGAACACTTTTTAACTCTGCAGCCAAAGGCTTTGATGCAAAGGCTGACATATCTGTACCTGCTGCTAAAATGACTATTTTTGCTGTGTGATGAACTTACTAAATAGCAAATGTTACATAAAGAGGGACACCAAAATGTTTTATTTGTAAAAGTGAAATCACAATTTATTTTTCACAGATCTTTTGTTAAACCACTAAAATCACACAGCAAAAAGCTGTTAGTGTGCTTGCAAAGGCATAACAGTAAATTTGTGTTGTATACATATGAAGTGTGATAAAACTGCATAAGCCGACAGATTTTCCTCCTCTTGACAGAACCATGTTTTTCTTTTTTTGGTCTAACATTATAACTGCCATAATCTGCTCCATTTTAATGCCATGGAATGCTGCTAATGCTGCTTATCCCTGACTAATAACTGCATGGAAAATATCTTACTGTAACTAGTTACTTCCTGTACCTGCTGACACATTTCATTTGTTTGCAAAACACCCACAACCCTACATACCCCAAGGCTACGGGGTGTGAAACCATTCTTTTTCTACCACCAGCAACTTTCAGCACCGGCTTTGTTTTTTTTTTTTTTCTGCAACACTGTAATAATGGCACCCATCTTACTTCCCTGTTACCACAAAGACTAATATTTAATGTCTGTTGCATTACATTATTTCATTATAGTATGGAAAGTAATTGCAAACTAGCAACATCTATCATGCCCCATCCAAGTCTATTTAAAACTGTTAACTGTAATTAAAAGATGGCTTTAAATGAGCCATCTGCAGCACTCCTACACAGTCTTTATTTGAAATAAACAAGAAACCCATGAGAATTATGTAAGGTTAAGTCTATAATGTTTGGCTTAAAAACTGATTTTACAGACATTTATTATTTTGTAGTTCTGCTTCAGTAGCAAACACTGTAAACTCACCTTTGTAAGAATGTAATGCACAAAATCACAAAATTCATTGCTCATGATTTACCAAGCTTCTGAAAATGGACAAACCTCAATACACCCTGTCTGAAAAACCCCAAATGAAACAAAACGAAAATGGATCAAAATCAGCAGTAACGTGTGTTCTGCTTCAGTTGTATTCCTTTCTATCATTTGACCTCTATTTGTGTTTTTGTCTTGTTTTTTCCCATGTCAAAGACGATGAACCAGTTGGACCAGCGTAAGTAAAGAAATACTTGTAATACATATATCTTAGACATTGTTTAAAGGTAGTGAACAATGTATGATCTGTGATTTATTACTGCTGCGTCACTGTAATCTAACTGCTTTTACCCTAGGAAAACAAACTCAACAAACAATCACAAGGACAAAAACATACGCCAGAGGAATACAAAATAAGCAATTTACTCAAGTAAGACTGTGTTGTAAGGGATTGTGGGAAGGGGGAATAAATGCAGAACTTACTGAGAGGATAACCCATATTCAAGTCTTCTCTCTACTTTCTCTCCACAGATGAGATGGATAAACTGCATTTCTTTGACTACATGAAAGTACCAGAGGTTGACAAAACTCCAGGCAGTGTGGAATAACCCATATCCTGTCTCATTCTATGAGAAACAATATCAGCACAACACTGGCAACAATAAGAACTTACTGTAATGGCTGTCTTAAGCATGCCTTATCCAGTCTTAGATGGCAATTTCAGGATGATGAATAATGACTAACACGCCACAAAGGTGTACACATTTCCAATGTGCTGTTGATGTCTCCTTTATTAATTTTAACATTTCCTCAACTGAGGTGATCCCTTTTGTATTACATATCATGTACAATGCATGCAAGTTAATAACGCAATAGGATACTCAGAATAGACATTTTCTGTTGTTATCCCTCGTGTGGCTTTTTTGCATCCAATCTACCTGTTTTTTATGGAGTCATCCTAATATATATATATATATATATATATATATCTATATATATATATATAATATATATATATATATATATATATATATATACTTTTTATCAACAATTTGTACAGCATATCATTGTCATTAAAATATTTAATTTGTCAGAAGAAAATCTACTTTTAACAGAACTTTTATTGTGAAGCAAGGGCTTCAATGACAAGCAGTATTTAAATTTAATTGAGAGTGCTTAAAGAAAATGACTACTGTGTGTTTAACTATCTTAACGGAAAGGATATCTGTATTATTTCTATTTTCTTTCCAGAGTAACTTAGGTGTCTTGTATATGTTGAAGTATGAGTGTTCAAATGATAGGAAATATGTAAAAAAAAAAAATATTTTTTTTATAATTCTCAATTTCAATTCATTGATTTTTACTTTCTATTTTTCTCTCTTTAACTGTATAGCATGGCTATAATCCTATGCAATATGTATTCGTAAATAGATATATGGAGGGCAGTTTGTTTTACTCAGTGAAGCTTTAATCTTGTGGGATCACTTGAAAGCTGGCATAGATTCACTGCTGTAGCTGCATGACTCCTCATTCAATACAATGTATCCATGTGTGTTGCGGTGGGAAAGGACTTGGATTCGGGATGTGAACTGAGGGACCAGAGCATATAGCCACGATCAAACATATGAGTGAGACCAACATTTTTTTTTTCTGAATAAAAACAATGTGAAAAAACCACGCCATGTTTCTCTTTTTCAAGATCTCAAATATTTAAGTAAATCTAAAGCATCATCTGTGTTATATAACAATTACTGTGAGATAAGATTTTAGAATCACTAACGGCCAAGTAAGCTCAACACTGCCTACACAAAGTTTACAACATAACATAATGGCACTGACTTGAACTTTCTGCCTTCAGCTGGTGGTGAGATTTTTTTCACTCTTCTTGCAGTTTCTCCAACTCCTCCTGTACCTTCTCTACAAACGCAGGGAAGCTGGGATCCAGGAGGCAGACCCGCACGATGGGTTCCAAGTCACCTGATGCCAAAGAACAGGGACTGTATATGTTAGGGAGAGCCAGAGTAGTCTCTCCCAGGAAGTGCTGTGGGATGCAAGAAGAAAGACTGCAGTCAATCTCACTGATAGACATACAGCTATATGTGAAAGACTTTTGAATATTTCCACAAAGTTAATTTATTTCTCATATATAGATTCATTATACAGGTGATTATTGAAGGCAATAACAATAGTTGTTATGCCCTGCAGAGCAATAGAAAAAACTTCTGACTTGACAGGTACCCAGCAGCAGAAACTTCACAAAGAAGGTAAGCCACAAAATGTCAGTGCCAGAGACATAGGTTGTTCATAGAGTATCTAGCTGTATCTAAGAAAATTGGTGATTTTTTTGCAGGTGGTACCCTTCATTCACAGTATTCAGACAGGAAACGAGCAAAGAGAGAAGGATTCCAAGGTCGGGAATTAAATCTCAGACGGCCCAACACCTCACTCCACCATAATTAATTTGTTGTAAGCCAAAATCATCAAAAATAACAGAAACAAAAACCTCTCCCAGAAAGGATTTTTGTGTATAATGACTATTTTTGAGTTTCACTCTTTTAGTTTAATTACTGAAACATAATTAATGTCTCAATCTAATTTATTGCTCCATGCTTGTATTTCTGGAAGTGTTTAAAACAGCTGAGTGCCTTATAGGAAGAATATGATTACTAGACTACAGATTTAAAATGTTATTTATAGCAAATGTAGCACTAGTTAATTTAAGATGATTTGCAGATTAATCTGTCAAAGTTTCAACATTTAATACCTCGGTAAGACGCTTGATGGACACAGAACCGTGGACAGCTTCAGACTCAGGCTGTCCAGTCTTTCTCTGACATGCCTGCTGCCAGAAGATGACAGAGAAAGTGAAGAAAGAAAAAAAAAAGATTTGACAGATGCAGCGTGACACCACAGAGTAGGGAGACCAATCAATGACCTCATTACTAATTGAAAATTTTCCACTTCTCAAAGTCCTTTCATCTTCTCTGCGAACTTCTGCATTGCAAACGTCTCCTAAAGGTCAACTTGAGCACCATGGCAGAGTCCATTTCTTTCCTAATCCTTCATGTTTAATGACTTAAAGTACAGAAGCGATGCATGTTTTACTTTGAAGCCAAATTAGTTAGTTAGCCAAATTTTTAATCCAACTCAAAAGTGTATTCAGGAACATAACTGTAACATTCTTACAGATATCTCAGAATTTTTAATATAGGGTGATTTAGATTTTATAATCTAATATTAGACTGCCTTACTAATTTTTGAGTAATTTTTTGTCAGTTTAATCCTATTATTATTAATTTTCTCCATCTAAATTTGTGTTTTTATGTCTTCACTTAATCCCACACAAAATCTGGGATTACTTAATGATTCTTGCAGATTTAAATTGCCTATCTGCCCCACAAAAGACAATATAGTAAATAGCACCACCTAGCGAGGACATACTGCTACTGTACTGTTGATGATAAAATCCTTTCAAACACTGTTGTGGTTTACAAAAAGCCTATTTCCCAACCAAAACAAATTGGATCAATCTATTATTATAATCTACTTAGTGTGAATATTTCATCCATGTTCTAAACTCTAACTTAAACGTTACCACGGCTGTATTTTACTTAAGTTTGGGACGTGTATGGCTTAACAGACAAACAAGTTGAAAAACACTCAGGTTAGCACAGAAAAAAATACATTGTGTTTGCTGAGAGAACATCTTAGCAACCTGTGCTGCCGGTGGGACCTCAATGGGGGGCTGATTTGAATGTGTCGCAGCAACTTCCAGAGAGGTGACAGGAACATACGCCGACAACTTTTCCACAGCCCTTGAACATTGATTTATGGCCTCTGCTGTGCTGCTGCCATCAAACTGCATCCTCATCATGCGGCTCTCCCCCTGCACACATCCAAAAAATTTGCAAACTGTCTGTCTCTGTCAGCCAGCCATGTCAATAAAAACATCTGAGGTTTGTATGTTTTGTTTCACTAATCAGTAAAAAGAATACATAAATAACGATTCAAAACTTGTGTATACAAAGAGACAAGTGAAAAATGGTACAAATAATAATATCAATAATATCTTTTTGATTGTGTAATAATTAATCAATCCATTGTTTAAGGTTTGGAATGGATCGCGCCAAATGAAAATTCTGCTGTTTACCTTCACAGTAAATCGGATCATCAGGTTATCAGATTTGTGCTGCACTTTAAGAGAGTTGGAGCCATCAAGCAATGGGATTGTGGCCTGAAAAAGGAAAAGAAAAGAAACTGCTTTACTAACATAGAAAAAATTATGATTTGTACTATCCAATTATTATTATTTTTTTTAAATAAGAACCCAAGAGCAAAAAGAGACAATGGCTAAAATTAAATGTTTCCCAAAACTGTCTGCAGGGGTCTCTGTTTACTCAGTAACTTCAAAGCTCCGTATTTTGATCTTGTCATTTGTCTCCAGCAGTTCAGACAGAAAAACAATAGCTATACAGTCTGTCTACTAAATGTGCTTTGTCATGGTTAGTTTTAAAGTAGAAGCAGTTAGTTAATTTTCTTCTAAACAACTGACCTGCACTGGATCCAGAGCATTGCACTGCACTAGTGATTTAACAGAAAACACATTTTAAAAACTGAAAAAGGGAACATAATGTTCAACATTTTGGGAATCGTTTGCCTGAATGGTTCTTTCCCATTTAACCTAATAACCACAATTCTACACAACTGCCCAATCAGAGTTCGATGACAATTGATCACAAAGCAATATTCACATTTAAAACTGAATATTCAAATCTCTTATGACTAACTGTCTTTTCAAAAGCCACTGTGATGTGAGTTTTATGAGATCGTTTTTGGGATTTTTAAGGCTTAACTTTTCTGAATGAAAACTTCCCTCAAACTGCAGTCAGAGTATGCTCCTTAGTGAATGTTCTCTACTTTCTGACCTGAATAAATGTCTGACTTGTCAACCTAGCACAGCAATATAGACGTGTCTCCTCATAGAACATTATTAATCAGAGAAAGAGAGGTACCTGAAACAGTAGTCTGCAGGTCAGAAGAAACCTTTTTGGTCGCCCAGGACAAACCACACATATTTCCACTTTTACAAAAACAGTGGAAAGATATGTGTATAGCAAATGACATGGTTATCATAGACGCTTTTTTGCTTCTTATCAGTTTTTATTCAGTTTTAATGTGGCATGGACTTCTAAAGCTGATAAGTGTGGAATTGCAAAATGTTATTAAGATTTATAACTTAGGTATGTGTATTTGTGACAAAAACAATGATTTTTTTTTTTTTCTGTTACATTTTTGAAGCCAAGAATATTTGGCTTGGCTCCTCCGAAACAATGCAGGCAAATCCCATCAGATTTGATCAGAAATGTCAGATTCTTCAGCAGAATATTTTATTTGGCCTTCATCAGACCCTCTGATCTGAAAACAGATTAATATTTATGTCCAGTGCCAGGGAACGGGAGGAGCAAAATTTGGCACTTTGTCGTCAGGCTTTATTTAAAAATTTGAATTCAAACTTTGTTTTTCACAAGCTGCAGCCTTAATTCCCTATGGCTTTGGTCTAGTGTGATGCAAATGTGCAAAGCAATGTCTGGAGTTGCAACTGTTTCAAGCTTGGATCACAACTAATGTTAAACTAAAAAGCTAAGGGCATGGGATTTCTCTGAAGAAAAGAGACATTTTCAGTTCACATACTAATGCATGTTTCAAAATGTATACCTTAATATCAATAACCAACTCAGAATTTAAACTTACAGTTTTTCTTTATTACTGTCATGCAGTTGTCAACTCAAACACTACATTTTCAAAGCAGTTAACATTCAGGCAAAAACTGTGACACTGACGGTCAAAATTAAAAAATTTACTTGCTAAAGGTTCTAGCCATGCCAAAACATTTAAAATATGAAGCAAAATATAGAAGCAATATTTCCTTCAAGCACACAATCTGCAACCAAGTATATGAGCTCTTCCAATCAGTTATCACATAACAAACAACAAAATACAGCACTTGCTTATTATTGTAGCCCATTAAACTGCTTTAAAACCAGTACAATTTGTTATTGTTCTACAACATAGGCTGTGTTAAACTTTCCAGCATCTTGCAAAGTATTGTATCCAGACTCAGAAATGCTTTCATAGTAATTTAGTTGTTTTCCTTACTGAAATATCGTCAATTATTACAGTAATACTGTTAAATGCAAACCAAAATAAATTGTGTAAGCTTTGGTAATCAAGATGGTAAAGCTTAAGGAGTTTGATTCAGGGACACTCCGATGATCGGAAAAGACAAGAGCACTAATAAGGCACCGTAATTGCAATATTCAACCACATCACAATAGCATCTTACCAAGTTTTCTTGCCCTTGCAGCACCAGCAAATATCCAGATTCCAACAATGTCATGACAATTTTAGGTTCAGTGGCCTTTGCCTCTAAAACCTGCAAAATAAAAACAGGAAAATAAATTACGGAACTGAGGTGATTTCCATGCCATTCAATGTTTCATTTTCCAAAGAGCGTTTGTCCACTTGACCATAGAGTCTCCCACATGTCTGGACTTTCCAGACACAGTTGTCTTTATATGGCAATCCCTTGAGACACACTTACGGAACTGAGGTGATTTCCATGCCATTCAATGTGAGACTACAAACACAAAGTGGAAGGACCTCTGTTGCATTAGGTTAGTCACTTTAAAGGGAGTGGATGAATGATGCAGCCACTTATTTTATGTAAATTATTTTTATTTCTTATTTTATTCAGCATCCCTTTTCTACAGCAGTGGAGTTTGGTATGTCGTGTGGTCGTATTGCCTGTGTAGGTTGATTGAATAACTATTTGTTTTCTTTGAAAAAATAAGTAACATGCTAATTCCTAATCTTTCTAAAGCTTTCTATAAGTAGCCCTCGACCAGCTTTTTATATAATTATTTTCCATCCTCTGTCTGAAATCTTGCAGGGGTCAACTAGTTGTGTCTGATTTGTGGTATAATGAGGTTCTTTCTACTTTTTGATGATGAGACCAGCATCAATCAGTAAGTTTTGCAAAAAATAAGTAGCAGAGGTCTTGAGAAAAGCTTGTTAGGTTTACCCATCATGCAACGTTCCTTGTGTAACATCCTGATAATGAGACACTTTCTAATAAGCTACAATTTGGGATGACATTATTCTGTACTAGATTACAAGATCACTTTGTAATTACTGATGGACTTCAGCTGATACTATGGCTTTCTGAGCGTTTTTACATCTCCCTTTCTTAAGTTCAGGATTTTGTCCTGTGTAAAGTATGTCTTCTTTGCCTGTATGGACTGGATGGGTTGATATCAAAACCAGGTGAAAATTTAACCTTTAGAAACATTCCATCAGCATATTGGTAATACATCCAAACTTTTTTTACATAATTAACAAAAACAATAAAAAACATAAAAGTTGTTCTACAGTTTAGGGAACGTTTTTATTCTTTTTTTTTTTCAAAGTAAGGTTTGCTTGGTTGGTTTTCCAGAATATTCTAGCTTAGCATTTAAAACTTTTTTCTTTGAATAATAATAAAAAAGTAATTGTTTTGGTGAGCTCTTTAAAATTCTAACTCTAAAAATTTTAAATGTAATTACAAATATTTATATACTCTTATAAAATAAAAACAAAATTCAGGCATGACACCTATTGCTGGCAAATGATTGTAGCTGTTAGCATAATAATGTTATGCTAATTCCTCTTAAAAACAACTCTTGTTCTATTCTAGCCCGGTAGCTAGCATAAAGCTTTCGTGTTTAAATAAATAAATAAAAAAACAAACAACTAAACATTCGGTTACCTTCCAAGGCTTTCGTCCAGTTTGTGGCACAAAATGCCCAAAGCGTCTCAATGTCCATATGTGACTCGCTGCCATTTCAAGAAGGCTTTAGAGTCCCGTTTGATGTCGCAAGCAGAAAGTTGTCTCCTCTCACGTGACCTTTACTGAACTGAGCATGCGCGGGAAGAGAAGCCGTATGGAAACAAATTTTATAACACCCCATTGCAGTAAAATAGCAGAGAAATAACACACTAATGTTGTAAATAATAATAAAATCATATTTTCAATTGAAAGCTAAATAATTTACATAATTATATAATTTTCTCCCCTTTTAAAATCAATCTATGACTGTTTAATTTTGATTGTATCACTTCAGTCCTTTGGGAAGAATCTATTTTTATAGGCTATCTCTAGTGTAATTCATTTTAGTTTAAATACTTTTGGAGCTGCTTCTTGAAATGTCATGTTGGTCCTGTACTGAAATGAGAAACTGGTTTATGAATTCTTAAGTTTTTGTAAAGGTTTGTTTCTTGAGAAAAACACACATTCGGCTTGCATTGCCATTTACTAGTAAATTTTGGTCCTGCAGCTTCAACGCAATAAAAACTTTTCAAACCTCACTGAAACTTTCCTGCCCAAGAAATCTTCTTGTTTATTTTCCCTCCCAATAATTAGATGGAATTTCTTCCCACCTGTGACTCATTAAGTAACCATAAATAGTGGCTTGCAAAAATTGTTGTTCATTGAACTTTTTGTTTCATTGTGTTACATCAAAACTATAATGCATTTTAGTTGGACTTTAAAGACAAGAGAATATTTAGTTAGTTCAACTGACTAAATATTCATGGTGGACCACATATGTCCTCCACTATGAAGCATATGGTGTCAGCATCGTTCAATGGGGAGATGAAACTTTGTTAGAACCAATGAAAAGATACAGCTGCATACAAGGAGAATCTGAAGGAAAAGCCAAACCCCAAAAGATTTCCAGCTGTAATTACAGTAAAAACTGATTACATAAACAACTAACTCAGGAGACAGAATGCATTTGCATAGCACACTTCTCAATGTTTCATTCATAAAAAAAACTTTGAAAACACACTGCAGTTCAAGGATAGTCTCAGATGGTGCTCAGTGGTGGACGTAAATAACCTCTTAATTAGTATTGGGCTTCTACTGAGTTTGTTTCTTTAGTGCTGCTGTGCAAATGTTTATTTTACAATAAAAAATCTCTATATGAGTTTAGTCTGAAATGAATGGCCAATAGCAATGAGACACATATTCACTGCTGAATATTTTTAGATTTGAGGTGGTGACAAGTCTAACTAAACATCTCAAGGATGATCAGTGACCAGAGGTAGAGTGACAATGCTTCCATACTTCTGAAATGTTTACGTTTTTTTACACATGGACAAAAGTTGTTGAAAACATGATCTTACTTTGTAACAATGAACTACAAATCCATTCAATAAATTTGAATTTTACTGAAAAGTTCTTTTATTTCAGAAGCTTTTTCAGCAAGTGAAATATCATATATAGATTGATTGTGCACAGATGGATGTTTCAAAGCCTTTATTTATGTTAATTATGATGAATTTCTACAGTTATTGAAAACATGACACATACAATTTGAATATATGAGACCATTAAAAACACCACTGTAGGCTCAATAAAAAGTGTATTTCACACCTTGTTAGATGTTATTTTCAAAAGATACTATTAAAAAAGACATTATGATTTATTGAATATGACTGTATTTTGAGTAGCTTTAAAAAAATAAAATAAAATCCGTTTTTGAACACAAAACCGTACGAAATTTACCTCAGCAAATGCTTATTTATTGTCAAAATGACTTTGTAAAATATATTTCCTTCTCGGAAAACCATGAAAGATTTGTTTATGTTATTTACAATATCGACAGGCTTTAGCGCTGTAAAATATCCTACTTACTTCATAACATGTTTGAATTGTTTTCATGCAAGACATTTTCATTTTTATGTTATTTTAAGCTTTACCCAGTAACCCTCTGAACCTTTTTTTAGAGTGTATGGATTTGTAGAGAGGCTGCATCCAAATCATCGCAGATCATTTTAACTTCAAAAGAAATTTCACGCAGCAGATTAGAGCGAAAAAAGAGAGAAAAAGATTAAAAGCCAACGGTTTGGCTCTCATAGTGAAGCCCAGGGAAGGCTGTAACAAAGGGCTCGCCTGGCTACCTGTAGGCTCAACTTAACGGGGTTGCGTTTTAAGAATGGGGAGAGCGTTTCCCCTTTAAACAAGGTGGGTTGAGCTTATTTGCAGTTCTCGCTCCTATGGCAACACAATAGATCAGCAGCATGAATATTCACAATTCACCAAAACGCAACCTGACTATGGATCAGTGATGTCAGCGCTCCTTGGAACGCTCTACTGTATTTTGCGTGATTTTGTTGCGTTGTTCTAGCGGCAGCTTAGAGGGGGGATTCTGGTCAGGAGAGCATCCTTCGTCGTGCATGACCTTTCCCAGGTCTCCATCCCTACGTCCGCTCGCACATCTTTCACATGTCACGCTAAGGTGACTTTCAGGCAGTTTTTTCCACTTTTGCGCACAATGTCGGAGCGCCACAAAGATGCACATTGAGAACGCAGTGGACAAGCGGACCGCCCAGGCTGTGCGTGAGGACATATGCGAGCAGTCAGGTAGTCTAATTATCAGAATGAGTGTCTCTCGTCTGTTTCAGTGGAGTCACGGCGTTTCTTGTCATGTGTAGCGGGATTTCAGGGACTCAGATTAGCTCCAGTCTAATCGCTCTCACAAACAGATGCGGGACGCGGGGATACTGGATGTGTTCGTTACAATACACCCTGGGTTTATTTAATTTCCTCCCCTGTGTCTCAATGTCATAATGGACAGGTTGCATTCATCCATGCGTAAAAGGCTCTACAGTTTGCCACAGCACATTGGACAGAAAGCATCCATAATGGGAGAAGGAGAAGACGCAGACAAGGACACCCGGAGGAAGAGTATAAGGATGAAGCCTCTGCCGTCGCCGACCTCTGGGGTAAGCTGCAAAGGCATCGGTGAGACCAAAAGTGGGGAGTCTGTGATCATGGAGACGGACATGGGGAGACCACTGAAGAATAGCTCAAATGGGGACTGCCGGAGATTTCGAGGCAGCCTCTCGTCCATCACCAGTCGGCATGTACACGACTCAGACTCGGCCGAGGCGAGACGCCTCATCACCGAGGGGGATGTCACCCCGAGCGAAGAGAGCCCCCCTGGGGCGATCGGCGACGAACAGCCGGATGAAGGAGCGCAGGGTGCCAGCGGTGGCGCCCAAACCGACCCTCCAGATCAGCAGGCGGGTTTTATAAAGTTGGATGGCATTGATCAAATTCTGCCGGACGACGCTGGATTATATCAAGCCGGGTTCATACACAGGCAGCTGGGAGCGATGCTTCAACCGGGGGTCAACAAGTTCTCCCTGAGGATGTTTGGAAGTGAGAAAGCTGTCGAACGAGAACAAGAGCGAGTCAAATCGGCCGGATTTTGGATAATTCACCCATACAGCGACTTCAGGTACATTTCAGACACCTCTTTTGGTCTTTTAAGGTTAGAAATGAGGCTCCACAGTGTAACGTCGATGCCTTGCGCAGGCCCAGATGTTTCTTTTTTCTTTTTTCCTTTTGCTTCAGGATACTGTGGGATTCATTAGGCTTGGTGAAGTGCGGTTCATTCTTAAATTCTGGGTGTCACTGTATGTTCATTCTGAAAAACAAACATGTTCCATGTTGTCTCATACATAATTACAAATAACCCATCTAATATTTAGTACGCTGACTTTAACACAATTCTTAACGAATTAGATCATCAACAAAGCATCTCTTTATTGTAGCTGGTGTTTTATGCACAAATACTAAAACACTCGAGTCCATCTACATCTGTTTGACATGTGCACTTCTTCAAATGTGTTAAATATATGTTGAGCATTTAATTCATTTACCCAAGATGACAGTCAACATTTCAGGCCTTTGCTCCATTTAAGTCTCAACATTGTGTTTTCTCATTATTTTACATTATGTTTCTACATTTCATTTGAATGTATTTATCAGCATTAAACAGCAATTTCCTCTGCAGTAGCAAATTGAGCAGCAAACCTGAACGGAGGAGGTCAGGGAAAAGCTCTGCAGGTTTTGTGTTCTTTTGTTTAGTGTCCTTGGGTTTGTTATTGGCCTTATCTTTGTTGTTCTAGATGGACTTGCTATAAATTCTTGCTTTTTGGATTTTAATTTGAACTTACATCAAACCAATGCATATACAAAATGTTTCCAATTGATCTGCTTCAGAGATAAATGTTTTTTTTTCTTCTTAATATTAAGCAAATTTTGAGTTAAACAAATACATTTAGTGTATGTAAAAGCTAGTAATGTAAACAATGAACCCTGCTACGGGTTGAATCTTGCAGTTATTTATTTGATTAAAAATAGACAGATAACTATAGTTTACTGCTTTACAGACTGTGTCACCCTCTGTGTTTAATGTATTAAAATGAAACATATTATATAGAGATGCTGTTACAAGATCTAAATCTAAATTGTGATTGCACTGCATGTCATTCTATATTCTCCCTTTTCATGACACTAATGTCTAATTTGACAGGATCATCTGATTAATTAGCAATGATGGTGTAATGAGCTGTAATGCATATCAAATGTGTGTTTCCTACCTTATTAAAAAACTAATCTCACTAAAATGAAGGCAAGTTGATAATAGGCCTGGAGAGTTTGTCAGTTAGGAAAGATAGCCTTGTTCTGAGAGTAGAAAGTGGTTATATTTATCTGACCTCTGTGTTTTCTTCTTAAACATGTTAGTCGCTGCTTAGTGACCTGAGGTGGGGATTTTCCTCTTATTTGAACAGCAAGTGGCTGGTCTGTACAGTGCCTTAAAAAGTATTCACACCCTCTACACTTTTTTTAACTTATGGTACAAAAGTGTGAGTCATTTAATGGAGACAAGCATAAATCATTGCAATTGAAAAAGTGGAAGAGAAGAATGTGAAAAGACCAGATTGTTTTCAGACTGGTTTTCAAATAGCTGAAAAGTGTGGCTTGCAAGTCCCACCACCCTTCCTCACAACTCTCCATAAACAAGATCATTTAGACAATGCATGGGTTCCTGGAGTTCACAGTCTTATCCAAAAATGGAAATAGAGGGGCATAACTACAAGCCTACCAAGACATGGACATGGGTTTTAATGGACAGTCTCAATAAGAGGGGCATCAATCAAAACTGCAGCCACAGAAGTCAGATCTCTGCTACTCTGGTGGAGCAGCAGAGATCCAGGTTTTGCATTGGAGATTCTACAAAGAACGACATGTAGATATGCAAACCACATATTTGTCCAACATAATTGAAAAAAAAAAAATATTTGAATCAACTTGAAAAAAATACTTTAGAATTTGTCACAGCAAATTTCCTTAGTTTTCCTCAAGCTATCGTTTTGATTTGATTGAAGATCAAATCAGAAAATTAGAGATTTTTTTAAGTTGGTTCAAGGAAACATTTTTTTTCAGTGCACAAGAGTCGCAAGAAAAAAGCAATTGAAAAAACTGAAAAAATGTTTGGTTCATGACTGAACCAAAATTCTACCTTTTGGAATTTAGGTAAAACATTACAGAAGAAATTCTAAATCTACTAACGTGGTGAATGGATACATTTTTCAGAAGGTGCTCAATGCAAAACAATCCAGGAAGAAAACTTGTTTCAGCTTTTAGCAGGCCAGTGACCGTCAAAGAAGAACCATGTCAAAATGAAATTGACTTAATATGTCAACCTAAACCCAGTTGAGACTCCTTGCCAAGTCAGGAAGAGCTTGAGCTACTTTACAAATAAGAATTGGGAAAAATTCCATAACCCTAAAGATTCACTTTTACAGTTGCTGCCAAAATTTTGCACAGGATCGACTTAGGGAAGCTCAGTCTAAATGCAAACCATTGTTTTCAGATTTTTTTACATTTCCTTTTTAATTGAAAACCATAAGCTATTCACTTTTATCTTATTTAGTTCTGGTCTGTTTCACAAAATCATAGGAAAACACATTAAAGTTTGTAGTTGCTACATGACATAAACAAGAACGTTTTAAGTTGCATGGATACATTTGCAGGACACTGTGATGATAATACAGACACAATGTCCAGATTGTCCATATTTCAGTGTATCTTAACCTGAGTTATAAATTTGATATTCTTGAAGGATTCCAGTTCAGTTTCACATCAATTATCTGACCATATTGTGCTTTTTCAGTTTGACCCTGATAACCAAGCCATAGCTTCTAAGGCATATTTGAGATTAACATTAATATGTAAAAAAAATCATAACAAAGTTTGTGCATAGTACAGCAACAAAGCCCATTTTCCTGTTCTTCCCCCAGCTGGTTATGTCTCCTCTGTCCCCATCTGCTCCTTTTCTCACTGAGTTAAATGTCATGGGGAAGGGCGATTTGGGGCCCAGGGACACTGTCCTGATACTAAAAGGTCAGAAATTTGGCACAGACTTTTGTATTTCAAGTGTCCTTGAGCAACACGTCTAAAAGAAGACCCTGTGTAACACCACATTTCAAAAAAACAGATGAGTGTAGATTTTTTTGAATATCTTCTGCAAAGAACAACCTTTTTAAAAAGGAAAAAGTTTCTGTTCTGTGTGTTTGGAATGCATACTGTTGTACAAATATACAATTAAAGATGCGTTGGTCAGTATGCACAGTAGGAACCGGCTCAGTAAATTATAAAAATGACAAAAAGTACTCGTTTGTTCATTATTTAAATAAATTAAAGAACATGGCATATTAAAATTATCTTGTTTGATGCCATATTTCATACTTTAAAAAGAATCATTTCTTGGACAAGTGCCAAAGGATAACTGCAATTACAGTTCCTACAAGCAAATCAGTGGAGAAAGTTTTACCTAAAGTAAAGTTTAAACTCCATTAGCTTAAATTAGATTGTCAGAAAGAATCACATAGTCATCAGTGTGGTGAAGTTAAGCAAAATCTCCTCTTGTCAAGTTTTGTGTAACACTAAGAAGGAGGAGAGGGGCATCAAATCTTCAGAGGGAAAAAAAAAGCAGATTAAAAATGGCATCATAATCCAGTCTACAGCCTCAATTCCAGTTTCAGAGCAGAACCGCCTGCTTCAGGACACTAACAAACGTCTTAATGTGAGCAAATGTGGTCAGTTAAGTGGAGAATCGCTTTTACAGCAGCCAGTAAAATTAAGACAGGAACAAAAACACTGGCTGAATGGTCCACATCAGTGGTCCCCAATCCTGGTTCTCAGGGTTGCCTGATATGACCGGCATATTGTAGGTGTTTCCCTGCTGCTGCACACCTGGGTTAAATGAACAGGTGATAAAGCAGCTTCTGCAGGCGTTGCAGGAATGCAAAGGGGGTATGGAATGATATGAATCAACTGTGCTACAGTTTGGACTCATCAAAAACATGCAGGATAGCGGTCCCTGAGGACCAGGGTTTGGGACCACTGGTCCACATGACAAATACTTCAGTATTTGGTACCTTCGCACTCAACTTTTCTCACAAACGCAGGCGAAATTCAGGTTCTAGACTTATGCAATCTACTGTTTCAATGGTTTTTGAATGTGTGCATCCACAATAAGCAGTAGAAATGGAGGAACTCAATATAGACAAGAAGACAGGTGTATCATGACTATCATAATAATCTGCATTATCATGAAAAAGTACATTAAAAGTGTGAGAAAACTAATGCTATCAGAGCTCATGTCATCATTTTGGTGTTTAATTCTTCCAGCCAGTACCGGCTCCTCATCTTCATGATAAAAGGTGATTGTTATTTTCCTACCTGTTTGCACAGAGTCTTTGGATAGCATTATGATAGAGCAGCCGCTTTGTGTAGAGTTTCTAGACAAATGATGAGGCCTAATATTAGGATGCAGCCATCTAATCATGAAGAGCCTTTTAATTATCTTGTGATACATAGCCCAGAGGACACATCTGTTAGAAACTCCTCTGAATTTCCCCAGAGAGATTGAGCAAAAATTTTGCACATTAGAACTTTTTTTTCCCCTCGGTTAAGGCTTGATCAAACTTAATGCTGTTTCACACAAAATTGGGTGAGGGGCTCAACTGTCTGTCAACCAGTTCAGTCTTATCACAGCAGTAAAAGCAATCCATCCATTCACTTACTATTTCTCCAAGAAATACAATTTTATAATGAATAACAACCAAATACTTTTTCCTGTTCTTTGAATAAAATAAACAAATAAATAAATAAACTGCTTTAATAGTAACATTATTTATTGTAAACTAAAATATTTCTCAAAAATCATCTCAAAGTGGAGAACCACAGAAAACACCAACTTTTCTTTTTATAAACCTTAAAATATAATCCTGCTGTATCACGAGACGTATTTTTTTTTCTTCAGGATCATATTTTAGATTTTTTTTCTTCAACATCATTTGAGTATAAATGACAGCCTTAACCCTTTCCAGGCAGATGTTGCAGATTTACAACAGCTAAATGCTACTTAGCTAGTCTTTGCAAGTAATTTGAGCCTGAGAGGTTTAACCTCTATTTAAAAAAAAGCAGTTTTTAGATCCTTTAGTCATTCATAGTCATGACAAGGAGACCTTTTAGAACCCTCTTTTGATTCAGCTTTTCATTTGTTACACAGATTTGCAATTGCACTCAGTTTCATTATTATTTTTAAACAAAGACATTATAGCAGAGTTGACATTTGAAATTGTCTTGATCATCTTATATTACACATTTTGCACATGTAAAAATGTGTTCTCTGTTGAGTACACTGTACCTTAAATATGTGAATTTCAAAAAGACTTAATTCTGCATGTTCGGCGTCAGGTTTGGAGTCTTCAAACGAATGGAACAAAGAAACTTCACTGTAATACGCTTAGCTTCCTGTTAGCTGCTAAAGTCTCACAGCCTACTTAAAAGTAGCAGCCCAAAGGAACAGCTGCCATGTATCTTTAGAAAATACATTTTACTTTCTAGAAGCTTTTTACAGCTTTTGTGCTTTGTCTGACTTCATTTTTAAACATCTCACGGATACTCAAAATATCTTTGGACTTAGATCTAAAGGGCTGCACATACTCCACTAAAAGAGAAATGTATTATTTTACTTGAGGTGGCAAGAATGACAGTGCTCCTTTTGGCCAGGGCATTTTATAACTCCTGGGAA
Source organism: Poeciliopsis prolifica (assembly GCF_027474105.1). Classification (NCBI taxonomy): domain Eukaryota; kingdom Metazoa; phylum Chordata; class Actinopteri; order Cyprinodontiformes; family Poeciliidae; genus Poeciliopsis; species Poeciliopsis prolifica. The sequence goes on along the minus strand of NW_026562386.1, from coordinate 11,018,192 downwards.
GTCCTCATATGTACCTAGCAGTGCAGCATTTGACAGTGTGGTAACCATGTGCACCTGAAATTTGTTATCAATCACAAAATATCTGTTGGAATGATACAAGAAAATTCTACTTTGAGGATATGATGAGAATTAGCCGCAAAAACTCCCAAATCAAGTCTGCAAAACAGAATGATGTAATTTTTCTTCTTGCAGACCTGGGAGAGAGATTTTGTCTTTTGTCATGCAAAGGCAATGCCTCTCAGTTGTGACTGGAAGTTCATTGGAGGACATTGCTACTATCTCCTTTAAGAATGTCTTTTTGCACCCCTATCAAATAGGTTCATTCACTTAAGACGGTACTAAAATATCCATTGTGTGTGTATACTTGTGTGTGTATGTGTACTATTCTTATGAACAAATGGGATCAACATCCTCTTGTTCACCCAGGTTGAGTAGAGTTGATTGAGAGTGTATCTTGGTATTGATTTGTTTGGTTCACGGGAGGAAAAGGCTTTTCATTGACAGAGCAACATGGTCTGTTGCTCCGTCAAATGTTTCCATTTCCTTTTTCTGGTAGTGGCAGGATTGAGGGTGAAGTAAGCAAAGGTCAGCATGAGGTCTTCTAAAAGTTTAGAGAGCAAAGTGAAAACATGCACCTTATGTTCTTGTCATGCAATGTTAATCTTCATGGGAAGGAAAGAAAAAAAAAAGGCAGTTTGGAGCTACGTAGGATGAATGGCACCCTTTCCTTTTCCGTCTCCATAAAATAATTCCTTCTTTAATGTAGCGAGGGCAAAACATGGGGATTACAGATGGTTCTGGCTAGGCCTGAAAGTGGGGTAATCAAAATAGGCTGCTGTGCTCATCTACCAATATTAGGAGCCAAGAGATTATTACAGCACAATTTATTTAATGGAGGGAGCCCAGGGAGGATGTACATGGCCGAAGGGTGGAAGGTTGCCTGTTAAAGGGTGGAAGGATGAACGCTACCAGGCACACTTACGTGACAGAGTAACATTAGCACATAAGATTAGAATCCCTTTTCTTTTTTCATTTCAGGTGCTTTACTTGCCCCAGGCAATGCGGCATTTCCTAGTGTTTCTTATATTGAACAGAAACTACTTTTGACCTTGACAAATTGATGGTAATCTGAAGGTGTGAATAATTTGATTGATTAGACCTGATATGAATTTGAAAGTAGAAAGTTCTTCCTAAAACATTTTCTGTTAAGTGCCACATGCCACCCATTTTACATTTGATTGATTGATTCTGGTCACCTGACAAATGTAATGTTGCGTGTCTTTCCTTCATCACAATGCTTCGCCTTAAAACATCGATTTATAATCTGTCCAGGTAGACATGCCACACTAATCTGCCAAAACCAAATCTGGAATTTTTGAATATCATTTTGTGTCATTATTAATTGTTTATCCCCCTCATAATCTGCGATTGTCCCAGTGACCAGAGGTAGACAGTCAGTTGTATCACAAATCAGACAGGCAAAGAGCAGAGAATTTTACTGGAAAAAAATATTTTTCAATCCATCAAATGTGGATAATTGTGGACTTAATTTGACAAATTCTATTTTTTATCTAAGTCTAATACTGCACAAGAATTACTGTTTACCAAAGCGGACATTCAATAACCTGGCACTTTAATCAGTGATGGCCATGAGGATATTCTTGCCTTCATTGTGTTGTTAAATCAGAAGAATCTTTTTTCCTCCCTATCTGACATTAAATTTGAGCAAAATTCTCTTGTTTTAGGTCATTTCTTCAAATTCAGAAGTTTACATACGTAATGAGGGGCTGCACAGTGGTGCAGTTGGTAGTACTGTTGCCTTGTAGGTCCTGGGTTCGATTCCCGGCCCGGGGTCTTTCTGCATGGAGTTTGTATGTTCTCCCTGTGCATGCCTGGGTTCTCCCCCGAGTACTCCAAAAACATTACTGTCAGGTTAATTGGTCTCTCCCCAGGTGTGAGTGTGTGTGTGTGCATGGTTGTCTGTCTCTGTGAGGCTATATGTGACAGTATGTGAGGCCACATATTGAACACACTGCTTCCTTGTTGGCACAATGGAAAAGTCAAAAGATATCAGCCAAGATATAAGGAAGAAAATTGTGGAGCTGCAGAAATCTGGTTTATTGGAAAAGGGTACTGCAGGAATTGACTTGGAAAAATTTTCTTGTTTGATGTAATTGACTGGACTTCCTTAGACAGTTCACTTTATAGCAAAAGGCATGATATTTTCAGTTGAATTTGCATCAAACTGCAATAGCATTTTGAAGGGTTCCACCATGGTCTATTGAGATAAGTTTAGCTGATTCACTAAAATACTATTACTGAAATTGCATTTTAGCAATTGTTATATGAATTGTACAAAGTATAGTCTTTTTAAAAATTTGTTTCAATAAGATTTTCCTGGTTTATTAAAAAAAATATATATAGTCAAATCAATTGTGTGTAAGTTTAAGCAATTGTTAATCTACAACTATAATTTGTACTTTAGTTGGATAAAAAAAAAAGTATAATCAGATTTAACTTTTTAAAATTTTATTTATAAAACACATATTTTGTGCTTGAACATATTGTAATCTAAAATCCACCGGTGCATATATTCTAAAGTCTTCCACTAGTTATTCTTGCAGCCAGACATTTTGCTGTATCCAAGACATACGAGTTGACCTTTCGCAGACCTGCCTGTGTCTCAGGTGGATTCTCATACCCTCTGTCCTTCTGAAATTGGATTGTTCTTTTTCCTGTCTGCCGAGATGTGAATCTGGCACCAATTTGCTGCTCCAGGGTTCAGACACAACAAGAGAGTGGTAATATTAGGAAGCTTTTAAATTTAATCTAACCCACTCCATGTTACAAAGTCAACACCACTAGCAGATTATGTGGTTAAAGTTGGAGCCAGAAGTACTGTATGTGGGTTAATAACTCTAGTGTCTTTGTGCTAGAATGCTTGTTACATTTGTCATTTATCTTGAAATATATTTATGGGTTAAATGCAGAACAGTTCTTTTATTTTTAGTTGAAATATAATAATGCTCTTGATCTGTAGACACATTTGTCCCTGAATGAGTGGTGAAAGTAAATCAGTCTTACAGATATTAGAGTTTTTGAGTTGACTGATGCTCTTTTGAAACATTTTGGCTTCTCTTGCACTGCATCTCTGCTTCAAGAAGGTTCTTTTGTTTGTTGGTGGAACTGTTAAAAACCACGAATGACAACCCGATATTCAGAGAACTTTCAACTTACAATTCATTCCCTCATCTTTATTTATTGAGCAGCAATACAAAACTATACAGCTAATAGTGTGTCTTCATCTAGTTGGTCTCTATACAAGTTTCAAGCTCTGTGGACATGAAATCAGTTCAGCTGGTTCTTAATTTTACAGTTTTGTTGTTGCTTGCTGAAAACCATTTTGCCATTTTACCTGTTGAGATCTAAAAGAGAAATCTTGATGTATCTTTTTATTTATTTATTTCAATTGATTCAGAAATTCAAATCAGAAAAGTCAGCACCACAGAACTGTACACAATGCAATCAAAAATAATTTTAACACAACCATATCTAGTGTGTTTAGTAAAAACATTCATATTTTGGACAGTCAATGGCACAATTTGTGTGCTCTAAGATGTTATTGTCACCAAACATAAAAGTGCAGCAAGAACATTTGCAAACCAGGTAAAATAGGTGAAAGGTCAAATCTGGTGTTCTTTGTCATTTTTTGGAAGAGAAAAGACAAGTTTATTTGCAATCCAAGGTTTTAAATGGGTGCTTAATATGCCATAAACCCAAAAGCACTGTAAAAATCTTAGTGACCAATTTAAATCCAGCATTTAAAAATTTGTTAGTCCAATTTTTTTTTTAACAAGTATGATTTTCAAAGTACACAAGTGTGCAACTAGACATTGACAGCAGGGGAGCTCTTCACATTTGCACTTTACTAACATGCAGTGAGGGTGAAGTGTTGTGGAACTGTGGGGTCGCCACTCGAGAAAGACCTAAGACGTCGGTGCAGAAAAATGAAAAAGTGTGTTTGTGTGAGCATGTGTGTGGGTGGGAAGCTGTTGCGATTCACAGGAAAAGCTCACTCGGATCAATGTGTTTGGCCTGGTCGTGCCACATGCTGGGTGCCTAGTAGACAGACAAATATCTGCATTATGAGACAAGCAGTGGCGAGAGACAGATCGTTCTGTCTCCTCTACGGCAAGGTGGCACTCCTCATTTATCAGCTCTATCTTCATAGTCAATACCATGTCCTCTTTTTCTCCATGCAGGTTTCAAATCAAAATGGGGGACTGCCAGGAAGCTGATGTGTAATCATTTAAATCTTGGTGGTGTTCAGTATGGACAATGGAGAAATTACAGAGCCAAGACATTAAAATAAATTTGCTTTTAAAATGTAATCTAAGTTTTTCAACTCTTTACGTAAGTAACACAAATAAAATCTTTGTTAAGGTGAATGAAACCTTTAACTTTTCTTTATCCTTTAAATCTTTGAAATGCTAAAAATGTTCTGCTACTCTTGAGAAACCTAAAATAAAACAACACATATAGTACCTCACAAAAAGTATTCATACCTATTGCAATATCACACATTTTCTCGCACTGCAACCACAAACATCAATGTATTTATAGGCATGAGAGACAAGTCACTATTGAAATTTTTGGCTTAGGACATTAATCCTAGATTTATGAAATTCTCTCCCCATAACACATTTGTGGAAGGATATCAGGAAATAAGTAAAAAAAATGTGTTTGATGACCCTTATTATACTGCAAAAGCTTAGAATATTATGTATCTATCTATCTTGTATGAACTTAGAAAATGTAGAACCACTGAACATCAAAGCTAACCCTCTGAACCAGGATGCGAGTTGTCTGGTGAATCAAAAAGTAAGCTTACAGGCCTAAGGTCAATGCTCACTACTCCAGATAAATGAACACACCAGGGAATGTTCTGTGCTTTCATTTTTTCTTAGCCCAACTCTAGTGACCAAAACCTCATTGAAGCCTTTCTTTAGCTGGCTTTCTTTCTTGTTTTATTTCTGCGAGAACTTTATCTCAAATAAGGGTAGTGGAGAAATCATGGTTTAGGGTTGTTTGCTGAATTATGATCAAGTTAGTTTAAATTTCTTCAGCATGTGAATTTTTACTAAGTCGATGTAATAAACAAAATGCACAGGTGGATTTATCAAAAGTATTGTTCCTCCAATATGACAGGAAATCTAGTGATTCCTACTCTTTGTAGGTTTGAAGGTCTACTTTATGTACCTTTCCTAAATCTTGGTCGTCCTTGCATGTTAGTAATAAAGTCATATGCATTCTTACTTATCTGAACATTATTTATTAAAAACTTTTTATGTCACATCCCTTCTGCTGCATCTCAATATTTGCTGTGTCATTGAAAATGTCCAGCATCAACAGTGAAAGTGGCACAGGTGCAGTTGGCAACAAAGCCAGGTGGTGATTATGTACACAGTGACCAGATTCAGGCTTTGTGCATAATTTTAGCATGTAATTTATAATAAGAAAGTCCACAAATCCATCTCTCATTGTTTCGTTTACTTGTAATTCCTGAGCAACAGCTGGTTGAGGGGAAGATTATTGGCTGGTGCTTTCTTGGCAAGAAGGTTGCTGCCATTTGACCCTTAAATGAATATAAAGCCCTTGAGGGAGATAACATTGTATACTAATAAGACACAAATGCAGTTAGTGGCAAGACAATAGGCCACCTGGTGGATAACTGCTGCTAAGCGAAATTCTATATTTTATTTGCTGACTGCTTTGCAGTCTAATTTTCTTCTGCAAAGACACATACAAGGAATCATGACTTAGCTATTTCAAAGACATTGTTCTTAGTGGGTATCCTGATTGCATCCATTCACCTTGCAAAATGACTGGTGACTTGTAAATGCTGTGCTATAGCAGTTTATCTGAATCTTTAAAAAGATTTCTTATGGGGTGTCCAAACATCGTCCTGTGGCACATTTCTGCACAGGTGGAAATTTGCACCATTTGAGTGCATCTTTGAAGTGGATGGCCATATTGGAAACTTGTAATTTTCTGTCTGTTTTATTTCTGAATATGAATGGAGTTTGTTATATTGCTTAATTTTTAATTATAGTTCTGCTGATTTGAAATCAGACAGCAGAGTGGGGTGCTTGTTAGTGCTGCCCCCTGTAGCTAAACAATTCCCAGCCATGCTTTGGACAGAGTTTGGATGGCTCCCTGTGATTGCTTTGAATTCCTGCAGATTCGCATGATTCTTCCCACAGAGTTAGGTGAGAAGGGGTTTCTGAACTGACATTCTGAATTGTTTGTTCTGGCAGCATTGTTTGTCTCTAATGGATTGGCCAGAATCCCTGCATAAACATGGCCTCTTGTTCCACGACCGCTGGAACTGGTTCCAGACCCACTGGTTATCCTCAGTAGGATAAAATCAAATCTGGAAAAAGTTACCTTTTATTTTTTGTAACGGGGAGAAATAATTATAAAAATCTGATACAATTGTGTTCTAATACAGTAATACAAAACTCTAAAGGATGACATTCAAACTCAAAAAGTGAAAGAATGGTTTAGATTGTACATTTTTCCTATCATTGATTCCAAAGAAGGATTAACAAATAACAGTATATTAGTATGCATGTTTAAATTAAATTAAATTAAAGGGTGCTGTTTGGCCTAACAGTTGCACAACTTTAAACTGGTGTTTTAAAGTAGCCTATATGACAATGGGTCATTTATTGTTTTTAGCCCATTTATGTTCTTGGGGGTCTCATTGTATGCACTGAGATGTTTTGTAAAAAGACTGATTAATTTTTATATATGTTTTTATTGTGAATATTATCATTATCACAATGAATTATGATCATTTTTAGGTTCCTGTTGTGCACACCTGCTTGTTAATTCATTTTCAAATTAACAACTATGTGTTAATTTGAAACACCTGGTCGTTACTAATTCACTTGTTACTTACTAGACTTAGACTTAGACTTAGACTTGTACTTTATTGACTAATAAGTGAATTAGTTTATTCTTGAAATTTTAATTTGAATATTCAGATGGTTAATTTACTGTTGTCTGGTGTTTGTGACTCTACTGTCAAACCTGCAGTCATTACCATGACTGTATTGGAGGACAGTTTTGGAAATTCTTTTTATTGTAGCTTTTGTGATATTCAAATGTTAACATTTACTGAATTTTGAATTAACCATAGCTGTAAGCTGAAATCATCAAAAAAAAGTGGTAATAAATGCCTGAAGCATATCACCATGTCTGTAATCTATATCATAAATGACATTACTTGAATAAACTAACTTGGCAATAATGTAACAGTGTATTGAATTGGTCCTGTATATCTTTTGAAAGAGTAATTAATTAATAATGGCAGATATGTTTATGTCTCAGCTTTGTTTCTAAGAAAACTCTTGCAGTCATGCAGATTTAAAAATATATAAACAAGAAGGATCAAGCTGTGATGAATTATAACACCGTAAAGAACATGTTGCACTTTAATCATATTGCAGGTAACATTAAATTTACATATTACACAAACAACAAGTCTTTTACTTTAATGTCCCCCCAGCAGTCAACTTATAATCTTGTAAATGGATCTCTTTAAGCGGTGTTTGGTGGGTTTGGCTCCTTTCAGCAGATTTTATTTCTCCTCTCCTGTCTGTGAGCAGTTAGTAAATCCCCCTGTTTTCTCTTATGCTAAGGTTGGGGAGATTTTCCTTGACCTCTGATGAAATCTTCTTAGCATAGGTTTGATAAAACCATGCATCGCCTATATATAGCTACCTATGACTGCACTATCCCAATGTCACTGATGTGCATGCACTGTGCCTGTTGGCGGTGCAGGGCAAGGGCAGAGCTGTTATGACAGTTTATTGGAACTGGTGACAAACCGAAATAGGATTAACCCTTTTAACCTGATTTTTTTAATTTTATTATTTTTTTTTAACCAGACTCTCAAGTCTTGCTGTGTGAGTTTTCCAACTCACTCATTCAAACCTAATGTTGCACTTTTATGACAGCATAGACAAAGATTTTTTTAATAAAGTTGTTTTCAGGTTAAGTGTGACAAAGATTACCTCTCGCTGTGACTAAGTGTATCTTATGTAAAATTAAGTTATTCCTTTTGCGCAAGAACCTTTTGTGCTTATTTTTTATTTATTCATCTTTATTAATTCATTGTTGCTCGGCAATGGGCTTAAAGTGGTTTTGTCCGCTATTATTCAAGTTTGCAATTTTTAGCTGTTTTCTTTTAAAATTTACGTCCAATTTATCTCTATACTGGGGATCAAATCTAAGAACGTGAATAATTTGATCAAGAAAAATATGTTATTGCTAAGATTGGGCTTGACTCACTATTTCAGTGTGGAAACATTATATAATCAGGTGCAACAATTTTAAAAACATGACTTGGTTTGAAATTTTGAATTTATTATGAATTATTTCTAACCAACCTTTTCAGGGTGTACCCTGCCTGTCATCCAGGCCTTTCCACCCCCCCAAGTAAGGAAAAGTGGGTGTAGGCTATTTATATCGCACCACTCATACACACAGCAATCCAAAGTTGTTCCTAGGTGTGAATATGTGCGTGTATGGGTTTGTGTGTGTGTACGATTGTTTATTCTGTGTGTCTGTGTTGCCCTGTGATGGACTAGAAATCTGTCCAGGATGTACCCAACTTCTTGTCCAATGATATCTGGAGATAACCAACAGCCTCCTTATGACATTACAAGGCTAAGTAGGGTAAGACATTAAATTGATAGACCAATAGCAGAATTTAAAACAATCTTCTTTTACACATGCCCATTAGTTCTTGAGCGAAGGCCAGATGTAATACTCCCAGTACATTTAACACATATTTATTCAATTTCTCTGAAACTTCTCAGTTTAAATTTAAGCTACTCTAAGAAATAAGCACGTGTCGAGGTTGGGCTGTTTGAGGGAACTCTTACAGTATCTTGTAGGTAGAAGACTAGCCGGGTGAGGAGAAGAAGAGAGGCTTATCGTGTAGTAAGAGGCACTCTAAGAGTGTCAACATGTTCCTCCTGTCCCTGGTCACTCCACAAGAGAGTAGAGTGGACCGTGGCTCCATCTTTTCAGACGATGAAATGTCACCACTACCAGACTCTGATCTTCGTGGCACGATTTGTTGGAGTTGTTTTGCTGTGCATGCTCAGCATTTTTTTTTTTTTTTGGGGCGGGGAGGTTATTTTATAATACGTTCTAAAAATACTATAGAAGACTTGATATAATCTTTTATAGGATGTTTGAATTTTCAAATGGTCTAACTTTATGTTGAGCACATATGGAATGAGTAGCCTCTTTGTTTAAGTCATTAACTCATTAGATTTAATTTTGTTTAATATTTGTACATTCTGTGTGACATTTTAGTTGGATTTTATGACAAGTCATATCCAGTCACACTCCTTCGCTGGGTTTTGAGGTGAGCTCAAAGATATGTTTTTTTTTTGCCAAACTGTATTTATAGAAGCACACTCCTCAGTATCAGGGTCCCACTGCATAATAAAACACAGTAAATGGATCCTGGCTATGTTTGACTGGACTGACCTCCATTAAAAGGTAACCAGAGTGAAAAGGAGAAATCGGGAGGATCCTCTCTATACTTCTGCACAAACATGTAGTCACTCTTATATGCGGACAAACATGTGCATGTGAGTCAGCAGGCACACTATAAACACACGTAAGCTGTGTCCCAGTTCAGGGGCTGCATCCACAGAGGGCTGCATTTGAAGGCGGATTGCATCCCTGTGGTTGTCACTTTTTTCAAAGCTCCTTCATGTGCAATCCAAAGACATGTTCTTCTCTTCACCTGGCAATACAGGCAGCATGAATGAGTTTATTTGGTCCACAGTACTTTACAATATATATATCCATGAGGTATTGTCCTAACAACCTAGTTTTTATTTAATTGAATTTGGTTCAATTCAGTTAAATTCATCGTGCCAATTCAGAACAAGTTGTAATTGAGTGCAGTCAAATTCAGTTTATAAAAGGAGATGGTAAAAGGTTCACTACCTAAGAAAGCCCTTTTGATTGCATTGAGATATTGATTTTGGATTGATTGCTTTTCCTGAACAAACATGTGATGACTGTAGGAAGTGGTGACAGTCTCTTTTAACATGGAAAATCTAGAGTAGAACCTCAATGGAATGAAGAGGAAGCAACAGACAACCCAAACAGACGGATTCAGGAAAACCTTCTATATTGGAGGAAATATGGTTGTCTCATGTCCACAAAACTTATTTCTCGTTCTCGCTCATCTAGTCTATCGGTGACCTTTCTCACCAGCTTCATTATGCACCTTTGTGATGGTGTTTGGATTGCAAACTTTAGGAACCAGGCTTCCTATCTATCTTCTGTAACCACAAACTTGTAAAGTTAATCAACGTCGACCAAAGGGAGAGGAGCTAACTCTGAATGCCCGTCCACCTGAATCTAGAGGTAACAAACACATGTAGTATTCATAGGATGATGCAGATTAAATAAATATAAATGCTAATTTTTAAGTTATATGATTATGAAATGTAGTTTTTGGGTTCACTCACACTTTCTGTGTTTGGTTATATAACTTATAACCAAACCTATGTAATGTAGTCAAACATTTCATATACAGAAATGTTCGACTATTTTTTGATGAACTCAAATGCATAAATGTTAGGCAACATATAGTTTTCCAGCTAGATGATTGGGGGTTTAGATAGTCTGGACACGTTGAAGTGTTCTTGGGTGAGATGCTGATTCCCTCTGTCTTTCACACAGAACTCACATTTATTGTCCTAATTATACTCATTCACTGCTTGATTTCTATGTTATAATTAACGTTAGACAAAAAGCATTGACTGACAAATTGTAGTGTAATATACTGTAATACAGTTTTAAAATGCAACAGTATAATCCTTTAGCATTTCAAATGTAAAGTGTCAGTGGGTGACAACATGCAGGTGCATCTCAGTAAATCAGAATATAATATATAAAAATTCTTAGAACTACACTTAAATCTTTCAGGTTTCCAGTTGGAATAATAAATGACGACAGAGTAACAGACACGACACAAACAGTCTTACTACTGTCCTACTGTCTAAAGAAATTAAAAGAAATGGGAAAAATATTAACATCAACTGGTTGAGTTTGTGGTAAAATCAATAAAGATGTATTGTAGAATAAAGGCCTTTATACTTATTTATTTAAAGCGATTATTGATCACATATTGTTATCAATAGCTCAAAATCATATCTCATTTCAACTCATGAGTTTTAGATATTGTCAATGACATTCCATTTTAGGGAGTACAGGAAGGTTAAGGTTTTGCAGGTTCTGCATGATTCTGGCATGAAGTGAAGGTGCAGAATGGACTCTGTCAACATACTAAGGAGAACTGTAATTTATTCAGAAGCAAGAAGCACAACAATGTGCATAAAATGTCATTTCATCCTTTGAAATTTTACTTGTCCTCTTGGGTTTACAGACTTAATGTGAGCAAGCACAGTGGTGCCAAGGTCTGTCTAAATATTACTGCACATGACAAGACGTTGGAACAGTAGATATCGTTTTACTTTGAAGAATTCCAATTACTGTCAGCGTCCTCCGTACATACATGCATGTGTGCGTGTGTGTGTGTGTGTGTGGTATACAAATGAGACTGACATGTTTTTCAGTTCTTAATGTATGTTGATATGCACTGTTTTCGTCTAGAGTTTTTCTGTAAACCGTCATCTCAGCACTTAAAAACTCCTGTCTTGTATAAAGCTATGGACAGAAAAGTTTCAATACTTCAACTAAAAGTGGCATATATTTTATCTACAAAGAAATTAAAAAGGAGAAGCTATTTTTTTACATTTTATTGTGTTGTAACAACAAACTTCAGTGTATTTTATTGAGATTTTCATATTTAGAGAGTGAAATCTTTTCCCGTTCTACTCTGGAAAACATCTAAAGTTCAGTATGATCAGATTTTCATTCATTAGAGATTCTTGGTTGTTTTTAGCTCTGGATTTTGACCAAGCCTTTTTAGCATTTGAATATGTTTTGGTCTAAACTATTCCTGTAAGTTCAGGATCATCGTCTTGTTAGAAGGTGAACCTCTACTCCAATATCAAGTGTTTAGTGTCATCCATCTTCCCATCAATTCTAGTTAGCTTCCATAACTAGGTACTGCTGGAGTATTGTGGGGAGGACTTTCCCCACAGTGGAATGATGCAGGTGGCATGATGCAGCCATCGTCATATTAGACTGTGGGGATATTGTGTTTTGTGTGCGCAGTTAGCATTTTGCAAAGAAGCCAAAAAGTTGTACCCTATCATGGATTGTGGCAAATTACAGAGGGGGTTCTGGATGGTTCTCTGATTAATTCTGTTCTTGCCCAGCCTGTCACTTTAGGTGGATTGCTATGTCTTGGTGGTTTGTAGTTTTTTTCATACTCTTTCTAATATTTTATGATTTATTAAAAAATGCTTTGTGAATGGATGTTCAAACTTTGGATATTTTTTGCCATTTATTTTACTCTGCCTGAAAACTGAACACTTTAGTCCATGTTTTAGACTTATAAATTGTGTAATTTCTTTAATCTAGTTTCACATGTAGTTTCAGTTTTTATTGCCAATAATTTGGCTTACATTAATCAAGATTCATCATCAGTTTTGGCCTTTTCAGTTCTGACCAAATTTTTTTATTATGATTTATTTTTGTTGTATGTTTATTCCAGACTATATTCTTCCTGTTCTGGCCCGTCTTTTCTCATTTTTATGTTCTTCGATGCATAACATGCTACAACAAGCATCTTTTGCTCTGTTTACAAGATGAGAATAAAAGCTTATTTGCTCCTGTTCCCCAACCCCTGCATGAGCTTAAATTAGGGTCCTCATCCCTCAGCTACACTGCTCAGTGACAGTGTGATTCTGTGCAGCAGCAATTCAATGGAAACCCCTGAGTTATTTACTTCAGCACACCATGAATGAACTAAAAAATCAATACACATCAGCTGCACAACAAGGAGGTGGAAAAAATGCAATTGAAATCTTCATCCTTGCTATATTTTAGTAGAGATATGTTTGTTGCTCATCTCTTATTTATCATATAAATTAGAGATTATTTTAGATTATGGTTTTTATTTTAAATTATGGTTTGTTCCTCATATTAATTTTAAACAATACTGTTTATTTTCTAGTTGAAAATTAGATCAGTGAGCCAGTGTACAATGCAGAACTGCGTATATTGCATTCTGTTTGGTACACATAATTTATCATAAATCTTGATTCAATTAACAAGCCAGTAGAGAAGAAAATATATTTTCTGACGCTTAGACAATAGCATTTTTCCTATTGTAATTAACAGTTAACCATAAATTAACAATGAGTTTTGTTTTATGATCCAAACCCAAATAGATTCCATGTCCACCAACACTGAATTACGGGTTGCAAACAGGGGTTTAGATGACACTCCGAGTAAGATATAGATTGTTTTTCTATATCTTATATCTTACTTTCTTTTGTGCACTGGACCAGTGCACATAAGAAAAATAAGTAAGAGAAAAATAATTAAGCAGTCAACAGTTTATCTGCCAAATGTTAATCAGTGTTTATGTGTGCATGACTGTATTTTCATATACAAATGTTAACAGTTTTTAATGATAGGTATGGTATTTAAACAATATCTGCAACAAGAACTTTCAATATGAATGACATAAGTACAGGAAGTTTGGTTCAACTTGCACAACAAAGCTTTCTCATATCTTTTCAAATGAAAAGTTTGAGGTGCATATGTGTGACTTGACTGCTTTGTTACATAGTCTTCATGGTTCTGTTGGTTGTTCATTCTTGTTCTCTAACAAACATCTGATCCATTCACAAAGCAGCTGTGTCTATACTGAGATGTTACACTACTTATGTTACATCTGAAAGCAATGTTTTTGCACTGGGTTTTGTTTAAGGATATAATCTACCCTTCAATGTGTGCATTACAAATTGTTCTACATGCATTAGGTTCTGTAAGTGGTTTCAGTAATCTTCATATATTCCTTTTTGTCTTTCTAAATCAAGGTTTTACTGGGACTTGACCATGTTGCTGCTAATGGTTGGCAACCTCATCATCATCCCCGTGGGCATCACTTTTTTCAAAGACGAGCACACCCCACCCTGGATCGTTTTCAACGTAGTCTCAGATACATTCTTCCTCATGGACCTGGTCCTCAATTTTAGGACTGGCATAGTCAAAGAAGACAACACAGAGATCATCCTGGATCCCCAGCAGATCAAAATCAAGTACTTGCGGAGCTGGTTTGTGGTAGATTTCATATCCTCCATCCCTGTGGACTACATTTTTCTAATAGTGGAGACGCGCATTGACTCGGATTTCTATAAGACAGCGCGTGCTTTGCGGATTGTACGCTTTACGAAGATCCTCAGCTTGCTACGACTCCTGCGACTGTCTCGACTTATTCGTTACATCCACCAGTGGGAAGAGGTAAGAACGTTCACCTCTACATGTTAAAACTACAGTAGGGCATTTTTATAAAATATGTTTTTGTTAAATCTTACTATAAGATCATAGTATGTTATGACATATAATTTGTGAAAATATCGAGCTCCTCTACCTCTTCCCTGTGGTCCTACTGCCATCTGCAGAAATACACTGCTCCTGGTCAGAAACAACCATTCAGAGCCTGGAGAAAGGTCTTACCTCTGTGAGTCATGCTCATGTTTGTGCTGCAGCTCTACTAATAGCGGAGAAACAACTTACCTTACGACATGTTTATCCATCATCATTGATGGCCATACTAACCAGCCTGAGCATTCACACTTATTCCGTTATGGGGAACTAGCTGTTGCGTAACAGAAGGAGGTTGAAGGTGTGAGCAGCACACACATGATTGACAGTGCTGACTCTGATTGGTTGTTTCTGACCGAGCAATATATTTCTGCAGATGGCAGTAGGACCACAAGTAGTAGCCAGAGATGCTTGATTTTTCACAGATTATGAGTCTAATAATATACTGTCAGGGAATAATGACAATTTTAACAAATGTGTAAAAAGTATCTTTTTACAAATGTTAGCTACTGCAGCTATATGCTTTTTTTTTTATTAATGAATTATTTCCCTGCTTTCTTTGGGGTTTTCTGACTATAAAAGTTCAGGTTAATTACAGTAAGAAACATTATTACAACTGTGATTTGACAAAAGTAGTCAAAATTATGTTTTACTTCCTAAATTTAATTACCATCTACATAGTATTCATATCTTGGGGTGCTACTGCTGTGTACCTTCTAAATCTTCCACCCAAGAGGGAAATATGGGTAGAATCTGATTCTGATTGCGTCCCCCCTTGAAAGGAGTGAAGAGACTCTTTTGCTATAAATGAGTTACCAATAAGTTGATGAAGGTGGGATGTTGATTAGCATTTTACCTCCATGTGGCCATCCAGAGAGCAGATCCCAGAGAGGCAGTGCTGCAGTACAAGCATGATTATAATTGCAGAAATAATTAGAAAAGTTCCCATTGCTCTCTTCGGATGGATTGTTGTTTAATCTCCTGGGTAAAGGGTGCAAAGCTAAGTGTCAAAATCCCAGCTTGAAGTCAACAACAATGCACTGAATTACATGATTTTATTTGACATTGAAGGAACTTTTATTAATATTGATAAAACTTTTTGATGGTGTAAACTGGTTTTTTCATTTCTGTTGTGTGTTGACTCAAAAACATTACACTCATACACTTAAGGCGTGACATGCCGTCCAGGAGGACCGAAATTGTGCGAATGAGTCAAGTGTGATGGCTCATAATAAACTTGTATCTTAGCAAAATTAGTCATCAAGGTACCAAAGCAAGTGAAAGGAACAGAGGGAATTAGTAAAAGGAGGGAACAAGGAAAGAATACATCAATACAAAATCATTTCTAAAGCATATAGCCTGCGCTTTCATTTGGAAATAATTGATTACCTCTCAGGAGAAATGTTTTGTTTTTGAAACAAGGCTAAAAGGACGTGAGAAGACAAAAGTGAAAAATTCATGTTCACACCATAAAAATACAAGGACATTATAGGACATTGACTGTGTTGCCATGTTCACCTGCAACCACACAAGAAGGTGAAGGGGCATATATGTATGTGTGTATAAGGGTTCTGATGAATGCTGGTTAGGCAGTCATAGTGACAGGTTGGCCTTGTTTCAGCACCACAACACTCCACATGCAACCTTACAGAAATGTCATCTGTCACTGCTGAATACATTATCGCCAACATCACACAACCTGTCTGACTTTTTCACTTTTCCTGTTAATGCTGCAGACATACACTCATCGGCAACATCCAGGATCCAGATAAGATGGTTTGATTTGGACATCATTTACAATAAACATTGTGTGCAGTACCATTCAAGAGTATTCATACTCTTAACATAACATTTTCACATTATGTGAAAAAGTGACAAATTTGAAACAAAATGAAAAAGTATGAAACATGCTTTTTAAAACTCCTTAAACTTTCACAATTTGTCATATAGCAACCAAAAGCCCTTCTGCTTTTTAAATGAGGGATATACGTGACAGACACTAATAGTACTCCACACTTGTGGGGTATGTGTGTGTAAAGGATCTATATATTATTCGCTTTGCAATATAACTTATTTAAGCAAAGTTGATATTCTAATTTATTGAAATGTACCTGTAATCATTGCGTTTTCGTAAAAAGTGTTCCAGTGCTGTTTAGGCTAATCATTTTTGGCTTCACATCCTCACTCAGAGACAAATTGTGCAAGTAGGACCTGCAGCGTGCTGCTCTGACGCGTCATAAATCTGTTCCATAATCCCTTGGGGACAGTTAGCTAACTCACACACGTAGCACTCGGTCACAGACACAAGCAAATTAACATTTCTAGGAGATGAAAGGGTATTGATTCCCTGTGACATCGCCATTAAAAAAAAAAGAATAAATAGATTTAAATTTTATTTTCAAATTTCCTGTAGAGTCTAATAATTTGTGATCTTCTGCAAAGCTGACTTTCAATACATTAACTCTTCACATATGTATGCATACATGTTTCGTTGTGTTTGTTTGCAGGTTTTAGTTGGCTGTGTTGACACTGGCGCTGTAATTGCACATCCTCTGTATATAGTGCTCGGTAGCCAAGAGGCTCAGACATGTTGGTACACAACCACCAGCTGATGAAGTGTCCTTCGACCTGAATGTTGATCCCTAAACTGCTCCCTTGAGTCTTCTCAGAAAAGAGCAGTGGGGAGTGCAGCGTTATATCTTCATATGAATCATCAGAACTTACGCTGCAGCTCAACTAAAGCCGGTGATGATGAGGATTCTACATTTATCAGAGGGCAGTTAAAAATCAAGACAAGCCGCCTCCTTCACAGGATCTTAAACTCTCTAAAGGATCTGATGCTTAGTGTCCTTCAAGAGTTTTGAGCAGTTAAAAGCATTTTTAAAAGCTGCAGTCCTTGCAAATCAATCATCTTTATCTTCTTTAATCTGATCACCACTGACACCCTAAGTAATGTTTTTTTTTTTTTTTTTTTTTTGCGTAAGTAAAGTAACAACCTGATCCCCTGCCAGCTCGTGAAATCGTCTTACACGTCCTTTTCTATCACGGCCTCCATAAATTAGCAATGATGGCTGCTGTTCCCTTCCAAACTCTCTAGATGTGAGGGTTTTTCACACCCTGCGAGCTGATAGAACGTTGTTTACAAACAAGGAGGTTTTAGTGGTTGTGGCTTCATGCCAGTGACAACACTGTCATGCATAATGGCGTTCAGCATGGTGTGCAGATATTATCAAGCTCAAACACACAATCACACACACACACTAAACAGACTGCCAATACGCCTCTCCTCCGTCTCTCTCTTGTCAGCTTCGTCTTGTCACTCTTCATCGGGATAAAAACAAGACTGTGACCGGATATTCTCCTCATTGGACTTGGGTGAGATTAGTCATCTCGTTAAATCAGATTTAAGGCAGTCCACTAATGACTAAACTCAGAGGGGTTTTCTTGCCCGAAGTCCACAGCGCAAATGTTTCAGTAAATGTTGCCTTAAGTGAGCTTTTAGAAAAGTTTGCGTGACAAAAGATGGAGGGGGAAAAAATGCCGATGGATATGAGAATAGCTGAATTCTAAAAGAGAATGGCACCGCGTGACAGCCTGTTTCATCATTACAGACCTTTGTGAAATCAAATACACACTTCCTCCAATGCAAAATTAAAGTTATACTGAATTGTTGAAATAAATATCACAAACAAACAAAAAAAATAGCAAAGACAATCCTTTACTAAAAACCACTGAACATGTCCCTTGACTTTTTATTACATTTTGTCAAATCTATCTATGGGTTGTGTTTGTATTCAGTTCCCTTAACTTTGAAAGGGGATGAGCAAAGGTGGTAGAGAGAAGAGTGGCTACTTTAATTGGTTCTAAATGTTCTTTAAAGTATAGATTTAGAGGAGTTGAATACATGGATCCATGTACCATGCTACTTTGTTCCATGCTAGTACATAAAATTTCATTAAAAACATTGTGTGTTGGGATCTCAACATGACACAATCTGAAAAAAGTAAATCTATCAAAACTTTCCACAAGCTCTTTAGTTGATGATACAAAATTCAGTAAAATGACTTCATGTGTTTGAAGGATAGCTTGTGCAACACCTCCCGTTTGTCAGCATCAACATAGAGTTTGTTGATTGTTGAGATGTGTGGTGCTGCTCATCCAGGTATCTTTGTGCTTCAGCAATGAAGAACCAAACAAAACATTGAAATGCTGCTCTAAAAGTCCACTGTGTCCACAGAGGAAAATTGTTTCCGCCCAGTAAGTCCATACAAAAATATTTAAATAAGAAAAATCAGCTAATCAGCTCCCCACTCAGTGACCCATTACCTTAGCCAAGGTCTGGTCTTTCACAGATAAGCAAAACAGCAATAATAGACCTAATGGGCTATTATTGAGTTGACAATGAGGCTTTCCAGCTACAGTGACAGCTCCTCAACACTCTGAATGAGCTTTGTGTGAATACCCACAATGGACTTGCTTAAAAAAAACTATTACATCCCGATATGTAATCCAGCGCAAGCCCATTGCTGCATCCCTGTTTGGTGTGGAGTCAGTGGGTTTTGTGACTTGAGCCCTCCAGGCCTGTTTAGACAGATGATGGAAGGGTGTTCCCTGTGGTCCATTCCCAGGCCTGCTTCTCATTCTACACATGTGCCTGGTTCACAGTAACAGAATGCATGATCGTGGCATTTACAAAGAGGTATTTACAGTTGGAAATCTAACCCCTGACTAAAGTCTGCTCCGTTAATCCACCATTACACTGGATGTTTGAAAATAAAACTAAGATATACATGATTTTATGCTGTTCTTTGCTGTTCTGAATGCTAGGTAAATTTTTCAACAAAATTATGAGGGCTTTCCTAACTGACTAAGTGAGTATCACCCAGCAAAAGTATAGGGAATGTAGCTAAATATAACATATTTTAATTTCTGTGATTGTTCTTTTTTCAGACATTACACATGCAGAAGTTCTAATTCAGACAGGGAGAATATTGTTTTATAATGTTGAAATGACAAAATGACAGACTGTATTCAATTTGTGAAAGGTCTAACCTTTTGTTCAGGGCATTGTTGCCTCACAAATTTGGTCAATTCTTGGAATTTTGTGTAATTAATCGATACAAAGAAGTGGAAGGAATTGAATGCATAGTTTCATTATGTTTTTCCAAACAGAAATCTGAAAACTGTGCTATTAGTATTTAGCCACACTGAGCGAAGACTTTGCAGAACCGTATTTTGGATATGACCCCCAGCTTTGTGCTTCCACTGAGTGATTTTACTTGCCCATCCATGGAAGGCATCTGTGAACAATAAATTTATTACCACAAAACTAAATTGGGTTTAGATCTGAACTTTTTTATGAGTCAGATGGTTTGATGTAAACCATTCCGTACATGCTCTTGTTATTCTGTTCTCCTACCTGAGCTGTTAAATCATCCCAGCTCCTCCATTACCATAAGCCTCTTGGCTTCAGTTTAGGCTGACTGGCTTGTTTTGTTTAGTTTGGAGTCGCAGCACAATCTTTAGATGAGGGACTCAACAGTGCTTTCTGAAATTACACTATTTGTAACTAACTCTACTCTCTTCATCTTTATATTTTAACTATCTATTGTGTTTCTTGATCTGTATGGAACTGTTTGTTCACTAATTCACTACAACAAACACAGATGGCAGAGAACAGATGATTTATACCTCAATTAAATTACACCCAGATGGATTCTGGTATTGCTTATGAATGCAAGTGGTTGCTCTGCATTTTGTGGACTGAATAAAAACTTTTCAGTTACACAAAATCATACTGTTTCCACTTCACAATTATGCCTTATATATTGTGTCTTTCCAAAAGAAGATCATGAAACTGCAGTTCTTCAGAATTTTGCTCATTTGACCAGTGGATGGTGCCAAGGTGGCAAGTGGCGATTTGAAATGTTTTTTTTTTCTTGTTATAATTAGATTATCCCAAACCTGAATAGATTTTTTTTCCTCTTTTTTTAAATACTTAAAAACTTACTTTATTTCCTCAGTATTTGTAACTATTATGAGCTCTAATCTCAGAGCTCAATACGTTCTGCATGCAGAATGTACTGAGATGAAAAGAAGAAGCAGAAGCTGAAAAGAAGCAAACATAGTCAGGCGTGCAATGCGTTGTTGCATTGCTGGTTGTAAGAGAAATACAAATGTGCACCACACTCTGGACTTCTGATAGCTCAGGTATAAAGAAAAAAAACATTTAAACACACAATAAAATGTACCTAAATAAAAGTCAAAACAAAATATAGCTGTGCAAAAAACAGCTATAAGATGTTTTAAAGTTTTGTGGTTTCAGAAAAAAAGTAAATAATTTTCTTTGCTCTGTCTTAAAACACTATCCTGACAATCATCTATCATCATTAGCAGAGCAGCTGACACCAGATGCTGTAGCATCCCATTATATTAACTGTGTCTGGTCAGCCACCATCAGCACCACACGTGGCATATGCGGCTATTCTCTCACCTGGACCACAATCTTCTCAGTCCATCTGTTTGCGATGACTCAGCAGCCGCCTTCATCCACTCTATGCTTGCCTGAGCCTCACTGCTGCTTCGTTAAGGCAGAGATTAGTTTCTCTTCCTCAGCATTAAATCATATTTTTTTTCTTGTTATGTGAATTTTTCTTTTGCAAGTTGTTTAAATTGAAGGTTTGTACAAACAGCACAACAGTAGAGAGGTAGTAGCTACGTGAATAAATTTGATTGTTATTTCTTTAATAAACAAATAAATGATTTTGACAATCTCGATTCACTCAAGCTGTTTTTATTATTTGTCGTATCCTTGACAGTATTACACAAAATTACATAGACGGCAAGTTACATAATCCTTTAAAATTTGACAACCCCCCGCCCCTCCCGCCTCCACACACCGCAATGACAAAAAACAGAACGAGCCAATGAAACAGCAGCAGAGTCTGTCTCGATGCCTAAGCATTTCCTATGTCACAAACTGCTGTGTTGCGTCAGTGCCCTCATCAATCAAAGCTTGCCTGTTTATGCTGGTGCTAATGTTGCCATGCTCGCCCTGTGTTCTTATCAATTAAAAGAAAGTAGTCAGCAATCCATCATCATCTATGTGCTGCCATGTTCTTTATTGCATTCTCATGAATACACAAACTGAATGCAGATAGGTGATGCAGCTGTGTTTACACATAGGTTATGCTTAGCTTTTCCATTTGCAGGTCTCTGCAAATGGAAAAGTCAAACTTTTTTTTTTTACAAAGAGAGTGTGCCTCTTAGATAGGGCAGTATTAGAACTGATTACAGCTGTGAATAGAAACAGAGCTTTCACCTTCCTACAGTGAGACAGTCTGGGTTACACAGCAGAGATTTGCATAGCATTAACACTCTCCGTTTCCATAGGTTTTATTCTTCACACAATGGCAAAATGGTAGAGATCTTTTGCGGGTACAGCTAAAATAGGAAGGTAGAAAAAGTTAGTGTTGAACAGCAGTGAGTTATTTCATCTCTCCCTCTAGAAATATAGAAATATAATATTTTAGAAATGGTCTGACTTCTTATTGGTAATTATTGGTAATTGTCCCTCTAACAGGTTTTCCCCATTTAGAGGGGCACACCACAAAGAGGCAAAAAGATGCTTGAATATGAACATCTGAGCCAATTTTAACATCCAATATTAACCAACATATGTTTTATATATATATATATATATATATATATATATATATATATATATATATATATATATATATATATATATATATATATATATATATATATATATATATATATATATATATATATATATATACCTATCTGCATATATATATATATATATATATATATATATATATATATATATATATATATATATATATATATATATACACATGCGTTTTATGACCTTTCAAGACTTTGAAAGATTGATCACACAGCTGATTTCACCACTGCTTCTTTGCTTCAGTTAAGTACTCCACAATCCTGTGCTGCATCATTACCACTGTCACATGACCAAGCAAACACGAGATGTTCAACCTCTACTCCCTCTTCAGAAACAAATGGCAACAAAGGTGGAAATAAATATTGGTTATTAATGCCAGCCTAGTGTTATTTATCAGACCAAAACCAATATGATAAAAAATAACTAATATCAGACAATACTGACATTAGTGCCAATATATGTTGCAACCCTAATTTTTGCCCTTTTTGTTACTGTTGAATCAAGTACACTGACCTCTGCAGTCTTGGGCCGGGAACTCCATTGTCCAAAAGTTCAATGCTGTTCATTTTTGTCCATTTACAAATAATGTTTCTCACTGTGGTTTGCTGCAGTAAACTTCATATTGTCAAACAGGCTCTATGAACAAGATTTCTTGATTCTCCAGGTCTGACAACAAGTACACCTGTTTTGGGTAATAAAAGAAAACATAGCATTTCAATTAATTAATGGTTTATAAATTATAATTATGGTAAAAACTATTAAATTGGTTTGAAGATCATAAGGTGTAACTGAAGAAAAAAAGAAAAAAAAAAACCTTTACAGGGGTGGATACTTTTTACAACACTCCAAAAAGTATTGAGAAATCAGAGACTTAGTTTAAAACACATGTCCAAATTTAGCCCAAATTCATTCCACCAGAAGTTTTTATGTGGCTCTCTGCACTCACAAAATATAACCTTTGAGGTATATTGAGCTGTGGGCTTAAATATTATTTTAGTGAACAATTCAATAATTTTTATATGCATTCTGCTAAATTACATAAATATGTAAAGATGTTCAACGTTATTTAATTTTAAAAAATTATCATCGAATGCAGATACATCTTTTTGTTAATATTTTAACAGTTTGGTAATGGGTAGATTTGTCAACGTTTCTGTCACAACCGACTGAGCTCCTTTAAGCTTCTGCTGGTCATTCATAATTCATCAGTCGAGCTGGCTGCAATCGAGATCCATGCTGGTTTAAAGGACAGAACTTTTATCACTTTTTCTTACTGACCCTCCCTCAAAGTGCTGTTTATACTGCAAATCAGACTCTCTCATCCACAGTCCCAAAAACACACACATTCATATTTATAGGTGGATACATAGAAAGTGGGAATCAGACTCACAGTCTTCTGACAGTAAGACAACCACTCTTCCCCTGAGCCATTCCACATTAGTGAACTACTACATTGTATGTAGTTGAACGTACATACCAGACAGCCATACATAAAATTATGTTGGATGTCTCCCTTACCAAAGAGTCAAACACAATTTGTAATGCATCAAAAAAATATGATGCCTTGTCACCGACAGAAGATTCGCCTTACCACAGACATTTGCTTTCCTTTTTTTTTTTCAATTTTCAAGCATCACCACCCCTAAAGAAACAACACATGGCTGAAATCCAGTGATCTGTTATGTTTTCACACACACCTCAGTTCTGCCCAATGTCTGTTAATGATGAGAAGTGATGTGTGCCAAATGTCTCCCTGAATTGTGACAGTCCTGTGTGCTTTCATTCAATCCCCCAGCCAGTTAGTCGCACAGGCCATCTGTCCTGTCTAAGTTATATTATGAAGCTGTGAAATCAGCTTACCCTTTAATAACTCAAACAAATTGGCAGTGTTACTACCTCAGTTGGTGACTCAGAAGTATAGTTTGACTTTATACCCACCTTGTCCAGGTGTGGCCCTTTTAGAAGTCAAGCAACACGGTTGGAAAGCATCTTGCTCATAGCTTGAAGCATTTTCTAAGAACGTATAACGGCAACATGTGGAAAGGGAGCAAGAATTAATATAGTACCGACAAAATCCATTCCTTTGAAATGTCGCTTTCAAACAGCTGTTTGCTCAAGAATTAGTATTTAGTATTGGTTTATTAGTTAACAATGTAGGGCTGAAACAACTAATTGCTTTAATTGTGATGAATCAATTATTAAAATAATTCTCAACTAATTTAACTATCAATTAGTCATTAATTAGCTCATACAGACTGAGAAAATTGCTATTTTCTGACATAATAACACACTGTCAAGCAATAATTAAGCTAAAACTGGTTTAAAAAAATGCTTTGCTTCTAAGAGGAAAATCGTTCTTTCTGTAAATATGTTCTATTCAGTACTCCTTTATGCACTTACAGGTTATCTTTATCTGGTTCAAATTCTGTTAAAAACATCCTATTAACAAAGTTTTGCTATCCAATTAGTAGTCAGTTAATTCAAGAAGTGGTCAACAGATTAGACTTTAATTATATTGATGCTAAAACAGCAAAAGGTTGAGCCTTTCAAATGTTGATATTAACAGTACTTGTAGCTGCACATTAAAAGAATTTCTACAAGCATGCACGAAAGTAAATCTATGTTATTTTATTTTAGGCAAGATATTTTTCTTCTGATTTTAAAGAGGAATTAAATTATGTGTTCATTCACTCTTTAAAATGTGCTTCTAATACATTTAAGTGGTTAAATTTAAACGCTGATTAATCAAATTAATAAATGGCCACAGTAACCAAATAATTTTGCATATTTTAACTAACATGTAAATATTTCAAGGCCAGGAACAAAAATCTACACTTTTTTGACAAAAAAAAGGTATTTTTTAGGAGTAAAAGTTTATTGTTATAGACTTAAAAGCAGTGTGTGTTTTTTATGACTTCACAAGTTAAAAATATATCTGACCCAGGAGAGGGGCACTTCATATTTTATTAATTTACCACTGAGGGAGTTTAACACTTTAATGTTATGGAATTCCATTACAACTCCTTAAGGAATTTAGACAACACACAACACAGCATATTAGATGCATTAACTTATTTATCAAAGCTACAGAAGAGGCTGGCTAGCTGAGAAAAAAGTACACTTTTTGCATGTACTTTTGGACAAAAAAATGTGGAAAATGAGGGCTCTATTTCAAATGTTCAGGTTTCTGAAAGCACCTCTCAGTTTGTAGTAGCCAGAAATAAATGAATCTGATTCAATGTTGCAGCAGAGCCCTCACTTAGAAATGCTTTACACAACCATAGATACTCGTTCACATCTGTGGGGATTAAGCTGCAAATAAAAAATAACCAAGCCATAATGGCACGGGCACTGAGATTAAACGACTGTTCTGAGGACATTTTCTCCTTCCTTCATGATTATCACCTACCGCCGAGCAACAAAGTGAAGGTGGAATATCCCCTCTCACTCATAAGCCCTTTAAAGGCAGTGAGTGGATTTTAATAAGAAGCAGAGTGGTTAGCCGTGCACACCATGGTCTTCAATGGGATTAAAAGCCTTTGAATGGTCTAGGCCATTAAAGTCTAGAAGTCCTGCAGCGCCTTATGAGCATGTTTATCACAAGGATTAACAAACCCAGCAAAAGCAATCACCCAAGGCGCACAGGAACCTCTACTTGTACTATTATCTGGCTTTGCTGAGCAGCTGATGATAAGAGTGATTCAGCAACCCTGGAAGGTAAAGCTCTGGTCCCAACTGTACTCTCCACACCTGCAACATCTGCTTTCACTAGCTCTTTTCTTGCTAAACAGCTATTTTTTTCTGCAGGTTTACTTACCCGCTGGTTAATTCAAGCATCAGCATCCATCTGCAAAAACAGACTTATGGGATTTTATGTTGTGTGTTGAGATGGAAAGAAAAAAAAATCTTGCTTAATGATGGGTGATGCTTTTCACAAGTATTCATACCCTGTTTGTTCTCCCATTTTGATGTGTTTCAGCAACAAACATAATTTTATTTTGACTTTATTTAATAGAGCAAGACAAAGTATAATTATTAAAAGACAATCATAGAGATTGAATACATTCTGGGATTCTTCCCCTTTCATCATTGCCTAACAGCCTTTAGCCAGAAGGTTTGTGTTATTAGATCAGTGTTTTAATAACACTGATCTAACCCACAGCCCTCTCCAATTGGTGGAGCAGTGATGGGCAGCCACTTCTCACCCTCCTTCTGCTGCCCCACTCATTCTTCGGAAACAGGAAACAGTTTGACACAATTGCAAGTGACCATGTTAAGCGGTACATTGACATGAAGCATTTTACAGATTAGATGAAAACGAAGATATTAAAACCCTTGGGTGAGTAAGTTTTGACATTTAACTAAAGAACAGCCTGGAGAAAAAAAAAAATAGCCGTGGTGTAAGAAACTCAAACTCTGGACCCAAATCCAATTGAAAATTATACATTCTCTCCACCCAGTGTGACTGAGTTTCATTTATTTGACAAAGAATTTGGGCAAATATTTCTATCTCGAGAAGTGCAAAGGCGTTAGAGACATATCCCAGAAAGCTGTGACTGCATTTTGAAAGTATTTATCCTGGGGAGCAGAAAAACAATACATACAATATTTTTTAAAATCTTTCTTTGCGAAAATCATCTCAATTAATTTCACAAATATGCACAGATTTGTCTCTCACTAAAAATCCCAGTGAAGTACATTGAAGTTTGTGGTTGTAATATGATAAAATGTGGAAAGGCATATGAACATTTGTGTTAGAGATTTTATTTATACTGTGGGAAAATGAACTGATGGTCACTTCATCCACTGATTTTCTATTCTCTTTTAGATCTTCCACATGACCTATGACCTGGCCAGCGCCATGGTGCGGATAGTCAACCTCATCGGTATGATGCTGTTGCTGTGTCACTGGGATGGCTGCCTGCAGTTCCTGGTACCCATGCTGCAGGACTTCCCAGCTGACTGCTGGGTTTCCAAAAATAAGATGGTGGTAAGTGCTCTTCCTGCACAGACTTGTATGGCCTGTTCAAATCAGATTACACTTCTGTCTTATCTTATTCATCACCTCCAGTAATTACTGTACTAAAACCCCTTTAGCTTCCTGGGAAAGACCGCAATGCATATCTGTCATGTTAAACCCACATTAAATAGGTTTATCTGGTACATTGGCAGACATTTATTGAATTTGCTGATGACTATATTTTCAGGGGTTTGGGGCTACTTTGTTGAAAAAAGATGTGTATCGAGAATGCATATTCATGAAAATTGACAGCTTTTATTAATAAAAGTAAGCAGCGAGTTGTGCTGCTTACTTATTTTTGTAAAATGTCCTTCAAACTGATTATTGCAAAAACGTTCTTTGCTATAGAGCTCTCTTTCAGTAGTTTTCACCTACTTTTTTTTCTTTTTCACCTGACAGCCTCATATAGGCAATGAGTGTTAATCTGAATATTTGTCTGGTTCTTGAATTAAAGATAATGATGCTGCAATGTACTTAGAAATCAACATATATCCTTCCTTAAGTCAGATAGCAGGGGAAATGGCTCCATGTCTGATAGCTTATCAATGCATGTCAATATAAGAGCTATCAGGGCCACCTTTAGGACTTTAGGATTGGAATCAAACACTGCATCAGAGACTACATGACAGCATGTGCTCTCTATTAGCTTTCTGCTCTGCCATATCTTAGTGTTCACATAAAGCAACAATCTCTGTTCAAACAATATTTTTCACACAAAGGAAAATTGTACAGCTTGTCTTTCTAAACAAATCAGTAACATGCTTATTTAAGTCAGCTCAGGGAGGATGACCAGAAAAAAAAAAAGAATCAAAACACCTAAAAATCCCAGTTTAATTCAGGCGCATGTCACTAAATCAGAGCACCAAAAAAGTATATTTTCTGAAGTAATACTATTTAGATTAGATAGATTCATTGCATGCAGAGTGATACAGTTCTTTAAAGCAACACTTCTTAAGCTGCTGTAGTTAAACTGTCTGTACCAGAACGGATGTGACATGGATAGTTACGTCTCTCCAGGTATGATATTCTTGATTCACCATGCCTCTCTGCTTTCATGACAGGCTTACTTGTTTCACTGAGTCTGCTTCGCTCATGTACAAACAGCACAATACGTGTAAGTTGCAAACTTCTTCCCCTGAGATGTTTCAGAATGTATCTAATTTTAGCCGTATTTCCATTCATTTGTGCAGAGACACGCACTCAGAAGACAGTTGCTGTTCAGGCACTGTGTCATTACTTTACATCAGACCAGAAAGTACGTTGTATATTTTTGATTACGTTTCATTGGAATAACATGCAACTGATTGGCAAATGTTATGCTCATTTGGTTGAATGCTCCTTTTCATTTTCTGTTGAGCAGCATGCAGGTTTACACTGAGAAACCAAATTATGTGGTAATTTTCTTGAAATAATTATTGTTGAAAAAATGTACACAATTTTTTTTAAATAAAATATATTTAAAAAAAGATATATTAAATTTTGATGAAATGACATTTTCTTACCGTCCTTACTTTTTTTTTTTAAGACTTATGGTACTCATAGAAGATTTTTGAAGCTTCACTATCTGATTTTAAAATGTTGTTTTGTGAAATGTCATAGTTCACCCTAACTAAAATTCCAAAATTGGAACAAAATACATAAACATTGGTCTTTCGCTTGAGCCATTTCTGAATGACAAATGATACGACAATAAGCACTAAGAGAGCATGTTGACAATGACTCCTCCTTTGTGAAGGATTTTATGATTTTTGTGTGATATTTTACACACATTTCATGTTATGTAAATGCAAGTAGTCTATCATTAAATGGATTCCTAACTACTGAAAAATATAAACTAAGGTACAACAGGAGTATTTATACTGTATATCTTCAGTACATATCAGGACAAACTGGTGTAAAATAAATCTACAAAGAAATCTGAAAACAAGAGTGTGGAAGTGTGTACAATTTTGAAATTTGAGAAGGAAGGTGCTTGGAGTGTGCCAAGGATCTGGTGAGGTGAACACTTCAGCTGAAGAGCGTCATATTGCTGGGTTTCAGATGATGTAGCATCTGACCTCCATCTGCATTACCCAATGCAGATGGAGGGCCGGAAGTAAATGTAGCCCATTTATTTCTGTTGATCCAGCATCAAAATGTCTGTGTACTGTATGATTGTTCCAGCCATTCTAATAGAGAGAAAGATAAACATTATTTTCATGTTTCGAAGGTAGTTGCTCACAATGGAGTTCATTTTAAAAAACTTAAAATAAAATTTTTTGTCATTGGGCTAAAGATTCCTGCTGGCACCCCTGCTTCAGCCACACTGGAAGTCTTCAAAAATTAGCACACCATTTTGGCCAGTGGCTTTCATCAGGTTCATCATACTCTACATGTTTTTGTAGCTTAGACCATCTATCAGATTTAAGCACATAGAATGATTTTGTGTCTATTAAACTATTAGAGACCAATAATAAGATGATTTTGAGAAACAATCACAATTTATTCCCCTAAAATTTCTGAATATGTTTTCCTGAACTTCTGGAATGCTGATTCAGACTCAGACTTAAAATTTTAATTTTGATTCCTTTAATTTTGGTGAATTAAAGGTAACTGTGATGCTGTATTGCATGAACACTGGCCCTTATGTATTTTAGCTAGGCAATAATAAAATTGCTCTCTGTCTCTGCTTTTCTTCAGTGGAAATGAGTTTGAAAGCAATTTGGACATGTCGCCCCCAGGAGAGAGTTGATATTGATTTGCCATGAACCACCATTGGGATTCTAAGGGAAAAGGGGCAATTTATCTACAAATGAGAAAACTCACAGAGAAATCAAATTTTTCTAAATAGCTGACCTACTTTCTCTCATGCAAGCCTGCTATGTCTCTTGCTCTTTGTGCCCATTCTTAGGGCTCTGTTTTAGGTTTCTGCCCAAACGTCTGCTTGCTCTAAATGTTTGTATATTAAGTCTGTATTGCCCTGCCAGCTGCTCCCCACTGAACTAAGATGTTTGAAAGTTGCAGCTCCCAGTAGCTCTGCCCCAAGTGGGCATATAGCTGTAATGTTAAAACTGGCCTTTCATTTGCAATAAATGACATCATTTGAGATGGGCTAAGCTAGGATGTGTAGTATTGTATTTAACCTAACTCACCTGTCCTATTCTGTTCCATCCAGAATGACACATGGGGACAGCAGTATTCCTATGCACTCTTCAAAGCTATGAGCCACATGTTATGCATTGGGTACGGCATGTACCCCCCAGTGGGCATGACAGACGTCTGGCTGACTATCCTCAGCATGATTGTGGGCGCTACTTGTTACGCCATGTTTGTGGGGCATGCCACTGCACTCATCCAATCGCTGGATTCATCTCGGCGTCAGTACCAGGAGAAGGTCAGTCAACATCAAAAATTTAGCTTTTTTACATTAGTAATCATGGGTTTTTCTCATCCGTTTGCGTTCTTATCACATACTTGGTATTCCAGATGTCTCCTTTAGTAATCTGTATCAACACCAGAATGCTGCATTTTGTATGTTTTCTACCTTTTAAAGTCTGTCACTACAACACAATACTGATTTGCAGTAAATTGCAAAAAAGTCAAAGCCCTCAAATGTTTTCATTTTGTGATGTTTCAACTTAAACTTTCTTGTGTTTTGTTAAGTATTTAAGCCAAAGATGAACACAAAGCAGAGCATAATTTTGAAATTAAGGAGAGGCAAAAAAGGTTGTTTGATTTCTCTGCATTTGTGCATAGCTAACAATTGCGTCATTGACAGATTCTCCCTCCTGACTGCAAACCTCTGTAGTTTCTATTGCTCCAAATACTCTTGTTATCCAACTTGTCTTGACTTACTGTTGTGTTGTACTCCTTATATTATCTGATAATGGATAGAACAATATCCCATGAGATTTTCAAAGCTTGCCATGTTGTTCCATAACTTAATTTTGCTTTAAACTAATCCACAAATCTATTTTTGAACTATCTTACTAACAGTCATCTGAGGAGTTCAAGGAACAGCTGTATTTATACTGAGACACAGATGTGATTTTTTTTTACTAATTAAATGTCTTCGGGTTCAACGGAACTAGTTGAACTGGATGTCAGAGAAAATTCAGATGAATACGAATATGCACCATTGTTTTTCTGTGCAGAATTAAAAAAAAGATAATCATGAGCTTTCTTAAGACAAAGGAGTTTGCAAAGGAGTTTAACATGATTTCCATAAAACTTTAAGTTATATTCTCACCTTTTTTGTAGCTTTGTTGTAACCAAACTCAAAAACCATTTTCACTGAACATGACCCAAGAAGAACTGAGGGCAAAAAGCCAGGGCCAACATTTTGTTGGTGTGAGGCTGTTTTTGTCTAGACAAAAGAAAGTCCTGATGTCTGGCTGTGAAGACCCAAACATGTTCCATGGTGACATGCCCTCTGTAGGCCCAGCATGAGTGATAATGAGCTGAGCTATACACTCCCTCAATGCCCACTGTCTGTGGTGAGGTGCAGACAAGAGAGTGACCTCTAGAGAATGGAGGCAGAGGCTCAAGAAATCTCACCTAAATGAAAGAGGGAGAGTGGGAGTGAAAGAGGGCTAGAAAAAGAGGCAGGCCGGGGATCACAATAGATGATGTAACAAGTATGGTGGTGGAACTTCAAAAAAAGATAATGCACACCAGACAAAAGCACTCATCACAGTGTGAGGACATGTATTTTTTCTACAAAACTGAAAACTCTTTATAGGAAATGAAATAACAACCTTGATGTCCAAAATCAGCAATCATCTCAATCCAATCTAGTACGCATGCCGGCTTGTCTCCTGAGAGTTGCTTCGCCGCCATGTTAACTGGACAGTTGTCTGTCTCAACACTAGTCTGTATGTGCAGCTGAACCCAGTGATTTTCATTCCAAGGATAAACCCCATGCTGAAAAAAAACTCATCCATGTTTCTTCACGGTGTATGTCTGAAAAAAGATCATTTTTGCAGAATGAATTTTACAATGTCAAAACACTCAGCTCCACACTGCCATCTCCTGCATTTTACTGTCCATGAACACCTTTTTTTTGTACTTAGCTGGTGGCCCTTTCTTCAGCTATGTGTGACAGCAGGCCCTTCTTCTTGCTGCTTCTCCATCTTTTCCATTTAAAGTAGATTGCGATATCAAAGTGCATGTATGGTGCAGAATCTTAATATGTAAACTCAAAGGTGAAGCATAACCCACCAATAAATCTCAGCAGGGGATAACACATACTTGTACTACTGTATCAGCGGTATGTTAGGTAGAAAAGATCAAAATTTAACCAGTCGAGGAGGTGTCAAAGTGGATCTCTAATGAGCCAAGCAAACCATTGCCAATTTTAATGCTTCCTGCTGGCTTTGATGTGACAGAGGTTGTGTATTCATCCGCTGTAAATGAGGCGTAAAAAAATAGCGCACAAAGCTCTCACAGCTATACGGCCAAGACGAGAGACCATCTGTCCTGCTGGCATGCAGAGGTGATATCCAGGTTACTTTTATAGTTAAATGGAAAAGGTTTCCCTGTGAGAGACGATTACAAAGAAAATCAGCCCCATAAAGGATTCTCACAAGTGCACAGATGGTGGAAAGAAAAGGATGGGGAAAATTTCTCTCTCAAAGATAGGGAAACTTATCATTACAGAGCTGAAGTGAATAGAATTATATGAAAATATAGCACAGAGTGATAAGTATCTCAGGCTTTCAGCATCAGGCAAGTAGAGTCAAATGAACTATTCTGGATGAGGCAACACGTTATCTATTAAACAAAGCAGAAAGCCAGCACTCGAATATCTGGAAGAAAATGAGGTAAGGCCAACACTGAGATGAAAAATCACTTTAATAAATTGATTTTCAAACAGCTAAACAAATAATACTGTCACTATTCCAACAGAGGAGTTATAAAACATCTACTTTGTGTTTGAAACTCAGTTTCTTACACGTGTATCTTAACTCAATTTAAGTTAGTGCTGAAATGTATCTGAATAAAAAGGATATAAAAATTGAGTTGCAACTGGTTCAAGCTTCAAATTCTTTCAGTGACAGATATTTTATCTTGTCTCAGTAGTCACTGTAGTTTATTTTTATGTATTTTTTTTTCATATTTATATATCTTTAATAAGGAGTTCAGCGTACAGACATTTGTTTAAATTAGTTGAAGTAAGGGCTTGGAAAAAGCCTGCTTTATTCCTATTTCTTTTTCCCCAAACCACTTATGATGTGTATTTTGGATGCCTTTCCTGTTGGAATTCCCATTTGGGTATAAATTTTGAATATATTACTCAAACTGGCACCAGAGGTAAAAAGAAACCAGTTGAAATATTCAGGAACAACCCAGGGGCCATCAAGGCTCAAGTCAGCAAAGAAATCTGTAGGGATGCCAGTCTCTCTGTTTGCTGCAAAGCCAGTTTACATCTAATAGACTGAATGGGTGATGACCAAGAAAGAACTAAATGCCCCAAAATCATCATATACCAAAAGAAAAACTGCAAAGCATATATAACGTCATGTAGCTTCAATGTACTATACTTGTTTCTGTTAGAAATATTGTTGATATGAGATATTTTCACACACTTTTTCTGTTTAATGGCAGTTAAGACATAACTATTCTGCTTACTAAAAATCTGAATAACAGGAGGGTTTTCTTTATTTCTTTGGAACTCAAGAGGTTTAATTGGATTAATATGGCTAAGAAACATTTAAATACATTAACTAGGAAGTTAAAGCTTGGGCCCAACTGGGATTTCAAAGTGGAAAATAACTACATCCATACAGTCAAATGAATGTTATAATGAAAAAAAACTCAAAAAGAAAGAAAATAGGGAGCCAGATCAAAACAAAAACAGGAATTCAGGGGAAAATCAGGGGAGAAACCAGCAAAGAGTGTGAGTAGGAGAAAGGTTTAAATACTGAGGGTAAACTGGAACAAACGACCTAGGCTGATTAGCTAATGTGTAGCAGGTGTGAGGAGAGGGAGAGAAAGGTGGCACAGGGGGCGAGTGAGAGTACACTAAGGGTAACAAGAAATAACTAAACACAATGAAGTAATAAACATAATAAAGTAGAGTGACAAATAATTGAACTGAGGTAAAATAGAAACAAGGATGACCCTCAGCCAAAAAGTGTCCAATAAATAGATTATGAATATAATAATTTTTATCATTTCTATGTCAGGCAATGGTTAAACTATTCCCATTTGGTGCTGTTATTTTATTTATATGATTAACTAAGTTATAGTTCCTGCTTTGCTCTGAATTTCTAAAGGTTTGTACTAAAGTAAAATAACTTCAAACTGCTGGAATGCCTCACAAGTAAGATTATGTTGTCTTTGTTGCATTCATACAAGTATTTTACTCTCTACACATTGTATTATGTCAGACAATAAGATCAATCTTAGTTGTAATTGGTTAAGCATCTGGTAAATTCACCCAGGAATCCCTCCCTCTTGTCTCAGGCTCGTTGAGAACCATTATCACATAAAGAAAATTACGTCTCTCCAGATTGCGAGCTCAAGATGGCTACACATGTGACTGTATATACAGCAAAGGGTATGCCTGCCTCTCTAGCTCGACATGGCTTATTTTTCTCTCATGCTCTTCACTGTGGTAATGAATTCCATACATAGAGATGTAGATGAGATGATTTATTTGTGGGATGTGTTCCTTGTTGCCATGTACAGTAAAGACATCTCAGGATATAAGTAAATTATGTTATGTTTGGTGTTGGCAATTGGTGATTAAATCAAGGATGCCCAGGAGATGACATGTTGTGGCAAGCTAATCCCAAATGGTTTTCAAAGTAAATGGCAATGGGATGTTGCAAGCCCACCCTCTACATCTCTAATTAACACTTGGTAATTAAACATTAATCTTTGGGGGAAAGTTAATAAGAAGCCCAAAGCGGATTATTTGGGGGTTTAAAGGCCGTAGGGATCTTTTATACCCTTATTTCAATTCCCTCAGAAAAGCCTCTCTGAGGAAGAAGTAAACAGTTGTTAATATGAAACTATTTTCTTACAGTGGTTGGACTAAAGGAAAGACATGTAATCCAGTCACAAAAGTAATTAAACACTTCCTGTTAGTGGTAGAAAGTGATTTGGAGCAGTTTGAGACCGGAAAGACACATGGTTCATGATCAGAAGTGATTTGGCTGTTCTCAGAAGAGGTTAAGTCAAGATTTCTCTATATAGTCAGTGCAAGAAAATTGTTAATGAGCTGAGCTGTGGTTTAGCTTAATAATGAGTACCTTTTTCAGTACTTTTAGGGTCTGATTGATCGAAGTAATCTGAAGCCGTCCACAGTGTTGTTTTCAAGCTTTTATTGCAGAGTACAGAATGTTTCACCTGCCAGATAGAAAGAAGTGTGCTGAAATAAAGTTGTTGACGGGAAGATAATTGAATGTCATGTTAATAAAGAGCCAAACCATTTGACCAAACCGCCTTCCATTAGATTACCTTTTTATGTACATGGCCTGTGGTAAGATGTAAACATCACTTATAACTCAGATTGATCCAGTACATTGATGACAGTTGCCTGTGTCTACAGAATTTCTTATTTCGGCCACGGATCTCTTCAGCTTTTCTGAGTCAATATGAAAAGCTGCAGAGGGCCTGCTGGTTGCTTCCATGAAAAATACTCTTCTTACCCGGCCTGCCAGGATAGGTGGATGACCAAATCTTTGTAGGTTTCCAGTTGTTGCATACTTTGTCCATGTTTGGATGGTGAGCATTGAATGATTGAATAGTCATTTCGTTCATGGAGTCTGTCGGTTTCCTGATCTGTTAACGATCAACTTTTGGCATCAGAACAACAGCAGATTCCCAGACCCTGTTCAAAGACAGGGTCTGGATTGTTTCCTTTCAATATAAGTCTCTTCTTTAGGAAAACTCGACAATTTTTGATAGGGTTTAGGTCAAATGAGAAAAAATGATCATGTCATTCTTTTATATGCAAGACCTTTACTGGTTAGCCATGCAGTGCTGCACTCTGATACATAAGGCATAAATAAATGTAATATTTTTGAAAGATTCTTTCCTTTTCTTACTATATTTTTTAACACAATGTCTTCTAAAAGCAGACAGATGACATTTAGTCCAACTTAAACCTGAAACTGGTTTATTATTCCAACTAAGTCATTATTAATACCTTTGTGCCCATATTCGTAACCCAGTTGCTCCCTGCTAGAGTCTGAGTCAGTGGACCACTACTGCACTCAATACTGATCCTGCCACAAACCCATTTATATAGTCCTTCACAAATCAGTCTATAAAAACCCTTCAAATAATCTGTCTTTAGATGTTTATTGACCCTGTATTGATATTTGATCTTATCTCTCCTCTTCAGTGGTTAAAAGGGTTCCAGCCTTTCTTACTTTATGAGTACTGGTGTGTCTTGTACGACTGGATGTACGACTGGACACTTCATGCAATTGCAGCTCTGGAATATGACTGCTACAGTGCTATTGCCAGTAAAATAATTTTTTTTTTGACTTGTCAAAGTCAGATAAATTTATATTTTTTCCCAGTTTTGCCTGAATGATAGGAGCTACCTAGTAATTATACACACTCGGACATATGAATGTTGATCCTTTTCGCCCATATTCTCTCTCATTACATAAATGTAACACGTTTATATCTAATCAGGATTAAATTTTATGCACATAAGAGTTAAAAATGTGCATACATTCAAAATTCTGACATGGTTAATAAAATTAAATCACACACAGGTGGACTGAAAGCAGTTGGTGGCTATGGATTTTACTTTGTAGAATCATAGTACAAGATATCTAAGTTTATATGTGCAGTGCTTTTCATAGATTTTTATGAGTAAAACTAATTTAAATTTGTATTATTTTCTTCAAATTCATAACTATGCACAGTTGTATTTGCTTATAACAAAAAGTTTAAATTAAATACAATTAAAGTTTGTGGTTGTATTGACAAAAAGAGAATCAAGTAATATGAATACTTGTAAAAGGTGCAATATTTTATTATCATTTGCAACAAAATAACTATTTGAAAAGTTGTAAACTTATAACAACGTCTGTACTAGACAGACATAGTGTGCTGAAGTTGACATCTGCGGCACGTAAACATGTTGCAGCTCTCCATTTGAGAATTAATCCTGCGATGAATGAATCCTTGCACATCACAGGTTGACTGTTTATTTCCATTGGAATTTTCTGAAACAATCAATCAGCTTATTGTTATTCTTAGCCTCCTGCAAATACAACAGTGGCAAAGCAAAGCTATGAGTCATTACTCACCAGTCCATTAAATACAAGGCCAAGTCGGTTTCCAGTCTTTTTCTTCTCTGTCACACATTTTATTGTAGTTGTCTCCTTCTGAACTATCTTGGGTCTTATGATAATCATCATCAGATTTGGTGATGATTATGATGAGATTTAAGGAAGGGTTTTGTTGGACCTCGATCCTTTGTCCAGGGATTCAAAGTTTAGGTGGATGAAAAAGAAGACAGAGGAAAAAAATAAATGTTTAGAAAATCTAATTAAATGGCTGACATGTCTTTGGGGAAATGAATTATTCATATTTTGCTTGGTAAGAATTTGCATCTGCTTGGAAATTTACTTCAGAGGGAAGCGAATTGGGAAAGAAAAATAAAAGAGCTGGGGGAAAACTGTATGAATGGCTAACTGACTTAAGACCAGCCATTTGGAGAAACATCATACAAAGGAAATAAAAGGCTTTATGATATGGTTGAAAATGGAGTAATCATTCTCCTGAGCTTTGGGCAAAAGATGCTACTATCACAATTTGTTCATTACTAAAAGTCAATTGTCTAAACAGTTTAACTTTCCTAGACTAATATACTTAATGTTGAAGACACTATTTACAGTACATTATGCATGGTTAAGGTTTCAATTTATGCATAAATTGACTGTAAAAAATATTGAGATGCTCAGTAGTATAAAAAATTCCAAACCATAGTCTTTTGCAATGAAACAGATATAATCATTAAGAATGCCAGCATCAATTAAAAAAACCCTAAACATATCATAGTGTAATTAAGCTATGTTGAATTATTTTAAGGTTACAAACCAACTGATCAGCCTCACAACATACCAATAAACTGTGATTATTCAATAGGAATAATCATTGCCCCTCCAAGCAGTGTTTTTTTCTAATCTTGATTAGAGATACATACCTACCAAGAGCGTAAAAGACAAGGTTTTCTGTTCCTAATTTTGAAAGGAGAAAGGGGGAAAATAAGGATGAAAGTAAACATGTCTGGACTGGTCAACATCCAGCACAAGAGAGGCCAATTAAGAAAGAAATTAATTCCTTACTGTCATCCGATGTTGGATTGTTGTTTCAGTCTTAGACAGAAACATCTTGATTTCTGCGTACAAACTTCTACACAGAGATTTTTTGTTTTGGCCAAAAGGTCTTTCATACTGGCAAGGTGATGGTTATGGCCTAGGTTCTTGGATATCTTTTTGGTTTCTCACTTTGTACCCAGAGAAGAAATGCTTTTAAAGGAAGTTACTAAGTTGAAAAGCAAGTATTTTGCACAGCTCTACACAAAATTAAAAAAACATAGAATGCCATAGGAATGTGTGATATACATGGTAGAAAGGAAAGAAATTTCGCCTACAATCGAGATTTGTAGTCTGCCGGCAAACCGCGGTAATGCTTGTTGATGAGGTAATCAACTGTCATGAAAACAGAGCAAGCAGGAAGCAGCATGGCAGAGAGCTCAAGGGAAAAGGTTGTTGCAAAAACATAAATAATCTGGACCTGGCTCGGTTTTAACCTCCCGTGGTCCTACTGCAACATTCAGGAGGAGTGCAGCAGATGTCACGGTCAGAAAGTTGGGAAACGATGGGTAAAAGTGCAAGCAGGGTCACTGTGATCCTGCCTAGGTGCACACAGAGCAAAAAAATGAACCCCATCTTTTTAGATTGCAGGAGGGTAAAATAACCAGTCATCTATAGAGGAGGAAAACAAATGTAATCTGCAACGTATGTGGGATGACAGTTCCTGCAAAGGGAGGAAATCCAAGCATTTTGTTTTATTGCAAAGCATGTGCTTGAATACCAACAATACAGCTGACTAAAAGGTCCGGTCACAACACTGGGGGAAAAAAAGCAGGATTAGACACAAACATTCATAACATAAAAATTATTGTGATATATTTTCTATTAATTTATTTAACTTTTATTTAACCAGTTGGTCACCATTAAGGTTGTGGTGTTGCCTATCATTGCCAAGTCTTCCTTAAAATTAGATTTACAAATCAATTTTAAAACATGACATATAAATAACCCATGCATGGATCTTGAGAACATAAAAAGTGGATGAACAAAGATGTGAGGCTGGGATTTGAACTTGAGAACTTCTTGCTGCAACTACTGTTTTTAAAGTACACACAAAACATTTATCAGAAGCAGATCTTAAAAGGGTGAAATATTTCAGCAGTGTTCTTCATTGTAGAAGCATGATTCTGACTTCATGGAAATAAGATAATTTCCTGTCAAAGGGGCTTTTATCAGCCCATCACAGCGCTAACCCCATCTGGTTAGACTCTTTGAATCACTGTCAGATTTACTCTGTGGCTCAAACATTATAAGTATATTTGAAATGATTTGGGAAAGCTTAGCTTTGTACCAAATATAGTACAGCAATCAAAATGGCAATAACTATTAATAATGACTAACAATTAACTATTAATAACAATAATATGGCAATGATTTGGATTTTTTAAACTTGACTATCATCCTTTCTTGTTAGGAGAATCAACGCAAACTTTGCTTCAGAACTCAGGATGAATTGATGTGTTTGTGCTTTGTAAATATGAAAGAGAGGAAGGAACTACAAATGTTCTCATTGCACATTCATCCC
Source organism: Poeciliopsis prolifica (assembly GCF_027474105.1). Classification (NCBI taxonomy): domain Eukaryota; kingdom Metazoa; phylum Chordata; class Actinopteri; order Cyprinodontiformes; family Poeciliidae; genus Poeciliopsis; species Poeciliopsis prolifica. Next base: position 10,978,044 of record NW_026562386.1, on the reverse strand, counting down.
TCATAAATACTTGTGCACATGTTGAGGGAAAGACATGTATGTGCACAAGCTTAGCGCATCTGACTGCTATGATCGTATCCAGAGAAGCTCCGTTCTCCACACTGATCAGCAAGAGAGGGACTGCACTGAGTCATGTCTGTATTTGTTATCTAGAGTTAGCAATGTCAGGAAGAAGAAAAGGAAAATATAATTTCTTTGGAAGGGCTGCATTTAATCATCCAGTGAGTAAATGATAAATTGTTGTTGCTTAAGGGACAGAAAGTAAAAGTCCCAAACTGTCAGCACATGACAGAAGTATAACTTATACTAAAAAGACAGTCTTGGGGCACTTTGTCTTTTTCTTGCCCCCAAGGTCATCATAAAAAAATATCGATTGACTTCTTTTAGAAATGTAACTTGTAATATTTGTCATTGTTAGATAAAGGTTGTAATCATTCTGCCTCATCTGCTGTATTTCTTGCTCCATCAGTACATTTGGGGGCTTGCAGCAGTTTGAGTGATGGCAGTATAGGGAGCTGCATCATCAGTATGCACAGAGTGACTCCAGATTGTTTTCTCTGTCTGTCAGGGACTCAAAGGCTCTGGTTAAACACAGACTCATTAAATCCCATCTAAATTTGGCAGAGAGGGAGACAAAGGGAATGCAAGTGTTGCACAATGGGAAAAAGGCTCCTGTAGAAAAAAACAAATCCCTGCCAAAACCATCCACTTGTCAGGTCAGTGTAAGGGTCGAAGACATTACACATGTGGGCCCTTAGACTTCCTATGTTCTTGATACGGTCCTGTATTTTTAATGGTTTCCAGAGAGAAAATATTCCTGTTTTCACAAAAACAAGCTGACTTGCATGAGGCAGCTGTCCTATTTACTGTGCTATATCTGCACAAGCCTGTCTTTTTGATGATTTCCTCCAACATCAGTGGTGACTGGGAAAACAGTGTCAAACAACACAGAAGTAGACTTCTGAGGTCAAATGGAGCATTCAGTGTTTAGATTTGTAAATGATCAAAGAGCACCTTCAACATGACTCCATGAATGGTTAATGTCTCTTTTCCGCCCTTGTTTTCTTTCTCTGCGGGTCAAGAACTTTACCTCTTATTATTCCCTAGATGCTCTGTTTGCTTTGATCTGTATCAGAGCTTCAAATGCTTAAAAGTCAATAATAAAAAAAGAAAAAAACAAACTCTGACACATTTAACTTTGTTGTTTTCATTTTACAAGACATGAACTAGAAAACAGTCTTCCCTATGAGAAAAATCCTTGATAAGAATCAGGGTACATTTATAGATGTTGCTTGTTCGTGTTTTGAAGTAGCTTTGACGTCATTGCACATTATAACCCTCTTTCATGCTTCTCAGTTGATCTACTTCTTTAAAGAATCAGAGTCGGCCTCTTTAGAAAAAAAAAAAGAAAAGTTCTAAGAGATTTCATCGGATTATAGAAAAGTGCTCATGTACTCTTCGTGTATTTTCTAACCTCAGGGGAAAGTTTGTTATGAACTTTGTGATGGTACATTTGCCTGCTTAGGTCATCTTGTTGCCATGTGTCTCTCTCTGTCCCTGCAGTACAAACAGGTTGAGCAGTACATGTCCTTCCACAAGCTTCCTGCAGATATGAGGCAGAGAATCCATGACTACTATGAGCACCGCTATCAGGGCAAGATGTTTGACGAGGAGAGCATCCTGGGGGAGCTCAACGAGCCGCTCCGAGAGGTGAGGCAGATGTTTCTGTTTTGGTTTGTTGCATGTGAAACTTTGGTCAAAAATTCATCTCAGGTTTGACAGTCCTCACCACTATGCTCAGATGTTTTAGAATTTACTTCTTCCATAAGCAGAATATAAACTATTTTTTAAAGCTGAATACACAATAATTCACTTAAAGTGCCCTGCAAAAGTCTTTCGTACCTTTTCACATTTTGCTACATTAGCACCATCAACATTTTTACTCTGAATGTGATAGAACCAAGATCAAACGATATATAAAGTGGAAGAAAAATATAGAAGAAATTTTTGTACAACTGAAAGACTGAGAAGTGTGGCATGCATTTATGTTCATTTTTCTTTACTCTGACACCTTCAAAGGTGACTAGACATATTTCCATGATTAGTGATGTTATTTAGAGAACATCACTAATCAAACAACTTTTGGGAGAACAATCAGATCACCAGAGGCCCCCTGCATAAAGTTGTGGATAACTTTAAAGCAGGGTAGCTTACAAAACATTTCAAGGAGAACCATTTCATTTCTCATCTGAAAAAGGAAAGGACATAGTATCAATGACAATGCTTTTTTCAAGAAGGCATAGTGTGGAGAGAGGTGATGGGAAGATGAATGGGCAGCCCGAGAAAAAATGTTTGAGGCTGCAAGATTTAAGACATAACTCTATCCAAAACATTACCACAGCAATCATAAACAGATGAAAGCATAGCAATGACAATAACAAGGTCAAAGGACAAGAATAAACCCAACTGAGAATCTTTGGCAATGATTGAATATTGTTCATAGATCTTTTTCATTTCCATTTCCAGTTTGGAAACAAGTATCCTTTTTCTTCCACTTAGCAATTACATTGTGTTAGTCTGTCTTGTGAAATCCCTTATGATACTGAAACCTGAGGTTGTTACATGAGACAACGGGGAAAATGTAAAAGGAGCATAAAAGGCACAGCATACACACAGCTGTCATTTATTGTGCTCAAATGTTCATTCTGCTAGAAGATGTTGATGTGACAGAGGAATTTTTAAACAACTTCACTATTCTGCTGTTATTGCATTTGCTTTCAATTGACCTCTATCCCTCCCACTAGGAAATCATCAACTTCAACTGTCGAAAGCTGGTAGCTTCAATGCCTTTGTTTGCTAATGCCGACCCCAACTTTGTCACGTCCATGCTCACCAAGTTGAGGTTTGAGGTATTCCAGCCTGGCGACTACATCATCAGAGAGGGAACTATCGGGAAGAAAATGTACTTCATTCAACACGGGGTGGTGAGCGTCCTCACCAAAGGCAACAAAGAGACCAAGCTTTCAGACGGCTCTTACTTCGGGGGTAAGCTGAGGTTCTCTCTCCCTACACCCAAACACAAAGGTCACTTCCTGCCATGCTCTTTCTTTGTTTGAAGCTTTAGGGCGTCCTGAGGAGCTTTTTTTATATTACACAGCCAGCATTCACACTTGACTCTCTCCAACAAGTCTCAGCTAGTCTGGAAGAAAAAAGGAAATAGAGGTTTATTTTCAGTTGTACAACAGAGAAGAGCATTATTGCTATATCCACATATGCATGGATGCTGGCTTAATTTTTTTTCTGAAATGTACATGCTGAAAAGAAATGTATCTCTGCACCATTTTGATCAGACACAATAAATAATTGCCATAGATTACATTTGTTTAAAAAAATGTCTTTCTTCGTTCTTTTATAAATATGTAACATTTTATTATTTAGAACTGTCCTGTGACACATTAAGTAGTTTGGCTGCATTTGAATTGAAATTTAAGAAGCAGATGCTTTAGTAAAAAGGTCTATCTTAGCTGGAATGATGTTGTGTGCTGCTGGGCATCTCACTGAAAGTTCAGCTTCATGGTTTATGAAGCTGAAATGTTCCCTTAAATACTTATCTCATAAATGTTGGACACATTTAAATTACCCCAAACTGTTCCTGCTATACTGCAGCCTGACATATGCATCCAAATGTCAAAAAGCCCATGAAGCTGTGAAATTATATACTTATAAATACTCAATGCGAGTGAAATAATCCAGATTTGCTATGTACTAAACTTACACTATGTTCTTAATCAGGGTCAAATAATGCAAAGCCCTCATAGTCCCATTGAGATGGTGACACATGTATGAGACAATGCGGCCATACTGCCCTTACCAAATGCGAATTAATTGCCCAGTGACAGCACATCATTTAGATCACCCTATTAAGTAATTAGAAGTTGTGGCAAAAGCATTTAACAGCACATGACCCGGCAGTGGAAGTTTAATTACGCTCTGGGTGCTTGAGTCCATCTCATGCCCTCTCTCCGCAGGAGTTCCACAAAAATAATGAAAAGATGGCAGGCAATCTTTCTCTGCATATGCCAAAACCAATCAGTGCTTAAGACAACATGATCACAGCTCTCTCTTTCTGAAGGGACATTTTATCTGATGCCCAAAACTCTCTTAAAAAAATAAAAATTAAAAAATTTAAAAAAAAAAAACCTTGTGAGATACAAAATCTCTGCATTGAGAGAAAATATAATCCATTTTACAGGCTTGTCTCTTTGTACAATGTGTGTGACATGAATTAATATGATGCAGGGCCTTGCAAAAGTATTCATACTCATTAAACCTTTGCACTTTCTGTCACTTAACAAGCAAAAACATGTAGAAGAATTGGAAGGAGAATAATACATGGAGTTTATTTATTTATCTTCACGAATAAATATCTTTGTATAATTACATGTACATGTCACAACCTTGTAAATGGAAAATTCCCACCATTCTTCCTTACTGAATAGCTCAGTTCCAGTCAGATTCTTTGAGTTTTCAAGTCTTGATACAAATTTAGAATTGAATCTAGTTCTCAACTTTGACTAGGACACTGCAGCTCTCCTTTCAGTCATCCTGCCTGATATGAACCTCAGGTCAAGTCTGAAGTATTTGTAGCTTCTTATAGTTTTTCTCATTGGATTGTCCTGAATTGTGCTCAATCCATTCCCCCATCATCTCTGGCCAGAATACCTGATATGAGGAAATATGAAAAGGTTCAATGGATATGAATAATATTTCAAAGAACAGTACACACAACACAATTTTTGTTCTCAGGTAAAAATGAGTGTTTGCTACCCACCACAGGGAAAAATGCACTCACTCACTTCAATCATTACACAGTTTTGCAATGCAAACACAACACTTTTGAATTGTGATCCTGTGCTTTTCTTCCCTTGCAGTGCCATTTCTCTGGGGGTATGACGGTGGGGGGGTAGTGAGGGAAGCGTGGCGCCACTGGGAGTGTGTTACCAAACACAAGTTAGTCATTCATGAAATTAATTGGTGCAGGATAAACACAGTGTGTGAGGCTCATGTTGCTCTCACTGTGACTGCCAGTGATGGCAAGCAGGAAGTAAAAACATTTCCTCATTTTTTTATTTCAACATATTTTCTTGACACAGATATGAGGCTCTGCTTTGCATTGATTGCACTGCTTTGTAATTGTGTGAGCATTTGGATGTGAAACAGAAAGCCCTCTGGTCTTCTCAGAGGTTTTTCTTTTGTCTTTTGTCAACCCTAGATTACAGTACAGGAAATATGCCTGTACATCTTCTCATCAGCATCTTGACATACTCACACACCATTCAGTTCATTCATTCAAAGACAACCTGAATTATTTACACAGTTATGGACTCCACAGTCTGTTACACTTTGTTAGCTGTTGGATTAGCTTGAGCCAGCGAGCCTAATGTCTAAAGTGAACTCGACATGTCCTGGATGGGAGCGTCGGCTGGGCACACGGCGATCCAGTGGAGAGGGGAAAATGTAATGTGACTGCAGTGCTCACGCCAAGGGACACATGGATTGCTGCCAAGGCTGCTCTCTGGATGCTGCTCTGGGCTGTGAAAGAAAACATGCGCCCTCCACCCCCGCTCTCTCCACTTGCCTCTTTATCTCCTCATGGTTCAGTATTGAAACACTTATCTGAACAGCATCTCTTCAATTCTCTCTGTGCCAAGATGGGGGATGTTATTGTCAAAGTTCACCCTTTGTTGCATGCAGTAATTGATGTCCAGCCGGTACGCACTTTGACTCTCTCTTGGTTGAAGAAGTAACAGAGAACTGTCCTGCATGTCACTAAGAGATATTTGTAAAATGTCATTTAAACCTCTATGATGTCTTACTTTAGTTCCAAGGGAGTGCATCCAATATGTCAGTGTATGAATGGCGGAACTTACTGGGAAATCACTCAAGAACTAAAAAATCTCCAACTGTTGTTGATTGTGAGACTAATATAAAACATTTATTTCCATACTCTTTCATATATTCCCTTAATTTCTGAGCTTCTTTGTGCTCAGAGAAGCTAAAAAATGTTGTGTTTCAGAAATATTCTTCTGTCGACCAAGTGGCCTCTTGAGTTCTTAGCTCAATGAATGACTCCAGAGGGTAATTGGTTATTGGCTTTTATAGACTTTAAAGAGCAGGGACAGCAAAGACAGGTAGTAAGGGTCATGAGGTCAAGAATCAAAACCTGGATGACTGTGACACGGGCTATAGCCTTGATATGTGGAGCGTCCGCTCTACTGCAAACCTGCCCCAAGTTCTGTGTTTTGATAAAAGTTTGTATATAAACAATGGGGCAATCCTGTACTTCGATCCAATCATCTGATTTAGAACGTCATCTTTTAAACCTTTATTTTAGCCAATTTTACCTCCAATTCCGCGTTTTATTTTACTTGGCCTTCATTAAACAGACACAGTTAGAGTTCTTTAGAGACACAATTTAAACTCTTCAGAATTCAATTGTATAGAAAAAACATATTCTTCTGCTGTCTGGTATTGTTGTGAGAAAAATAAAAGATTAGCGTCAACCATGATTTCAAAGTGCTTCAGAAAACCTCCCCTCTGTTTGCGCATGCCAGCCAAATGGAAGGTGTTTGTGCAGCTATGCTAATGCTGTGAGGGAGCGAACATGACATGTCATAGAAAATCAGGCAGCCCGCTGCGGATATTTCAGAGGTTAGAGAGTGTCCGCGCTGTGGAGCTGGGGGCACCGACAGGGAGGGAGATGGGAGCTGACAGCAGGACTCAGAGTCCAGGTGAGCTTAGCCAAAGCAGGCTGCAGGACACAAACGCTTCATCACAGTCAAAGCAGCTCTGCACATATTCATTAATTCACCTTCACGCACACTTTCGAGCATGGAAGAAGACACGTATAACATTCCACGCATCCAGCTAGAGAGCAAATTCAAATTTTGGCATTTGCATCCTGTCAGACTCGAACACAGCTGTTTCCGGGTGCCACATGATCACAAAAGGCATGTTCTGTTTTTTTTCTGAAAACTGTTATGAAGGTCTACCATTTTCTGATACATAATGCGTAGTTAGGTGAGATCTAAACATTTTGTGAAGTGTTGGAAAATGTCCTTTTCAGAGCATAAACTGCTGATACACAAGCGATTGTTAATTTGATAATTGTTTTGTTGCTTTTTTTACCCATACTTACTGAATAAAATCACCTGTCTTTCTCATCTCTACTCTCATTGAGATTAGTTCACTCCTCAGCTGGTAGGAAGTCCAAAGTTTTATTTATGACATTATGCCTCTTCCTTGCATTGGTTTAGTCTAGTAGGTTTGTTTATATTATACTTTCCTCAGCTTTGTCCCATTACGTAAAATTCCTAAAGCGGAGTCAGTACAACAAGATAGTATGAATAAGTTTGTTCTCTCCTGTCTGTATAACTCTTTGGACCAATAAAAGACATAAATTCCTCATATAATCTCTGTTATTATATTTTTAATTGTGCTTGGACTTTAGACTGAAAAGAAATATGCTTTATAAATAAAAACATAAAAGACAAAAAAAAACAAGCACAATCCAGGTGAGAAAACAGATAAAATATCAAATATGCAGAATATCAAATTTAGGAATCATCACTGAGCTCAAATGTAAGTTCAAAAGGGGAGGACTTATGTACTGATTATTCCAGTGAGCTGGAGAAAGTCAATGGAAATGTATGAAAAAGAGGAGCTTTTGGCCCTGACAAAACACCCACCACCTCCCAGGGATTAAAAGTACCTTTTAGCAAGCCCAGGCAGCCTGGAATTCACCACCCTATGATTCATTGCTGCCTACTAAAATTAAAACTTGACAAACTAAAATTCTGGCAGCATTGAGCTGGAAAGACTTTTCAATTTCTGCTTGGGTCTGCTGGCCATTGTTACTCTGCTCGGCATGTTTCTTCCAACAGCTGTGTCACCAGACTATTATGTCAGTGAGACTTGAAGTAATTGCATAAAACATAGCAGTAGTCAATGAAAAAACCTAAGTCTGAAATGGGCCACAGTAATAGCTGACAAAACATTATTCTAAGAGCACTGTTTGACCCTACAAAATCACTTCAACCTCATGATGCTCATGTGGTGAAGCAAAACCTACAAATAATTTGCTATCTTTACAATAAGACGTCAGATGAGGTTAAACACTCTAGTTGCTTTGATTTAAACTCCTGCTGCTGCTAAACAGTTTAAGAAAAGAGAAGAGAGGATTCTTTCAAAAAAAAAAATTTGTGATCTACAAACATCAGATGTTTTATGCAAAAAACATAAAAACTTCAGTAAACTAACTTGTTTTTTCAACAATTAAACTTTATGCTCCCAAACAACACCCATGGTAACATTGATGGTTTGGCTGCTGATTCACTGGTGGAACTGGTGACTGCGGTATAAGCTGTAGTTTTATAATTTTGTGGCAAAAGGATTTCCTTTAGCCCAGTAAGAGTTTCTATTATAATTTCATGTATTGCCTTTGAAAAAGAAAGAACTGGATGACTACTTATAGTTTCAAGATCTTAATATCTTTTATAATAGACTTTTTAACAGAAAAAGATAATTACGGGACACTTTACAGGATAGCTAGCCCCTTTTCTTAGTATTTAAAAATTTAAAACAACCCATGAAAGCTGTGACAAAATCACCATTAATTTTCTTTTAATTTGTTCTTCTGGTTAAATTGCCAGCTTTCTTGAAAATGCTTCTCCCAGAGGGCTCTTTACGTTACACTATATTTCTCCTCTCTACTCGCACCTGTGGCCCTGAGAGATTACACAAAACTGTAGTGAAGATTTAGTGCAATCCAGGGGCTTCCTGAGCTAAACAATGTCTAACAAATTGAAATATTATACTCACTAAACATACATACTGCTCCAAGCCAGGTTTTAGTTTCAATATCAATATGGTTTGACTCAGTTGAATTTTAAGAAATCAAACAAAATTTCATTTTCAGCTCCTCTGTCTCTAAAGGAAAACCTCTTTTTATTCCTCTGAGACTCACAACACTCTCCGGGGTTTATCTTTGTTCACAAATACTCACAGTGTCACTGTACAATACAAAGAACAAGCATAGTTCTGAACTTAAAAAGCCAAATACTCTTTATTTCATGCTAAGGTCTTCAAAACAAAATCAAACTGTTGGGATAACATGTGTAATCTGTGGAGCTCAAGGTTTTCAAGTGCTCCTACGAAACAGTGAAAGGAAACTCACATGGAACACTACTCTTTATATCATGGATATTTTTAAGGGGCTCTTCTTTTGATAAATTCTTCAGCTGATATTGTTTACTTCAAAAGCCTGCAAATTAAATGTACATAAAATACAAATGTGTGTTCTCAGTACTGATTTGAAATGCAAAGGTATAGCTTCAACTGAAAATGTTCTATTTTCTTCCGCCTCTTTCTACCCCACGTTTCTCACACACACACACACACACACACACACACCCCCCACACACACACACACACACACACCCCCACATACACACACGCACAAAGACGTGCAGTCCATTCTCCTTTTTAAGAGCTGGTGCAGCGACTCAAGGGAAGCATCTTTCCAGTAAGAGCTCAGGACACATGGAGTGCGCCATCATGCAGCGAACCAGTCATGTGTGTTCTTACCAAGGTCACAGTGCTTGATGTCTCAGCCCTCCTTTTCCAGAGTAACATCTAATTTTAATTGGTGTCATTCAAATTTAATGAATGGATTGTGCCCTAAGTGTGAAAGGGAAACACATTATGATCCAGGATAAAAACATTTTGTCCACAAGATTGGCCTGTTTAAATTCAGCTTCAGGAACAAATATAACTGCTTAGTCTTTTTTTCAAAAGTCGGTGAAAAGATCACATGCCTAATTATATGTCCATTATGTTTACAGTCGTGATACTGCAGCTAACTAGCAAAACCTACAATTTAGGGCTGATTATTAAGCAGCTTGTCAAGACCATAAAAAAATGGGTGAGTGTTGAAGCAGCTGTCAGTTTGAGGAGAACACACACACCCCTTGCAGAACTCAGGCTGAGCAACTAAGCCTGTTCCATAATTTCATGCAGTGTTTTGGGGAGTATTACCATGAGTCACATGAGATCTGAGTAAGCAGTGGAAGTGAAGTAAATATTTTTAAAACATAATTTTGAATGTAGATTGAGCAGAATGATAAATAAATAAAAGTTTCAGCTCTAGCTGTATAGCAGGAATAATTGTTTTACTGAAATGTGAACCTTCACTTTATTCTTATGCCATTTCCAGGCTCCAACATCCTTTTGTCCATTATCCCCTACCACTATGTTTTCATGTATTCAGGGTGATGTACAATGTTTCCTTAGTTTGTATGCAGAATAGAAAGTTTTTCTTTTCATCAGAGCATCTTCTTCTGCATCACTTACATTTATTGGTTCTGTCAAATTTTGCAGAGGACGTCCTATGTTTAAGGCTTAAGATCCTGCGTTTTGCTTTCAGACATACCTACTTATGCTTTTTCTGTTTACTAGATAGAAATAGGGCAATAGCTCCATGGATTTTTATTTTGGTTCCAATTGAAGTTCACGACACCTCATGTTTCAGTTGCTTTCTGCAAAGACAGAGTTCAGATAAGGCCAGAGGGCTCACTGCAGCTCAGTACCTCATCCAGGCAGTGTTGGCTTCATCCAGAAAGCCACAGGACAAGAGGATTTAATACAGAGCTGCGATGCTCCTCTCCAGAAGGGATTACTGGAGCTGTGCGGTGGGAAATGGACCCCCAACACAGCTATGGCCAAGGCTGCAACATCAGGACACACTTAGGTTCCCAGAGCAGACAGAAAGGCACACAAAGGGTTGTGGTTGTTTCGCAGTTTTCACATTTTCAATTCTGTGTTGTTAACTGGTGAAAAGTTCCACCAGGTTCTCTCTCACACAGACACAGTACAGGAGTTCACATAAGATTGTGTTCCTTTGATTCATTCATAGCCCATTTTCTGGCCAGTCAAATCATGCGTTTTTCTATTAACAGTTCCGATTACAGCTTTGAAACCAGAGAACACAGTTATAAACATTTTGCTCTTGGAGGAAATTCACAAAGAAGTAAAAACGCTCTTTTTTCTACAGTGTTTATTTTACTGCTGCACAGAAATTGACAAACTACATTGCACTTATGTTGGCAAGAGTATACAAGCCCCTGTAGTCCAACAGACAGGAACAATTTGCAACAATTTTTTCATCAAGTTGCAGTTGTCATCTATTCAGTCATAAACACATCGGATCCTGCTGCAGTCAAATAGGATTATGATTTGCTTTTTATTAATATTTTATTTAACAGATAACTGCTGGTCCTATCCTGACAAGGTGTTGCTCAAAGCTTTACAAACAAATTCTGACAGGAAAAATCTTGAAACTATTTACAGCAATCAATAGATGTACATAAAGAGGTACAATAAATCTACAAAATACTTATTGCATTTAGCAGTGAATTCCTAATAAATTAATGCTATGCATTTTTCTGTTTACTGCATTCATATACATTTGGGTATGCGACCTTGCACACATGCATGTCGATATCCTATCCAAAGACACCCCACTTGAAAAACACATGCACCATTTGCATGCAGTACAGACATACTTCCTTCCACTTACACAGTCTGTGTGCTACATTTTTACAGCTGTGCAGCATCTTAAATAGAGCACTGTCTTTCCTAAGTCAGATCCAAAGCTTTGAAAATAGCACTTAGTGCTACCTTGATTAGATTACAGAGTTAAAATTTTAATGCTGGAAGATAAAGTACTTTTGTCATATATTTTTTTTCTAGGATTTGATGCTCTTTACTTTTCTCAAGAGAGAATTCAGAAAATAACATTAAATAAATGTTTTTAATACATTGTTAAAGTGTTTACAGGAATGACCACCAAACAAGAGCAGAGGGATCAGGGAAGCACATCTGAAACAAAGTTCTCAGTGCATCTACTGTTTGAGCAGGAGAAAAGGCTTACAATTTGAGAAAAATACTGGCCTGCCTTGTGCAATGGATATGTGTATGCTTTCTGTTTTCACAATTATTCTCTCAGTGGCATTATAATGGCAATACATATGGTGCACAAGTGTTCATACTCCCTGAATTTATTCATATATCTTAAGTTATAGTCTTGTTATTTTATGTATTTTGTTAGCATTGCATGCCATTGTCTATTGTATGTGAAAATAGTGACTATCTTTCAAGTTGAGTGAAAATACATGATTATCAACCACAAGTAAAAGTATGAAAAGTGAATGACCATATTGTGTTAGACTGGCAGTTGTGTCCTGCTTTTTCCATTTTCAGATAATGGATTAAACAGGAGTCTGTCAGATGATAAAACCTTGGGATTATTGTTTTGTAATCTAACCCTGATTTGAACTTGTTCCTTGTTCTTCTCTTCTGTTTGTTCACTAATGTTTGATATCAATATTTAGGCATTTAGATGCTGTTTAATAATGAGATGAAACTAAGTTGTTACACTGGATTTTATTTAGGGATATAACACTTAAAGAGAATAAGTAGAGAGATGTGCCAAACTAGAAAATTATGAAACCACAATGTTTCATAAAATCCAAACTCAATGAATTGAAGCTTGAGGATAAAAGACCAAAACATTGTCATAACAAAAACATGTTAAACAGATTGAGGGATATAAATGCTTGTAGAAGCCATATGAAGGATGAAGCAAAGTTAGTGTTGTTTCAGGAAATGCCTAATTGTTGTATCACCTTTCTTGAGTTTTCTTTGAATACTTGCATTTGCATTTGTATAATAAACATAAAATATACTCTCTCAGCAGTTTGTTACCCAAGGAATAACACTAATTCAGTTCAACAAACCAGAATTTGAGGATATACTATAGAAATGTGTTGTCTTTAATTTTCTTTTAAAGGTGGAATGTTGTTTGCTTTACTGACATATGCTAGATAATCAATACAGAAATTAGGATATCTGAGTAAAGAAATGAGTGGCTCAATAGTGCTTCACAAATCCTAAAATTTGTGGCTGTACACCCTGCATAACCCATTATATGAATTCATTTTAAAAGGTATCTCTAGAGTGTAATAGTGTCTTATCTGCCAATTCTTGTTGCAGAGATTTGCTTGCTGACACGAGGCAGGAGGACAGCCAGTGTACGAGCCGACACATATTGTCGTTTGTATTCTCTCTCTGTGGATAACTTCAATGAGGTTCTTGAAGAGTATCCTATGATGAGAAGAGCCTTTGAGACTGTTGCCCTGGACCGGCTGGACCGAATTGGTGAGTAATCAACATAGCAACACTGAGATCACTTAAGACAGCATGCAGATCAAAGCAAACAAAAAAAAAATTATGATATTCAGGGGCATTTGCTGTAACCTTCAATGTTCTGGACCGCTCCAGTCAGAAACAGGAGAAACAAAATGTTCTTACTGACACTTAGCTCGAAGTCATCGATATGCAAACATGAAGACGGGGCTTTGAGGTTTTAAGATCTCTGGATGATTTCTCTTACATGTGCAATTGATATTCTCTCTCTGTCCATCGTTGTTCCCAGTCTCAATCCCACATATGAAAAACCCACAATAAAAGGCATGCTGGTATTATCATTCAACCAATCATGGCATGCTCTGTTTTATTGTCATATGTTTTGTAGAAAATTATTACTTTAAAATTATGTACTTAACTGATAGTGACAGTTTAGTGGAATGGTCACCTGCATGTACTTGTATGACGTCTGTTTTGATGCTAATTTATAAAGTTACTCGTGGAGTCTAAAATGACCTGTCTTCTTGATGGTCTTTGCAAAATCTGATTTGTGGCGTGTGAGATGAAAGTGAGGTGTAGTCACATCGCAAAAAACAGAAATTAGGTGAAGCTAAATAAACTAAAATAGATATAAAGGTTGTTTTTTTTATTATTTCTGTTTACCTTGTTGTTTTTTCACTGATAAGATTGAAGATAGCTAACTCTATAATTGTGTCACCATTTCACAGTGAGTAAGGGTGACCTAGCCAGTCATAAAGATACATACTTGTTCCTTGTGGGGGGTAAAGGAGCTCACAGTTAGGAAGAATGAGATTAAAATAGATCATTCATGAGCTCAGACAGCTTGAGGGCAGTTTTGCAACAGGGGTGTGACATTTTAATATCAATATGTTTTCATGCATGACACGTTACCAAGTTTACCACTGAAAGCATTTGCACTTTAGAGCTCAAGAGCTTAAATCTGTTCAGTAAAAATAACTCTATACCTAACAATATATTTGAAAAGACCTATTAAAAACCTAGTTTCTCAAAAAGTGATGTAATATCAATGCATTTTAAACAGTTGTTTACATTTTCTCATAGTTCATTCTATTTCTTTTCTCAAGTAACTGGCTGTGTTTGTTTTTGTTTTTTAAAGGGAAGAAAAACTCTATTCTTCAACACAAAGTGCAACATGATCTGAGTTCTGGGGTACTCAACTACCAAGAGAATGAGATTATTCAGCAGATTGTGCAACATGACAGGGACATGGCCCACTGCGCCCATCTCATGCAAAACGCCCCTCCACAGTCACCTCCATCACCAACACCTGTCATCTGGGCACCCCTAATCCAGGCACCCCTCCAGGCTGCTGCTGCTACCACCTCAGTAGCCATTGCACTGACTCATCATCCCCATCTCCCACCAACACTCTTCAGACCTCCAGTCTCTGTTCTCAGTTCCCTCAAGGATCCATCCACCAGACTTCGAAAGTTCCAACCATTCGTTCCTTCATCCACAGCACCTGGCTCCTCTGGGGACTCTCTGTCTAGTACACCCTCTAAGCTGCGCTCTGGGGTGGACATGCCATTACTTGCCGCCTTTCGTGCTCACCATATGACTTCTGGATCTGGGACAGTTGGCTCAACAAGACAAGGATCAGGCTTGGGAGGCCAGCGTGGAAATAATGGGAATGGGTCTTTGTCCAGTGAAGGGGGGACTAATGTTTTCCCTTTTGATCCACACTCTGGTTCTCCCTCTTCTAGTATGGCACAACTTCACCCACAACCACAGAATCAACAACCCTTTCGATCCAGCACCCCACCCCTTTCGAATCTCTTTCACCAAGCACCTGTTGGCGGAAGCACAGGATCAGGACTAAGTGGAGGAGCAGTTGGAGCATGTGGGGGTGCTACAGGTTGGTCTTCAGGAGGCGCAGCTGGAGGTTCTGTTGAAGGAGCCACTGGTGGAGACTCTTCTTGGGCTGGTGAGGACTTCACAACTAGTATAGCAGACATTACTTCTATGGAGCACTTTGACTTGAAAGGAGCGACTGATGGATCATTACATGGAAATTCGGGGGAAATACTCAGTGCAGGATCAGAGACTTCAGTGGGAGCTGCTTGTGGTCAGTTCATGGGTACAACATCAGGAGCATCAGGGTTAGGTGCCACTTGTGTTTTAATGCAAGACAAAACCAAGAGACTACTAGGAGAAACTTCTAGAGATTCAATTGAAAGAGCCTCCAGGGGATCGATGATTGGGACTTCACGAGAATCGCTGTTACTTACAAACCCTGGGGGATCATTTGGGAAGACCAGCGATGGTTCGTTGGCATCTGTTTTTGATGGAGCCTGTGGGGGAACATTTGGAGGAGTTTCTGTTGAAATGTCAGCGGGGAATTCAACAGCATTGTTTGGGAAGTCTTCCACTGGACCAGCAAGTAGCCATACAGGAGGAGCCTCAAATGAGCACGGAGAAACCACAGCAGGAGGAATGACAGGTTGTGCAGTAGGAACTCAGGTGGCAACATCTTCAACTTTACCTGGTTTACCTTCTAGTGGAATTACAACAGGACTTGTGGGGTCCTCTTTTTGTCAGAGTCCTTTATCTACCAATCCGTCCAACCTAATGTCTAGTCAGATTCTCCCGAACCAACCATATCCCAAGTCGCTTCAGCAATTTGCTGGAGGAGGTAGGACTACCAGTGGCATAAACCTCTTCCAATCACCATCACAAGCCTCACCATCTTGTGTTAGGGGGCAAAAAACTCAGTCGCCTGCTACTGGTTCCCCACCATCCATCAGCCACTTTAGCTTGGCAGGCCTTCAATCTGGCTGCTTGCCTCACCAGATGTCACTGGAGAAGTCTGCATTGGCTTCGTTGGCTCAGTATGGTTCAACAAATGCCTCTCCTTGCCTTACCCCAGTAACACGGAGTCCTACAGTACAAAGTCCAGTGGCAGGCAGGACTTTTCAATACAGCGACTCTTCAAGTATTGCAGGATCCCACAGTTCTTTACTCATGCCCCAGTCTCCTCTCCTTTCACAGCTTCCCAGTCTGCCACAAGCATCAGGGAGAGATTCTCCTTTAACTTCATTTTCTGAGGACCTTAGAGGTTTATCCAGCTCACACCCATCTTTACCCCAGGAGGTGGCCCAGGCTCTGAGCCACCAAACTGCTTGCTCCTCTGTGGAATATTATTCTTCACCATTTTCCTCACCAACTCTTGTGCCCAAACCCTGTAGCTCAATATCAGGGCATATGACTCCTCCAAAGCAGGAGTCGCCGGGGAACCCTCACCTGACTCAGTCGCCTAGATCATCTCCGGTACCTCCTCCACAGAGGGGCTCTGGTGCCTACTTGTCAGATCTAGAACCTCAAACTGCTCGTTCTAAACTTCCTTCCAATTTGTGAGGATCGATCACACCCTCCTGTGCTCCCCTGAAATGAAACACAACTATCTGTACTCATGAGATTATTTTATGTTGTCAGACTTCATTGTGTTCCATCTCTCATTTTATCAGGGTTTTTCCATTTACTGTGAATTCAAGATATTTTACCAGGAAACTTTGAACTATAAAGTACTCCTCTTTTGTTTAATTCATTGTTCTTGTTGTTCATATATGCTGTATATAGGCAGAAATATATTAAACTCATAGGTTAATTAAGGGACGGGGAGGGTGTGAAAGTGATCTCAAGGACAACCATTTTCTTTATTTGTAAGACTATGCGAAATTCATCACCATTCATACTATTTGGAAAGTGAATCAATAGAATACATAACTTTTTTTATTGCAGGAACCTATGCACTAATACCTGCATGTATAAAGGATTTTGTGTGTTTTAAGATTACTATCAAAATTTGTAGCTCAAAAGATATGATTTGAGACTCATTGACTCTTGTACCTTTCTGTTTAGGATCACATATTGCTGATCCTTAAATGTATTTATTAGATTGTTCTTATTTATCCTCCGTATAAATTTTTCTAAATCTTGAATGATGGAGTTGAGATTTTAGGATACCAAAAAGACTTTTTTCTGTGGAATAACTATTCACCTCTCCAGGGCCCACAATCCCTCTTTTATACCACTTTGTTGTATTCACGCTGGTATTTGAAACAGAGGAAGAGGGGTTTGCTGAGCTACTCTCTGTCTCAGTGTCTCAACATAGGAGTATGTGATGGACAACCTTTCTGCAAAGTCCTCAACCATATTCTAACAAGCTCACCTTGTCTTCCAAGCTTGTGACACTTAAGTGTATTAAGTTTGTATTGTTTCTCTTCCGAGCCGTGCTCAACTGTTAATGTGTGAGTGTAGCAACAAGTGTGATTAAGTTGAATGCAAGGGAAGAGTTTTTCCAGACTGATCAAAAGTAAGTTTGCCTTTTTTAAACAAAACTTAGGACTTCCAATAACCAGTTTGTGTGATGCGTTGCATAGCACTTGGATCGTAAAGAAATACTTTTACATTTAGTAATAAATCCCATTGGGGAACGTGATAACAATTACAATGAAACTTGATTTTTTTTCTCTCTCACTATATGGATCTGCACCGAGTTTGAAAACATCTTCATTAATATATAAAGTTTTTTAAATCAGAAATGCAGAAATGCTGGACCAAAAATATTAATTTATCTTTGCACCACTTCCTCTGGTGTAGCTGCTTAATGGTCAGCATGAGTTTTTCTCCTTAGTAAAGACTAATTTTGAGTTTGAGATGCTGAATGTATGCATGATGCTTCCAATGAGTACTGTCGGTATGGTTGGTGCACTGAAGGCAAATTGTGCCTAAGAGGGTTAAGAAACTGTTCTGTAACTGTAAAAGTATCGATTCTATATTTTTATCAGATGGTATCATCAGCAGCCATTTCTGTAGCCATAATGTCCATTAAAAGACATATAAGTGTGAGTTGAGTAGTTCATAAGATAATCTGGATATGTTACTATGAAAGCTGCCTGCAACAGCCCACTTGTTACTCCTATAGTCTTTTTTGTGCCACTTCAAAAATTGTCACTTTAAATGTTCGGGTATTCTTGGCCTCTTATATTTTGGTATAAACAAATTTTGATCATTTTTAGAGAGCTCAAACATAATAGCTCAATTAACACCTTCACTTGCAAAACCATAAGTTTGACTCTAGTTTTTGACACAGCCAATCTGTTCTTTCACACATATGTTCACACACTGATGATGGCAAACTACTGGACTGTATCCACAGCTGCCCTGGGGCACGACTGAGAAAGATGGAGCATGGGTTTGAACCGGCAACCTATTGATCAGGGGAAGAGCTCCTACCACCGTCACCCCGTGTTTGAGAAATGTGCATTTTAAGGTTATTGATTCACTAACAACAACTTACTTTTGCTTCAAGCTTTGATATGAAGCAAAATGTTTCATGTTAAATGTTCATACAGCAGAGCCAAACTAGAAAAGTCTATTTTGCCAAAGTCTATTATTTGGTATAATAGACTTTAGACATAAATATATATTTAGATAGTGAAATGAAGCCCTGGATAAATGTGGATAGCTAAATAAGATTCGAATAACTTCAGAATAACATTCCAACCTGGACACTTAATGATTTCATAAAGCCATCATATTTTTTGTAAGGCATAGTAAACATACTGGAAGCTCAAGTTGCAAAATAAAATCTAAAATCTGAATAATTGATTTCTCTCTCTTGAGCAGTCTGATCTGTTTAAGCTAGGATTATACAATTCCTTCCATTTACCAATTTCCATGGGTTAAGGCTGTAAAAGATGTATTTAAATTGGATATTTTCTGATTTAAGTTAACTAATTTGTACCTCTGTAATGTTAATTGCTTCACGAACATTGGTAAATTTTGCTAAATTTTCCTCAGACTGCTTCATATCAGCTGCAGCTGCAGCCATGCAAACTTGATCAAATGATTGGTGGTAACCATATGTCAGTTATAGTTTTTACACAATACAACAAATATTTCCATTGTGCATTATTAATGGCATTCAGATATATATGGTATATATTTTCCGTAAAATTTCTAGTTGTTTAGACACCAACATACATTCTTTCAAGAAACTTACAAGTGGTCAGGAAAGTGTGTATATCACTAGGCATCACTAATCTCCCAAAGGAGCGATGCAGTGTTATGATCTTCATGTTTGTCTGTAGCTCATCACCAAGACAGACCCAGGTTCCACTCAGACAGCTGAGTCCCAGACTCAGTCACAGCACTCAGCCGCAGGAGCCTAATTTAACAAGACATATTTGTAATCCCTTGACCCCCCACAAGCTATCAGAGACTTCCACATAGAGGTGGCTATGCTGGTCCCTCATTACAACTGTGTGAAGTCCTTTTAACAAGGTGCACCAGTGCTTGAAATGACACAGTTTGTTTGCAAATATGCACATGAGCAGCAGATCTCACACTCACTGCTCCTTATTATACATCTAAACATATACATATACGTAAATGAGAAAATAATATTGAAAGACAAAACATTAAACTTTCAATGTTCTTGAAAAATGCCTAATTATAACTGTAATTAGCACATCTATGGCCAACTGATTCTCCACTGTCTAGTTGCAATCAGTTTTGATAAGTACATCATTGGGTGTTGTAAACCCAGTGGTCCAAAACAGAATTTAAATATTTTTTTCACAAGCATTACAACTGTTTTTCATGTTGTTAGGTTAGATGACATCAGAAAAAAAGACACATTTAAATAAAGCTGTCAATAGTAACCACATTCCTGCACTGTCAGTTTAACATTTCCTTAATAATGCTGTGAAACACATCTGAGTAACATCTCATATCACTTGTGCAATAAGATGAGTCTCTATGTCTTGACCTTTTAATAAGTCAAAAAGTGAAATGTAGAATATCAGCAGCTGACATACTACGCAAAATCAAACATGTAACATTTCACCCTTAACAATTTTACATGGTAGTATTCCCAAAGATAGAACCACTGAAAACTGTTGTTTCACTTACCTATTGTGGATGTAACATCTTCTTTATCAAATAAGAAATTTGAAACAAATTTAGTGAGAATTATGAGATACATTTGAAAATGAAGTGATCTGAAAATCACAGTTCATATGACGACTTTCAAAGCCTCCATTCACATACACCTTCTTTATCCGTCCACTAACTATGACCTTACTAACACATTGCAAGGAGCTTGAAAGAATGTCTTCACTCTGACATGTTCAAGAAATGATGTAGTTGGACATTCAGCTACAGGAGGAACAGGCACATGGCCAGGTACTCCATGGGGTGCTTGAGCTGATGGGCTTTGTTTGGAATGTTGCCTTTTTCCTTGTGATTGTCCCTGAGTGCATCTGAGGGGGTGGGTTCAGTTTGCTGCTGATTGGAAGGATATAAGGCTGGGCTTTGTTCATCGTCACGTAGCAATCAGTCAGTGTTTGGGATGTTTGTCTGTGACTATTATTTCCCCCCTGCCTGCCTCGCTCCTGTGTTGAAGCTGGATTCTTTAAAAGGTGGATAGAAGTCACATGTTTATAGAAAAGAAGTGACTGATTAGCCAGAATGTCATTGAGTTTTGTTTAGATTTTACCAACACAGATTCCCGCATAATCTGTTTCTTTTTCAAATAACTTTGAAAAAGAAACTTTTTTCAAAATTATTTTCAAATCAAAATCTGACAAGTGTGATGTACATTTGTATTCAGTTCCCCTCCAACCACAAGATGGACTCAAGTGCAATCAGTTATCTTCTGTAGTCGCCTTATTTGTAAATAGATTCCTTCCTGTGTCCGTATGGATAAGTTGCATTCAGTAGGAAGATTGAGTGGACACAAAATATGTCAATGAGAGAGATGATGAAGACCGCTGTATGAAAGCATGTAAGAGGAACTTACCCAACCTCAACCTCAGTCAAACAAACATGTTTGCAAACTCATGTTCCTATTATTGAATTAAAACTATAGTCACAGATGAGACATAAAGATCATTATACATAATCATTATTATATTAAAGTTTCAATAATCATAAATGAAACAGGAGTGGGTGAAATACAAACCATCAACTAACTAATGTGATGATAGGATGATAAAAAGAAATAACATAAAAAATGTTAACCTTATTGAAATGTACAAAAAAAATATTTGTTTATTATTGGATATTGGATATTCTCCAACTAATCTCACTGAGCTTGAGTTATTTCCCAAAGCCAAATAGACAATAGTTTAAGTTTCTGGATGTGTAAATTTGACAGAAATACCCTTGCTGTAATGCAATGCATAACTCACACATAAATAGATCACACTTGACACATTTTGGTTTGGGAAAATGTTTTGAAAATAATCTTTTACCTTCCATTTTACTTTTATGAGCTGCTTTGTGTTTCTCTATAGCAAAATCCCAGTATAATATATTGAAGTTTGTGGTTGTAACAAGACAATATATAAAAAATTTAAAATGGTCTGAATACTTTTGAAAGGTGCTGTGACTGGTTTAGTAAAAGGGTGGATGAGCAGGGTATCATTTAAATCTGTCACAAACCTGATAGAAGCTGCTTGATGCCCTCTGGAGTTCATCTGGGCCAGCTCCTTTGCAAATGTGCCTGTCTTGGCATTTTGGAGAAATTGGAAAAACAATATTTGATTGATGACCATGAAGCCTCAAATTTCTTGACTGGAAATGAAAAGGGAGATTATAATCCTCAGGGTCATAAAATGCTTTCAACTCACAGTCGACCATGTAATCCTTCTCTCCGAGTAAAGACGTGAAAATAGCAGAAATTGGAGTAACAAGATTTTCACCTGACAGCAATGTTTACTCTTCAAGCAGATTTTTCTATTTCCATCCTCTCACTCTATTTGCCACTGTCACATCTGCAGCATAATGTAGCATGGAGACTGCGCTTTTCCGGAGAATCAGTTGGGAATTAGATAAGCTTTGAAACTTTGTGTCTTTTGAGAGCGGCGAATAAAGAAAAACAACGATGACTCACTTTCGCATGCGGAGAACTATTTTCATTACGACTGCCTGTGACACCCATAAGAACATGGAAGGAAGACTACTGTTTGAGATCAGGAGAGGAGACGGCAGAGAAGGGTAGTTGAAAGATCATGACTACTGGCATTATGCCCAAATGCTTCAAACTCAGGATTTTAGAGAAGACTATAAAAAGACAGAGGAAGAAGTGCCTGATGAGCCTTTTTTATTTAATGTCTTGGATTAGTAAACATGGGTTATGTCTTTCAAAGAACATCATATTTAGATCAGGGATACCCATTCTTTGGGTGGTTCGGGGACAGGGTTTGGCCTAAGATAGAAGTAATTGTTTTTAACAAGTTCAAGGTCATGACTCTATAACATTTCTAGGTCTTTCTACATCTCCAAATTATACATGGAATGCTTTATATTTATTGCTTAATGTTAGGTCCAATAAAATCTATTGGCATTGATTGCCAATAGACTGTGGTGAAAGTACCCCTCTATGACAATCAAATTTGTTATTGGTTCTCAATTAGCCTGGCAAAAACAAGCACCTTGTACTACACTTTGCTTCAGTATGGATACTGGGCCATTAAGAAACAATTGCTTGTTGGATGCATGGACTCTATTGAAGTTTTAAATGATTGGATCTGATTTTACCCAATCACTAATGTTTGGCTGTGATGTGCCAGCTCCACTGTGAAGAAAGCTATTCACTCAGTAGTATAGATTTGATCGTAATGTGGGCTGTTGGGCAGTGTTCTGTAACCCAAAGGCTACTTTAGAACTTCTCAACTTTTTAAATCAGATGAAAAAACCACAAAATACGTACAAAAATTTGACAAATTCATGTGCATTCCCATTTTGGTTGCAGCTGATGAGACAACTCCGTGTTGAAGCCAAAGGTTGGCTTCTCAACCGTCCCTTCCTAGATTAGAGTGGAGGGAAACAGAAAAGGGCATATTTCTACTCTATTTGAAGAGATGAGGGTTTACATAAAACAAAAAAAATAAAAACCCTGCCTCTGTGAGCTGTCTTTCATTCACTGAAGTACATACTGTAATTCCACTTAATCTGATGTTGAGAGCATAATGGCAAAAAGGTATTCACATATACCGATTAATATATTTACAAAGGACCTATGTTTATGTTTCTGTGTTTATGTTAGGCTGTCCTGATGACAGATATCTGCACCACACCCCATAATGATAAGCAATGAACACCAAACTGTATGTATGTACAGAGTTCATCATTTTTAGAGACACAAGCCATTTTATTGTTGGATCATTTTATTTTGTGACATTACAGGAGCTAGAAGGAAAACGACTTTCTCCGCAGACAGTCAGGGTTTCTTTTGTTGTTTTTCTCAAATGCAGCGACTGGCTCAACACTTCTAAAGATGACTTGCACCCTTTTGAGAAGGACAACATTTTGATCACTTTGCTATTGATCAATGGATATCTATTTTTACCATGGAAACTAAGGTGAAAAAGCAATAAGGGGTTGTGCGAATACAGTGTGACTTGACAGGACTTTGCAGGGACCCACACAGCGTCCCCGGATGCTCAGCATCAGTGGTTAGTCGTGTGTGTGGAGGGGAAATGGGATGAACTGTCCATAAGTACACATATTGGATGAAATAAAATGGTATAGAATAAAATATAAAGAACACCTGCCTGAGATAGTTTGTGTTTTTTTCACAAATACAACACATTCCCTCTTGCAAGTCATGCTGTGTGTCACAGCAACACACTAGTAACACTCTACGCTAAAAGAACACCTCATAGGAGCGATGTGATGCCTCTTTTGTCTCCGTGTTGCTAACAATTTGGCAAATTCGACAGGTTACATTTGCTTTATTTTCTCTCTCACACAGCTCTTGTGGGGTTTTTTATGTTTGTTTTTTCTGTAAGCAAAAAAAAAAAGTCGCACACACATCCCCTCAGATGCACACAAAGGGCAGTCGAGAGACAGGTGAAGCTCCTCAGAATGCTGGAAATGTTGGCAGACTGTAAAAAAGGAGGACAGTCTGTGTCTGCCCTTGTGAGCACTCAGCCATCTGCTTCATTAGAATTCCCCCTTGAGGTAACCTTCCCTTCTCCAAGAGGAACTCATTGTAAGTGAAGGGCTTTGTTTCAGATTGTCTATTGTAATTACACATTATTCTCCTGCTCTGATGCCTGCCTGCTGAGAGAAGAGTTGGCTTTAAGCCGGCTGCTTGTCATCTGACACAAAAACACACACACAGACATTTGCCACGTGAACTTAGTATTTTTTTATTTTTTTTAATTTTTTTTGCAGTTTTTGCAGTTTTTGCATCACAACCTACATCAGTGAGATCAGGGTGACATCCCAGCGGCTGAGGTGGCAGCCATGGAGGGATAGGCTCCAAAGCCTTTTCTGCAGCATCTGGGATAATCTGTTCTACTTCTTCTTGGGTCACACTCAGCAGTAATTGATCTAACCATTACCCTACAGGCGTCAGGGTTAAAGCCCTGCATATGTCTGTGTCTCATGGTTTTTTGGGGGTGGGGGGGTTCCCAGATAACTCCTTTCAACTTGACACTTATGCTGGAATAGGGCAAAAAAGTGCGGCTTGACTCTTACAGAAATTACAGCATTTTAACATTAACATCTCTGAAGGATATGGAACTTTGGAGCATATTTATGTTGGCCGAAGGAAGCAAACTAGAGTCTTTGCATACACAAAAAATATTTACATTATCTTTGTCCCTTTTATTTGTTTTCTACTTTAAATAATTTAAACTCCATATCTTCTAATGCTTGTCGCATGCAGACAGGCCTCAATACTTTTTGGCAGCCAAGACCCCAAAGCACTCAGAAACATTCAGTAACTACAACATATCCGCATTAGGGCTTTTTTTTTCCACCCATCTAAAATCCTACCATCAAAGCCCTTTGACATGTGCCAGTTTGGTTGCAAATATTGTGCGAATGCCAGATTTGCAAGGTTTTTTTCTTGTGTCAGTATGGATGTGTGTGCCCATGCACATGAGTGACTCCATATTACTATGCTGATGTGAGTGTCAGGGGGGATTAAGTTCATGAAAGCATACGCAGAACTGATGGCCGCAATTTACTGACCGAGTATCCACACTAGTATTTCTTCTTCTGCCTCCACCTGAAAAAAAGCCTCAATGCTCTGCTTCTTCTATCCTCTGCTAAAATGTGAAGATGATCAGAGATGTGTCGTGAGTTAGAGGGAAGTGCTGACTTGCTGCAAGATGGAAATGGAAGTATTTTATATAAAAAGGTGATAATATGGAGTCTGCAACCAGGATAATGGCATCTATCATCAGGCGGAGATATATAAAATGTGATGAGCTCAGTAGATAATGAGTCTGTCCAAATGGATTTTCTTGTGTGTTATTAACTCTACTGATGGAGAAAAGAAATTTACTTGCTTCTGAAGTACTTCACCAAAGTACATCAAGAAATATTTCTACTTTTTATGTCCCTTTTAGTACTTTTGGACTTCATCAGTATATTTCAGATGAGTAGACCTTATGTGGTTTTATATTATGACAGGGATGTTAAATTGATGCTGCATTGAATCAAAGTTAAAATGCAGGCTCATCAGCTCTTTCAAAAGGTCTAGGGTTAGCAAAGATTTAATACGGAAAATCAACATGAATTTAACCAGGTTGCAGGTCTAAAATTACAACCTGGAAAAGTTTGCATGTAAAAAACATTGAAGTTAATGGACACACAGAAAAATAAACTGAAGAATATAAAGGTTTAAACAGTGATATACTGTCACTGGACCAGGTGTGAAGGGAATGAACAAACAGAAACATTCCTGCTAGAGAAAGAAACAAGTACAGGAAGGAAACTGTTTTAAATATAAACATGAAATAAAACTCTGCGACAGGCTGGCGACTTGTCAGCCTCTCGCCCAGAACGTAGCTGGAGATCGGCACCAGTAACTTTCGACCCCATTAGGGATAAGAGTGAATGGAAAATAGATGGATGGATGAAATAAAACTTACAAACACAAATAACATTAGGAATACAAAAGTCAAGATGCCTTTAGGATTCAAAAATGTACAGTGCTTTGCAAAGTATTCACACCCCTCAAACCTTTTCCCATTCTGTCATAAATGAAGAACATGCTGTAATTTCACTGATCTTTTCTACTGAGATGTATATGACAGATTAACACAAAACTATGTATTATTATGGAACAGCAGATAAAATTTCAAAAGGAAAAATCCTCTACAATGAAAAATCTGAAAAGTGTGGTTTGCATGTGTATTAGGCTACTTTCTTAAACTGCCTATTTCTATGCAAGCTCTGCAGATCAAGGGGACAAACTCTTCTCATTGTTTTCTGGAAGATAACTGATGCTTGGAATCTTACAATACCTTTTCAACTGGATTTTGGTCTGAACTTTGACTGTGTGATAAATATGCTTTGATCTAAACAATTTTATAAAATTTCTGGTTGAATATTTAAGATCATTTCTTGCTGAAAGGTGAATCAGTCTTTAGTAGCGGATTTTCCCTAATAACTGTCCTGAATTTAGCTCCAAATGTATTCCCACAACTTTAGCCAGTTTATGATACTAGCAAGTTTCCTGACTGGCATGGAGAATCACATACAGGACTCAAAAAAGGAGTTTGTTTGCAGTAAAAAGTGCAAAAATCAGAGAAGATTCAGCTCCATGTCCATGTTGAGAGAAGTGGTGAGGAAATTTAGGAAAACTGAAGCTAGTTTAAGATTTCAGGGAAAAGGTTTGTGTTTCAAGAAGGTTCCAGGTAGCAGTGAATAACAATACAAATCATAGCTCTATATAATTGAAACCACAACTCTGATTTACTGAATTAGTTTAATCATTTTTAATTATTCTTGTTCTCTCCGGTTACATGCCAAGGATTATTCCAGCAACACAAGCAAACACTGCAGCTTGAGCCATCACTTCTGACAAAATTACAATTTATCATAATTAGATTTCAATTTTTCTTTAGGTCTTCTTTCTAACACATCCCCTCTTACAACCATATGTCGATTGTCTTCATATTAAGACGTAAATGGATTTTTCATCAGATCTGAGTCACGCTCCTATTCTGGCTCTGGCCCTTTCCGGATCGTCTGATGAGTGCTAATCGAAACTGAGAGAGACGGACTTTGATGTGATGCCTTGAGCTGCGACCTCCCTCCTGTGATATGTCAACACAGGAATCAGTTGCTGAAATTGTCACCCTGCCATCTGCTAATAGTCTCTCCTAAATGCCCGTTTCGAAGGACGACCTCTTCTCCCCCTTCTCTCCAGACAAACTCTCAAAATCCGATTCAGTGAGCAGCCAGTTTTCATTCTGAAAGGCTTAAATCCATCTTGCAATGCTTGCAAAATTTTTAAACACTACTCATTGAGTCAGTGCTTTAAATTGAATTGCAGAGATTAATTTCAAAATGTGATATCGGCCCTGTCTAAAATATGACCCGTATTCTCTTTCACTGACTGCTGGAACATTAGCAAATCCTTTCAAAAGATATGTGGGATTTCATTTGAAGAAGAGGCATGGTTGGTCCTGCTTTTAGGAATGGTGAACTATAAAAAGAGATTTCACCCACCTCATGAAAAATAACAGAATATATTATCATGTTGTGCGGTTGAGAGGATGATTCTTGTATATTTCATAAGATCCCTTCTCGTCTAAAAAAAAAAAAAAAACAAACCCAGAGGAAGCAGTTTAAAAAGAGGAAATACCACATTCCTATATTTAGGAACTGTAATCCTCCATGACTGGTGATCCCTGCGGTATCCTCTGCTTTTTTTCTCTGTCTCCTTCATACCAGTGAATGCAGATGGGGAGAAAGCCCTCCTTTCCTTGCATTCGTCTCCCTTCTGTTCTTTGAAGACAGTGCATCCCTTTCGTTGCCTCCGCTAGCTTTTCACAGTCTGAGGGTAAACTGTATTGAGCAGCCAGACACAGCCTTTGAACACAGGACAGAAAGCAGACCAGGGTGGCCATACTATAAATCATGTGACTGTAGATCCTGATGGCAACAAACCATCAGAGCATTTAAGGATGTGAATAGTCTTGGTAGGTTTCCTTTGTGGGCTTGTCCTTCTGCCTTGTCTTTTTCTCCAGCCTTGAAAAAGAATGAGACAACGCAAGTCCCTCTCCAGCATATATGCGATAAACTGTTTGTTGAAATAAAACATTGTTGGTGAGAAAGTCAGCCAAGAACATCTGGTGCAGCCAAGATCAAATTATCAAATTATCACTCTCATTAAGAAATAAGAAAGAATCAATTACACCAAGATTACTCCATTGTTCAGGATGAATTGGGTAATTTGACGTTTGCTTAATGACTCATAGATATTATGCTCTAGAAGAACCATTGTTGAGCTGATTTTCATGGTAGACAGTACATGAGAGGGGCAGGTAGCCAGCCGATCCCCTGAATGTCACAAAGGCCCAAAAGGCCTCCATGCTTCATATCACCAAGAAATGAATGCCATACCTACCTGTGGAGAGGGAGTGGAAGTAAAAACGTCAACTTTTTTTTTTTTTTTATAAAAATGTTTTGTGAAACACTCATTGTTTATTTTTTTAATTAATCAGGCTTTTTGCTTTGTTTTATTGAAAAACAAATGAAATTCTATTTAAAATTAGAACCGTGAGCAACCAAGTCTGCATTTACTAGATTTATTAAACTTGATTAAATGCATGAGGCATTTTTAGAGAAACCATGACCCTAATTCCATTTTGTTCTTGACTACAGCATGTTTTCTGAGAAAATTAAAAGCACAAATAATAGCAATAATTTAATCACAAAAATCAGACCACTATGTTTATTTTTGCTAAATATTTCAAGTTTACTTGTTGAGCAGGTAAAAAACAATGTTCAGAAAAATTTTCTTCATTTTTAATAAAAAAAATAAAAAAATTCTGTGACTTGTGAACACTTGCAACATGATCATTTTGGCCCATAAAGCAAACATTTTTGACACCACTGGTTCAGACCACCCCAGGCTTTTCCTCTTTAATTAGTGTCAGATAAATAGAAAGCTTTCTTTCACACATTGGCTGCTTTTCACTCATGTTCAGTCCACTTCTTGTATCTAGCGATGACAGCTCGCAATTATCAGCAAAAATATTCACACTTCAATTATGTAGGCAACACAGAAAATGTGGGGACAAAAAGAGTTCTTGTTTAGACGCGACCAGAATGGAACTTTGCAGCCAATGTGTAAAATGTTCTGTATTTAAGAAAAAAAACACTGACACACTATCACCTTAAACACATAATCCTAATGATAGCATAAGGTGCTGGAAGCATTATTTTGTGGCGAGGCTTTTCTTTAGCTGAAATGGTACAACTATAGAGAGAGTATTGCAAATTTCAGATTTCATTGAAAACCATTCTTCCCTTTCCTATGGCTTCACAATTAATGACAACTTTCTTATCAAAGTCAATGAAAATTGTTGCTTGGCAAAATAAGAAAAAATAATAGGGTGGGAGGATATTTTTGAAAGGCACTGTGTGTATTTAACAATTTACACTAACAAGGTGGCCAACAAAAACACCCTGAAGTGTGTTTTTTTATGTTGTTTCTTTTGTATTTTTCACAGAATACACCTATTGAAGTATAAAGAAACTGTGTCTTTTTAAATGATTGCTAGCAACAGAGGGCATGAAGATCCTGTTTTAGTTTGGTTCTTTTAAAAGGTTCCTCCCATATGGAGAGACAACACTGGTTTATTTGTGGAATCAATAATATTTCTTCCTGAAGGACTCATAGTCTTGATCTTAGTGGCCTACACAACCAATTTAAAGAAAAAAAAGTTTTGAAATGAAAATGTTCAGGACCTGGAGTGAAAATGCAAAAGAAATTTTGAAAAAATCAAGAAAAGCATAGCAACATATGCAGAAATCAGATATTATTCAGTACTTCTGCACAGTGCTTTACTGAATGACTGAAGATTCACAAATATGTGTCCATATTTTGCATAGTCAGATTTGCAAACATTTTTTTTTCTAGTTCATCTATGTAACAGATGGAAAGCACATGGCGAGAGTCAAACCCAGCTCTGCCATATTCCTCCTTATGTCAAGTGGCCTAAAATGTTAGGGCATTCATCTCAGGAGAGCTACATGTAGCAGCTCAGAAAAAAATCAGAATCAGTCATGACTGTTAGACCTCTGCAATGAAATCCTAAAAGGTCTTCCACAGCATTTTACTATGTAACATACAACTTTTCATTTACCAACTACTTCTACTGTGTTAAGTGTTAGAAATAGGTTTCATCATAAGGCAAGAGGTCTGCTTGGCAATCAGCAGCACATTCAAAAAAAGAGGTGCCCAGAGAAGAAGAAGCAAAGATGAAAATAATGAGCCCTGAGCCAAAAGGGAAACCTTGAGCAAAGATAATTAAGTTGAACATAATAACTACATTGTGTAAATTGTAGAATACCGATGTACTGATTGACATTCTGTACTGACTGTGTTTGGTCTTCCGTTGACTGACGTTTGCGACAAGCACTTTCAAATGATTTCTGTGCTTTTCCCAATATGACTTCGCAGAGAATCAAATCACTTTCTGCTTGGGGAGATGGACAAATCACTCAGGCATTTGGTGATTCTCTCCCTCTGCTTGTCAGCTTTGCAAAGTTGTACCATTTATATCAGACTCTTTCCTGCACAGTATTAAATCAGCACTGGGAAGACGGAGCCGTTTCCGGTGTTTGTTCACTTAAACCATAAAAAAAACTGACATGTTAAGGTAGCAGCAATGGCCGTGATCATTATTATTCTGTCACTTAAGGGCAGTAGAAACAAGTCAAGTTTATCAGAACAATAATAGTGTAACATTTAGATTGTGTGCAAAATTAAATGTGATTGTTTTTATATTTTTAGAAAAACTACAACACAAAGACCTAAAAAAGGATGTGAGCTTCAACATGAGATGAAAAAGAGGTAATAAAGTTAGAGAAAACCCCACCGGGCAACTAAGTAGCAGGTTTCATAAAAGCTAAGATATAAAAAAAAATAGTCTCAGCAGAACATAAAGGCTGCACATTGTGCATAAATGAAGGAGAGTTGGTTTGCATTAGGAGGAATGAAACCTTCAGAGTATCTTTGATGTTTTTACCCTAGGTGTTTCAAGGCAAATTGTGTTTATGTGCAAAGTCTGCAAGACTCTTGTTGAACGTAACTGTCTGTGTCAGCAAGTGGTCACGGAGCTCATGGGGGGGATTTCAGTTCCTACAACACACAGTCAACATCTCTAAAAAAACAAGAAAAAATGGAGACTTGAGAAAACTGAGCATGAATTGTGCTTGAAAGCATATAGTGCCATATTTCTATTCATTTGAATCACATCAACAAGTTCACTTCTATCTAAGCAATTCAGTCCAAAAAATGAAACAAGTATATTTACAAATTCATCACTGACATAGTGAAATACTCCCTTGTTTGTTTTGGTCAGTTCTGCTATAAATATCAATCTATAGCAGATTTTCTGAGCCTTTTCCTTCCACTCATTTTTCTGTTAATATGCTTTGGTACTGAAGTCTGCGAGCGTCATTGCAGCGTCATTGACCTTTTGTGGCTGGACTTCCTTGTTGTCAATGACTGCTGGTGGACAAGTGTCAAGACTTACTCTTGAGCAAAATTTTATGCAGTTGAACATTTTCCAAGAAGCTGAATTTTGGGTTTTTATTAGCCATAATCATTCATCATATAATGAGTCTGAGTTTCACTTAAAATTAGTTCTCTTGAAATAAAAACACTTTTATTGGTGAAGATCCATTTTGTCCTATTTCACATGGTTTCGTATTGGGTTTACCAGCAGGAGGCGGGATGAAGGAGCGGACCCTGAACAGAGATGGTTTATAATGGAGGTGGAAAGGAAACCAAAGACAGTGAGGTTTACACTGATTAATGGAGTGTTTCTGTAAACAGAGCAAGCATACTGTGCCTGTTTGTCAAACAGATGAAGAGACAAAAACATGACATTCTTTTTAATATCCACTTATCTGATCACTTCATTCTGCATCATTTCAGACTAAGGGAGGCAGACTAATATTGATGTTTTAATTTTACACGCCATTTAGAGATTTGCTCTTTCTATGATGATTTCACTGTACAATAGAATGTTGTTTGTTGTCCACTGATCAAAACTTTATCATTTTGTGTGATCTGTCTTCTGTTCACTTTATTTGAGTGAGTGCTTCTTCTTATAATGATTCTTATTTTCCACTGGAAACCCTTTTCTCTTCATCACAATGGTAAAGTATATATGAGCCCTTTCGACATTGGGAGTAAAACTTAATGTACCAATTAGCTAATGACCCTCACATAAACCCATCTTTGAGTTAAAAATCCACAGTAGGAATAGTTAGCAATTGTCCAAATATGGTAAAGCTGGTATAACCTACCGTGTTCAAATGTAGTTTAACAAAATTAAAGATATATATATATATATATATATATATATATATAATATATATATATATATATATATATATATATAGATATATATATATATATATATATATATATATATATAATATATATATATATATATATATAATATATATATATATATATATATATATATATATATATATATATATATTCGTTGGAGGTATAACGAATATGAATTTACACTCAGCACCCTGAGACTGTACACGAGCCGCAAGGAAGGAGGCAGAGGACTAGTGAGTGTGAGAACCACTGTCCAGGACGAAACAACTAAGATCCATAAATACATCAACAGACAATGTGCTCAGTGAATGTCTCAGACAACAGGGAACGGAGGTTGAGGTGCCAGAGATACCATCATGGGAGGACAAGCCCCTACATGGGATGTACCACCAGCAAATAACCCAAGTGGCTGATATCAGTAAATCCTACCAATGGCTGGAAAAAGCTGGACTCAAGGACAGTACAGAGGCCCTCATCCTGGCCGCCCAGGAAACAGGCCTTAAACACCAGAGCAATAGAGGCCCAGATCTACCACACCAGACAAGACCCAAGGTGTAGGTTGTGCAAGGAGGCCCCTGAGACAGTCCAGCACATCACAGCAGGGTGCAAGATACTGGCAGGGAAAGCGTACATGGAGCGACATAACCAAGTGGCAGGCATAGTGTACAGAAACATCTGTGCAGAATATGGACTGGAAACCCCGAGATCAAAGTGGGAAACACCCCCAAAGGTGGTGGAGAACGCCAGAGCTAAGATCCTGTGGGACTTCCAGATCCAGACAGACAAAATGGTAATGGCGAACCAACCAGACATTGTCGTAGTGGATAAACATCAGAGGAAAGCCGTTGTGGTAGATGTAGCAATACCAAGTGATTGCAACATCAGGAAAAAGGAGCACGAGAAACTGGAGAAATACCAGGGCCTCAGGGAAGAACTGGAGAGGGCCTGGAAGGTGAAGACCACAGTGGTGCCTGTGGTCATCGGGGCCCTCGGGGCAGTAACCCCCAAACTGGAGCAGTGGCTACAACAGATCCCAGGAACAACATCAGACATCTCAGTCCAGAAATGTGTAGTCCTTGGCACAGCCAAGATACTGCGCAGAACCCTCAAGCTCCCAGGCCTCTGGTAGAGGACCCGAGCTCAGAGGATAAGAACCACCCGCGGTGGGTGAGAAGGGAATTATATATATATATATATATATTATATATATATATATATATATATATATATATATATATATATATATATATATATATATATATATATATATATATATATATGCAGAATTAAAACAAGTTGTGACAATGTATATTATTAAAAATGCAATCAGGCTTATTTGAGATCAAGAGCATATCATCATTTCATTTCCTGCAATTTCACCACTTATAACCTCCTTCTGCTTTATCAGCTTGACTGAGCTAATTAAATTCAGTCACTGGATAAAATGCAGCTGTGGCTGACTTTGTAAATGATCGACTGAGTTTCAGCTGCCTTGTCTGAAATCACTGATCTTCTCAGAAGCATTCAGAAACACCAAAGTCAGTCACAGTTTTGAATCCAAACTATTTTCCTCAATCTCTGCTTCCCCTTTGAGACAGTGTGACTAAATGGCTGTATCCAATCACTGTGCTGAATCACGAGTGAAGTGAGTTGCAAAGGGAATTTTTATAATTCCCCTCATAAGACGGAGCCTGGACTGAAAGCGCGATCCCAGCTAGGTGAAATCCACCTTCTAATCCCTTGCCAAAATCTCAGCTGGGAAAATAAGAGAGCTGTTCTTCCCTTCATTTTATGTTGGTGGGTAGTGTGAAAACTGAAACTGCAATAAAAATCCTCTATTACTTCAGGTCCCCCACTGATACTTCTTTCCTTCAACTACTGCCAAACTCCAAAATCGCTCTGGTTATGGACAAGCATACAGTTAATAAATCTAACCGCCAGCAGGGAAGAACTTGCAATATATTGTGTTTGTAAAAGTATCTCTTTGTGTGAAAGGAACCGATAGTGGCTAATAAAAGTAGACATGTAAGAGATGAAAACAAAGTCACACATAACTGCAAAGCGTTGAAAAAAGATACATAGTTTTAAAATTGTTCCACACATCCAAAAAAGATGAATGAAGGTGGTGACTTTTAATAAAGACAAAAAATAAATATACTAAAACTAAAGTTATACAGTGAAGCCTTCAAAGGATTGTGACAAATGGCATTATAATAGAAAAAAAAACACAGATCAGGAATAAAATCATGCAGAGGTTCAAATAAGCATGGGGATTGGTCTAATCAAAGTCTAGAATCAAATCCATTTGAGAACATTTGGCAAAACTTAAAATATGGCATACATAAATGTTCTCTAACCTCAACCTGGCCGAGTTTAAAGTTATTCTGTAAGAACAATGGTCCAAAGGTTTTGCCTTTCAATGCATGAGTCTGCAAAAGTAAAGAGGTTCTGGGTGTAACTAATAACATCCCAGTAATTTATTCACAAGTTGTTGATGGTTTTAACATGACAAAACATGAGGATTAATTAGATTTTTTACCTGTTTTGTTAATTTGAAACCTTTGCCTTTGAATTTATTCAATGGATTGAAACATATTTCCACTTTGTGACGAAAAGCAGTGAAAAAAAAAAAGTTTAAAGTGCAGAGTACATCATTCATTATCACATGACAAACTGATGACGAGGCATCAAAGCCATTCCGTATTTAGGTATGGATGTTCTTTGCCGTGTCACGGCTGAAAGGATGGGTCATATAAATTGATATGCAGGTGCACGGAGGCACAGGGTTCCCTGCAGCATGCAGGCAGCTCTCTTGTCAGAGGTCTACTGAGGCATGACATGTAAAGCCACACACACTCATACACTCACATGAACACACGCATCTTCCCTCCCGGCAGCCATCTACCGCATGACAACTGATAAAAATATCACAGGCCCTATCAGGCAATTAAACAGGGAGACACAGCAGAGTGTGCTGGCTGCTTAATGGCTTCAACTTCCCTGCAGAGAAGTCACTGTGACTGACCGTCTGGGGGGATTCAGACTACTGATGGAGTGGGAATCAGAAGGAGGGAGAAGCCCTTCCACTGGTCACAATGAACAATTTTTCTGTCATGCGCTGGAAATTTCCTTGGACAGAGGCCAAAACTAAAGGTGGAGTTGTTTTATTCGTTGAGCAATAAATAAATGTTGCCCATCAGTGTTTTATATAATTAAAAATGAATTGTTTGAGCATCAATAGCATAAAAAAGGACAAAAAAAAGTCAAAGATTGAACTCAGTCATAAAAATGTAGATTTTCATCGTATGAGCTAACAGTGAAAAATGTAAAACAAAAATGTATTTCCAGCATATGAACCATAACTGAAGGCTTGAGAACAAGGGGGAACAAGTGTGCAAGTTTGAATTGCATTGGCTGAAAATTCCCTTCTTAATTCTAAACTATAATTATTATTACATAATATCTCAATTAAGTAGAGTAAGGTTTGTGTCTATAATCAAAATAATATAGTTACAAAATTGAAAAACAAAACATTTTGTACATGTAAATGGTCGAGTGCAACATGCATTTTTCTCAATTAATTCCAGCATTCCTTATAATCTTTTCAGATCAAATACATTGATTTATAATGTTTATATATTTTATAGTGACATAAAAATAAGAAAACATGAATCAGACCAGCTTTTGCTGATCATATTTCAGACTCTTTTGTTGAGACACCCCCACTCTGATTTTGGGGTTTTGTAATCAATGAACAGCTCAGCTTTGTGTCCCAATCACTACCAAAATTGGTTTCGCTATGATAAACAACTCTCAATCACTTCCACAACATTCCTGGAAATGTGGAAACATTCTGTCTCTGAAAGCCAGCCTGCCTGCACATTTGTGCAGCATCACATAGGTGACGTATCTACACTCCATAATGGACATTCTTGGAGGCCAAATGGACATTATCAGCAGGCTGAATGAGGTTGGTATCAGCTCCATGTCTCAGCTCCTGCCATGACCACCACTCTCACCTCTGCAGGGGTTCTTTGATGAACTCCATATCACTTCACACAATCACGATGATACACGGTGGCACCGTCCTGGACATGGACAGAGACATGGCTTTGTGTGGAGGTTGTGTGCAGCCGATACCGTTGTATACTTTAGAGACAGAGAAAGAGAGGCAGAAAATAAATGAAAGAGATACCACAAGAAAAAACAACAACAACAAAAAAAATGAAGTGAACGTGTGCGTTCAATGTCCCCTTGGTTTGGGCTTCAGCTAATGGACAGAGATAGTACATCCTCCATTACAGAGCAGCATTGCTGATGACCCAAATGGACACAAACATTCTCCATGGAGGCTGAGAGTGTATTGAGGAGGGAATGTTTTGGAAAAACCTCTCAACTGAAACATGAGCAATACAGAAAAAGTGGAATATTGTACTTCTGAAACTTTAAATTCTGACATGGATAACGCATTTTGAATTAAACAGGAAGGTTTTCAATCAGAGATGAAAATATTAAAACATCACAATCCTAAACCAAAACTAAAGCTTACTTACAGTTCTTCACTTCATATGTTGGCTAATCTGAAGAATGAGGAGGTGGATTAGAGGTGAATTTGTATTTATATCCCGGAACATTTTTGCATATTCATTTCATTTATTTTATGTGAATTTCAGGTAAAATTGCAACAAAAAAGCAGTACATAATTAGAAAGTGGAACAAAAACAACATGGTTTGGAAAATAGTAAATGTCATAAGAATGTGACATGCAAATGCATCCAACTTGCTCTCCTGTAATACCCGTAAATGAAGCTCAATCAGCTTCATTACAAGAAGCAGCAATTTTCAAGACTTGCCACAGATTCTCAATGTATTCAGTAAGATGAATACCCTTTGATATGCTTAAAATCTTTGATCTGCTGAAAGGTGAACTTCACCCTGATTATTTTTGCAGACTTTAAATGGCCTTGAGGGAAACTTTAAATGCCCTCTTTCTGACTTTCTTTCACCACTGGCTTTCTTCTTGCTATTCTTCCACATATTTGTGATATGTAAAACTAATAGTTTTCCTTTCAACTGCTTAAAAGACCTAAGTTTTGGATCTCCACAGCTGTTTTGAAGTTACGATATCAAGGTGGACATGTCCAGGCTTGGTAAGTTTGAAGTTATGCCACACTCTGTCTGTTTTTAAAATACATCGGTTGATTGTGTCAAAATGAGAGATGCCGCCTCATCAGTATAGAAGTCAATTATAATAAAAGTCAGATGAAGGCAAATATAGCACACAGAATCAGAATCAAAATAGAAAAAAATTGTTTACATTATAGTATAGTATCCACTTCCCTATAGTAATAAAATCAAGAGTAAAAGAGCCGCCAAAGTCAGCTGTGGTCCTGGCTGCACTTTCTCTACAGCTCATCCTCCCTGTGTGTGTGTGTGTGTGTGGGGGTGTGTGTGTGTGTGTGTGTGTGTGTGTGTGTGTGTGCTGCAGACAAAGATATGGCTCTCAAAGGGGCCTACACAGAGCGGCTCAAAGGCTCCCATTTCTGCTTGCTCCTCTCAGTTTCCCTCAATCACATTTTGTGATGGAAAAAAATCCAGTGTACATATTTCAACATGGTGTAGAACTGACAAAATGACTCATTACGCATTGCTTTACACTTCCCTCTCCCCCTCCCAGGATTTTTCAAAATGGCTGGCACCTCCTTGTGCTGGTTGTTGTCCGTCACCCTGCCTTTGCAGTGACCTTGAGACGGAAATGAAGGCAGGGTGTTGCTCCCATAACCGCTGCAATACAGTTTCTCTCCGCAATTTGATTAACAGCCACAGAGCAAAAATGTATCTCATTTACAGTGACAGCCAGGGGGAGGGTGGAAAACACCTTGTTCATAACTACTATCAATCACAATAGGATTAGAATGCCTCTCTCTGGTCCTTTTTATTTCTCATTAACTCAAAGTTGTTAATGAAAAACAGAGCTGATTCATGACAACAGAGACTTTTTATTACATCTACCATGATTATTCCAGCGAAGAACAAGTGTATTAAAAAAAAAACATATTCTAAAATCTCCCCTTTATGTTCCCCCTGTTTCATTAAAAATATAGTAATTTTTTTTATTGTTACAGCAGTACATGGCCACTGCCATTGCTAATGACAAAGACAGTTTCTGGCAGCAAGATGCTCAGATTAAATGATGTGACAATGTGTGACACAAAACTGTCTGTTGTGATCAACCACTTCTGATGGCAAATAGATCCACACCCCCCCTGTGAAGAAACTTGAGACTGACCATGTGATCCAGACGGAACGCCATTCTTCCAAGTCTCTGTGAAATGAGGACGCAGACCCAGAAATAAATTAATCAATACATAAATGTGAAGATGTAAAAGTGGAAGGCAATCGTACTGTCTGGGCTGAATTAATGAGGTGCTTCCTTCCATCCACATCTCAAGGTTTTTAAAGCTCATCAGCCATCTTTACCATCCACTAATATCCTCGGGCCGAGCAGAAGAGGCTGAAGGAAAAAAAAAAAATCAAATGCTAGCCACTTTTTAATAGAAATTAAAATCAGTTGAGCTTAAAGCGTCTTATTTTCAGTGGCTACTCGTGGCTCAGCTGAGGATGAGGGTGAAATCAGGGGATCCCAGGGCGGAGAGGTCGGACCCCATCCAAATTCTGTCCCACTCTGACCACCTGAGCCTCTGCTTTCAGTGTTCTCTTTACTGGCACCTGATTCGGGCAGCACAGAACCAATTTGTTGCTTCACACCAATTCAAGTTGCACTTACCCTGCTGGGTTACACCTTTTCTCCTCTCACCTATAGGTTTTTTTTTTTTTTTTTTTTTTCAGTACCTGAGGCGATTACATGGAAATACAGCAAAAGTAACTTTACAGTTTGCTCAATCTGAAAAAAAAGTACATTGCTTAGAGTAATTGGCGATCCCTATGGTTAACAGGACTTGTGGTATAGGCGGTATTATCAGGACAGGCCCAATGCCATTTGCATACAAATTGGCCAGATGGTACCTTGTTGTTATGACAACGGCACACAGCTCTCAGAATTCATTTGGAAGTGAACTATAAAAGGGGAGCAGGCACCAAGAACCACTGTTATTGATGAAATTTCCTTTCCTTTAACAAAAAGAAAGGTGTTACTGAACCTTTTTACACACCTGAAGCTAATCACAATACCAGAATCGATTCGTAGATACACTGACTGTGATACATTGGCCTCTGTATTAAATGGTGAACAAACTATTTCAAACCTCCAGAAGACAATATTTGAAAAAAAAAAAACAGTCAAGTGTTTGAATGTGAAGCTGTCCCAATTCCAGTGTTCTTGTTTTATAAATTATTAGTAATTTACATCCAAGAGACTTTTTATAGAGCACTGTCCTCTTTCAGGGTTCCCTTGATTTTGTGAAAGTGTGGGCAATTCCTTGCTATGAGTCATGTCAAATCTTGAGAGCCAGGGAGAGAAAGCTAACTCTGATGATGACACAGTGTCCTCTACTGGCAGACTGTGGCAGGGAGTTTACACAACTGCTCGCCTGGCTGAGCAGATAATATTTAGCTCAAGGGCAAGTGAACTGATGCTTTTCCTAAGTCATTGTGGCTCAGCTTACTGGTCAGGTAAATTGCTTTGCGCTGGACACCATGAGAATTCTGTTAACCCAGCATATTTATCTAATTTATAAACCCCCACAAGTTGTTGGTTTAATCATTGGCCTCAGTGCAACAGTAAAACCATCATGGGAAGCTGTTTGTATCCCACAGAGGAAGCAGCTTTTGATTTGTGATGGATTTTGGTTTGACCCATCAGCTGATTTGTGGAACACATATTACTTTTCCCTCCATAGTGTGTGAAATATGATACTTCAGTGACTGTCCTGTTACAGATTGTCAGAGACAACTGGCTCAAACTACCTCAGCCCGGACTGAAACACCTGTATCAGCAGCAATACAACACAGAGAGTGTATTTGTATGTGCATGTGTGTATTACATCTCAACCTGAGGGTGGGAGCTAAAGGAAGGTGACACATTGTGCCTCTCTAGCATATAAATGGATCCCTCTGCCCTCTGGTGCAGTGGCATGACAGTTTGGGAAGTTTCTCCTCCACAAACGTGTAACATTTCTCAAGGTCACAACTTGCCTGCAGCACGAATTCTTACCAAAGCAGCGTCATACTAATTTGTCACTCACCATCCAATTCAACATGGCAATTCGATGGGGACTCTGCGGAGCGGGGAAGATAAGCCATGACTTCAGTGTGGCCATGAAGACTCTGCCAGCGGAAGATCACCAGGTAACAGAACCAAGAAAGCTCACTCCAATGTCAATATTCAACTGTGTTTTGTGTTCAGAACAGAAGCAGAAATATCTACTTTGTTCATTTTGCAGATAGCAGCCATTGCATCACGGAGCAGTGATCGTGCCAAAGAGTTTGCAAAGAAGCACAGTATTCCAAAAGTTTATGGAAGTTATGAGCAGCTGGCCAGAGACCCAGAT
Organism: Poeciliopsis prolifica; assembly: GCF_027474105.1. Taxonomy (NCBI): domain Eukaryota; kingdom Metazoa; phylum Chordata; class Actinopteri; order Cyprinodontiformes; family Poeciliidae; genus Poeciliopsis; species Poeciliopsis prolifica. Next base: position 10,936,881 of record NW_026562386.1, on the reverse strand, counting down.
ATTGGTGAGCTAGAAGTTCAGAACAAGTAAGCTGTGCATATGGATAATGGTTTTTTTCTGTCAGCTAAAGATAATACATCTGTGTCCTTAGACATTGTCTACCTGGGAGTGCTACACACAGAGCACTGGAAAGTTGGTCTGCTGTTCCTACAGGCTGGGAAGAATGTCCTGTGTGAGAAACCCTTTGCAATGAACTCCAGGCAGGTCAAAGACCTGGTGGAGGCCGCCAGGAAAACCAATGTGTTCCTGATGGAGGTAAGGTAGATTTCTGTCCATCATGAATTTGTGTGTAATTTATATTACACCCTTTTACACTATTATGTATCAACCCTTCTATAATTTGATCAATTCAAAAACTAACCAGCAACTGATGTTTTCTGGACATGTCATGTTATTTCCAGTTGGTCAATTTATCCTTTCACAGGAAGAAAAGTTAAACAAATTCGTGTTGTCCCCAAAAACTAACTTAACTAGTTATGATGCTGCCTAACTTTGAAGCTCCACGTGTCTTTAAGCACACAACATTCAGAATAGGCCGTGGATCAGAAGCAACTTGATTTCCCCACCTTTTGAACCAATGCAATGTGTTTTTTCAGAAAGTCACTCTTCATCGGAAGTTAGGAAAAAGTGACATCAGCTTAAAATTTACCAGAGTGAAAAGTTGTATTTTCTGTACAACCTTTTCATAATGACATGCTGATGTCTATCAAGCAATTGGAGATCTTAATTAATTAGACAAATTGCTTTGCACATAAAACCAGTCTCAAAAAGACAGACTATGTTAAGAATTATAGTAGCAATTTACAACATCAGCAAAAGTTGGGTTCTGCTGACTGTTTTGTCCCCTTTCAGGCCATCTGGTCCCGCTGTTTTCCAGTGCATGCCGAGGTGCGTAAGCTGTTGGCTGAAGAGGCAGTAGGCGAGGTGAAGCTGGTGAAGGCCTACTTTGGCTCCCCTCAGCTCCACATCCCTCGCTCAGTTGAGAAGGAACTGGGAGGAGGAGCTCTGCTGGATATTGGAGTGTACTGCCTTCAGTTTGTACTGATGGTGTTTAACGGCGAGAGGCCAGAGTCTATTCAGGCCTCGGGTGTACTTCTTGACTCGGGTAATTTTCAGCATACAGGACTTGCAGGAGGGCGTGGGATGTACTTTATTATTATTAATCGCAAACTGAGCATGACTGAAGTGGGAGTGAAAAATCCCTGAGTGACACATAAAAGTTACTTACACATAAACTTCAGAGTAAACACTCCACGGTGTAATAGTTTTAACAGAGAATCCAAGATTTATCATCATTAAATCTAATCCAAATGCCCACAGCAGAACAGTTATACTGTTTATCTGGGGGGGAAAACTTCAAACCTTCTGATTATTACAAAAAAAAAAATTAAGCTGAATCAATTAATTCATATTATTATTATTATTATTAGTAGTAGTAGTAGTAGTAGTAGTAGTAATAATAATAATAATAATAATAATAATAATAATAATAATAATAATAATAATAATAATAATAATAATAATAATAATAACAATAATAATAATATATTTTGTTGATTGTCATTGCTGTTTTCATTTGTATTCCCTCTTTGCTCTTCTAGTTTGTCATTTTCAATCTACTTCTTAAACCTAATATGGTTTGGCTTTGTTAAAGTCAACTTTGAACTAGGGAGATTTTATTTTCTGCCCTTTTTAGAATTAATCTGCTATTTACATTGATTGCAGTCAGTCTCTTTGAAAATAAGAAACAATCATGCGAGAATTGTGCACTGAAAGCATTTTAATGCTTTTTGTATGTCACTGTAAGTATCTAAATTTGTTTTTATATTTTTGGCAGGAGTGGATGAGTCTGTGGTTGTTGTTATGAAATTTTCCAGAAAGAGGATGGCCCTCTGTGCCTTTTCAATAGCTGCTCGTTTTTCAAACGATGCCGTCATCAGTGGCACCAAAGGTTCTATTAAAGTACGTTTTACCAACACTGCGCAGAGCCATTTAACTTAATTAAGAAATAATGCATATGCAAAAACAAATTTAAAATAACTTTCTTGAAAAATCAAGTAGAAGATTTGAGACAATTATCTGATAACTTTGTTAAGTCTGGATTGTTAAAAAAGCACCTGTTAAAAAAGCACCTGGTCTGTTCCCTTTAGGTGCTTGGGCCAATGCACTGCCCTACCACTCTGCTGCTGAATGACAAGAAGACAGAGTACCCTCTGCCTGAACCGTGCCTTCCTCTGAACTTCACCAACAGCACTGGGCTTCGATACGAGGCAGAGGAAGTGAGACAGTGCCTGTTAAAAGGTAGGTCAGGATGAAAGGGAAGGTGTGCATTTGTCTTCAAAAGATTACAAGGTTTGAATGGCTCAAACACTGTTTCAAAGAACACTGCAATTCAGTGAAATAGTTGCATTTTTGGAGGCTCCTGAAGAAACATAAGATGAAAAATCATACACTATGTTACCTATCTTTCTGGATCAGTCTGGTTTCTGCTTTCTGTCCTTAGTGTCCTCTACAGTATGTTATTATTAGATGCTTGTTTTTTACCCCTTCTTCCCATTTGCATAATCTTTTTATCCCTGCTTTACCACACTCTGCGCTTCATTATGAATATGTACATAAATTTTGCTGTGTTTCTGTCTCACTTTGCTCGCCTGTGCAGGACTTAAGGAGAGCCCACGGATGCCTCTGGCTGATTCCATCCTACTGACAGAAATCATGGATGAAATCAGGAAACAAGTGGGAGTTGTCTTCAGCCAGGACAGAAAATGACATCAGTCCATAGAAGTGAATTCTTCCTCTCCTACAGTGAACCCCCTTTTGCCTTAGAAGGGTCAAAAGGGGGTTGCTTGAGGCAGGGTTTGGATTGTTAGAATAAACAGATCACACAAAAGCCTGAACACAGTCATTTTGTTTGGGGTTTACTACCACAATCAATAGATTAGAATAACTATGTGAACTGTCTGAATTCTTCATAAATAATTTTGTTGCCTCTGGATTGTCACAAAAAATTTTTTTTTGTAATGAGTATATTGGAACACATGACTGATTTATAGATAGATAAAAGAACATATTTAATCAAAATATTAACTATGATTAAATATTATATTTAATAAACATGTAGATCAACTGTATTGAGCTCCAGCATCATTAAATTCTTATTTGTGTCCTTTCTAGATAAACAAAGTATTCATTGTAAGATCCCAGATAGCACAATGAGTGAAACAACGGTGAAACAATGTCAGGCAGAGACACTGAATCTATGCTGAAGCCTGGCATTGAAACGGATTTGAAAATGGTTGGTGACTTGCATGTTGAATCACCGTTAGGATTTCAACCATAACTGACATTATATCAGTGTTGATTCAGCCATTGTCTCGATGTCAATTTGCATGCATATTTATGTTGATTTTACATTGAATAAATGTTGATTCAACCATCATTTGAACGTGGATTTTCACGCAGATTTGTGTTATTACATTGAGTCAATTCTTATTCAAACATCATTTGACTGTGTATCTGCGTGCAGATTTATGTTGATTTTAGATTGAATCAATGTTGAAGTATTTGTGTTCATTTTATATTGAATGAAAGCTAAGAATTTATGTACATTTTTGGTCTGATAGGTCTACATCATAACATAGTGCTAAAAATTACTTCACTGGTGTTAAACACACTTTTATTAGCAGATGGGTATCATGAGTATATGTCTTGCATTAACATTTCCAAAAATGTGTGTACAAAATGTTGACAATGACAACATGGCATTGATATAACATTTTATTTTGGAAAAGACGGATAGATCTTTAAACATATTTGACTCCTTTTTCTCTGTGAGAACAAGTCTACTGTCCATGGAAGAACAGTGTCCATGAGGTTAAGCTTTGAACTGTATGAACCAGGAAAACATTACAAGTTGTGGTAACACTAGTTTGACTCTGATTGGCATCACTTTGGTTCCTTGTGATGCCTTCCTTATTTATGCAGTCCATGACAGTCAGCTTTAGGTCAAACTAATGAGTAGCAGCTGAAAAACACAAAAATAAAGAGTGAGAAAGGCATCGGTTAGAAAGATCATAAACATTTGAAAAGTTAAGAAAGAAACTGAAATATTAAGTAGTGTCCTGGTTATAGGTCTGAGAACAAACACAAAGCATCCAGTTCCTCATGTTCACTCGACATTAAATTAATAAGGACATTCTAATGAATATTCATTAATATGTATCTTAATGTTAGCTGAAATATACAATTACATTTATGTATCAAGCTGCAGCATAGTGTAACATTTATGATGATGCACTCATGTTAAAATGAGCAATCAATATTTAAAATAAAGAGCTGTTTATCAGAAAACCTAAAGATAAAACTCAGGGAGGATCAGGGTTGATTTAACACACTAGAGACAGAAAAATAGAGCAAAAGGTGATTTGTATTGTAGTTGGAAAAATTATTTACAATTTACACAGGATAAACTTCCATCCATCAAATAACTGGTTCAATCTTCCATTAACCACAAAGTTTTCCAATTAAGTTGATGATTAAATGCATTCAAAATTGCCTGTAAGCTGATAAAGTTTGCGCACAAATAGTGATAATCCAGTTCAGTTTAACCAGTCAATCAATCGATTTGCCTGGAATGGTTTCCAAGCGGCCACGCATTCACGCAAATCACGAATTAAACGCACGTGTAAGTCGATATTTGATTATTAGTGTGACGTTACGAGAAAACCGACCATATAAAAGGAAAATTGGCGCTCTATCGCCATCTGGTGACGGGGAACACGAACTACAGCGTCCTTCAGTCGGCGCTGTCTTGCGAGGGTAGAGACAGCTGAGGACACTTGATTCAACATGGCAACCAAGTGGGGAATCTGCAGCGCAGGGAAGCTCAGTGATGACTTCACCGTGGCTCTGAAAACTCGCTCTGCAGAAGAGCATCAGGTGGGTTTGTTGAACTACAGTGAAAATCACACACTATCTTTCGGTGCAAAGCATTATGTCGGGACTTTTCTGCAGTTGTTCTAAGTTCTGCAAAAAAAAAAAAAAAAAAAAAAAAGAAGAAGAAACTGCTTCCGAGACAAACAGACAGGCTTCAAATTTGAATGCAGGAGATGTCAGAGTTGTGAGTTGCAAATTCCAGGGCGTCGACAACATTTATTTAGACGCTCTTACTCTTTCACAGCAAAGTATGCAATATGGGAGCATCTGCCAGGGGTCTCAAACTCAAGTCCTCGGGGGCCGCAGTCCTGCAGTTTTTAGATGTGCCACAGGTACAAAACGCTGGACTGAATTGGCTTAATTACCTCCTCCCTATGTAGATAAGAGCTCCGGTTCGTGCTAACGACCTAATTATTGTGTTCAGGTGTGGTGAAGCAGAGCCACATCTAAAAGTTGCAGGACTGCGGCCCTCGAGGACTGGAGTTTTAGACCCCGGGACGTTCCTCCTTTATATATATATATATATATATATATATATATATATATATATATATATATTATATAGAGAGAGAGATCCTCTTTAAATCGAAGTCTTCCTTAAGACTTTCATCTTGTGAAAGAAAGTTGTTTAAGGATTTTTTTTTTTAAGAGGACACTAAAAGAAATGTGCAGTGCATCCACTGCATAGTTATGGCCCATGTTTTATATAAAATGGCTAAACATTTATTGTTGTGGCATAATAAATTGTGACAGAGGTCAAGTAGGCTGTTGCAATGTGCTGTGAAAGTAACAAAAGAACATTTTGTTATGAAATATTGTCTGTCATGTCCAAATGTCATATTTCAATTAAACTTAATACTCTTACCATGTGTAGAAATCCTCAGGAAGGTGGTTGTAGTGTAACTGACTGTATCTGCAGGTTGTGGCTGTTGCATCTTGTAGATTGCAGGATGCTCAGGGATTTGCCACGATACACAACATCCCTAAGGCTTATGGCAGCTATGAGGAGCTGGCCAGAGACCCAGACGTAGGTCAGTGTCCATCTGCCAGAGATTTTTCAGTTTATTTATTTTAAAACTTAATGCCTTCTGCTCTATATTTTCTGTTATCCAGGTTAAATTTTCTTTTAATATTTCATACTGTTATTTCTGAAAGAAATTGAAGCATGTCAGTCAGAGTTGTTTGACCTGTGTGCAGATGTTGTGTATGTTGGAGTCATCCGCCCGTACCATCTGCAGGCCTGTAAACTTTTCACAAATGCTAAAAAGAATGTTCTGTGTGAGACACCACTGGCCATGGACCTCAAAGAAGTGAGAGAGATTGTGGTGTCTGCCAGAAGGAATAATGTCTTCTTCGTGGAGGTAAGTATGTCGCAAACCAGGAAGAAAAAAATGAATTCCTCTGTATACAGTTTACCATTACATGCTTGAAGATCTTCAAATGTTAAACGGTTTGAAACATGTTTTCTCTCCAGGCTGTGTGGACCCGATTTACCCAGGCCACTATAGACATAAGAAGGCTTTTGGACAAGCAGTACATAGGGGAGGTGAAGATGGTTCGTGCGGACTATGGTGTGCCGCTGTTGCACGTGCAAAGATCAGTTAAGAAGGGCCTCGGTGGAGCATTGCTGGATCTTGGTATCTACTGCCTTCAACTCATAAATGTGGTGTACAACGGAGAGAAGCCGGAGAGTATCCAAGCCAGTGGAGTCTGCCAGGAAACGGGTAAGGAGTTAACAAGATGAGGCATTCATGTAACCTCAAAGGCTGTGCCAAATGAGTGACATTATGTGAGATACTATTTTACATTGAAGTAAATTAAGATTTATATAATTGTGTGCAGATTCCTCCGGAGATCAATATTGAAGAGAAAAGCTGCTTTTTATTTTGTGTTGAGACTCGCTGAACTTCTCAAGTATTGAAATCAGAAAATGTTTACTTAATTGTCTCTGATTTGATTAGTCAAATTCTTTCATGTTTTCCCCACGTTTATTAAATGTTTCAAAAGTAAGCGACTAACTGCCTTTTTCAATAAGTTTTTTTTATAGGAAAAGTCAGATTGGTGCATCTTCAGTTTTCACACAAACCTTGAGAGATTATACATTTTTTAAAGCTTTATTTCTGTAATTAATTTGCATATCTTTTCCAACATTTTTCTGCTCAGAGTGTTGAAATGCCAGAAAACTTAATGTAAAAACATCCTTCTTTTAAAGTGAAGAAAATGTAAATTAACAATTGTTTATCATATGTAAAATAAATGGGTACATTAGGGCAATGCTTTATTTTCAGCTTTTCCAGCTGCATTTTGAGATTTAGCCTCTTTTCTCTATGTGTTGTTATATATCCTCATAGGAGTGGATGAGACTGTGACTGTCATTTTGAAGTATTCTAGAAACAGAATGGCGATAGTCAGCTGCTCTGCTGTGGTCAAGCTGCCCAATGATGCCACTATTATTGGGACAAAAGGCACAATCCAGGTAGGTTATCAAGGATGGCATGGCAACAATTCAAAAAGACCATTGTGTATGTTTAGTAGTGCAAGTCTTTTATGTAGAAGAAATTAGAAGTGTTGTCAAACACTATTTTGACATTAATCGGATTGCACATGCTCCAGGTCCTTTCACCTATATGGTGCCCCACATCACTGGTTGTTGTTAGGAAGGATCCCCAGAATCAAGACACTGAAACCACCTTCCGTCTCAAATTCGCCAACTGCCCTGAGAAGCATTATGAAGCAGATGAGGTCCGCTGCTGTCTGATCGGGGGTAATACGAAGCAGCATTTTACACTCTGGAGGTCCGGTAACATTAGCTGCATCGTATAGCTGAGTCATTAAAAAAAAAACACTTAAGGCCTAGTCATTAAATATGGGATGTTTGGGGTTCAGTGCAGCAGGAGGGTGTATGGAGGGTGGGGGAGAAGGAAAAATCAGAAGTATTGACAAAAGTTTGTGTGAACATGACTAAAAAGGTGAACAATTAACATCTTGTAAAACTGCATAAGCACTTCCCATCACTGAACTTGTGTGGAGCATTTGTGTTTGCAGCAGCTGACTAATCAGAATGTTTCTCTTTGCAGGGCTGAAGGAGAGTCCAATCATACCTCTTGCTTATACTCTGCGGCTGGCTGAAATGGAGGATGAGATCCGCCGGCAGGTGGGAATGGTGTACAACCAGAACTTAAGGTAAAAGTTTGACTTATTCATGCTATGATTATATGTAACCGGTTTACAATGGAGACTAACTTCTGTTCCTGATCATTTTGGAGCACCAGGGCTACCAAGTGGGGAATCTGCAGCGCAGGCAAGAGCAGTCACGACTTTACTGTGGCTCTGAAAACTCTTCCTGCAGAAGACCATTCGGTGAGTGTGCCTGCCAATGTGTGACTTGGATTAAATGTGCCTCCATATGTGGTGGAGTAACATTCTTCCATGTACTTAACAGCCTCCTATTACTTTTCTTTTTTTGGTAAGAGTTTTTATGAATTAAGCATGCATGATGTTGAGCCTTGACTAAATGGAGAAGACAACATCAATGATTTTGGAAATTGTTTCCATTTTGATTACCTGCCAAACCTTCTACTGTATACCACGGTAGAAACCATGTAGTTTCTGAAAAAAGTCTGGGAGTTACAAAGAACTGGAAATGAACAATTAAATTGAACAATCTGAGTCATGCATTTTACCAAGTAGGCAAACGTTACCCGCCCCTCCTCCCCAACTACAAAAATTTGTCTATATGAATGATGCCCCCTGCTGACAAGTGAAACTGCCAAAAAGATGTAAGGCCTAAAAACACATTACTTGTGCAAGATTTTTAATCAAGTGGAATGGCTGGCTTCATTTAAAAAAAAAAAAAAAAACTTTAATGTATTTAGAATTATTTTATGTCATCTGTGACTTTACAGGTTGTGGCTGTTGCAGCTCGTAAATTGGAGGACGCTGAGCAATTTGCTGTAAAACACAACATCCCTAGGTCTTATGGCAGCTATGAACAGCTGGCCAGAGATCCAGACATAGGTCAGTGTCAATCTGCCAGAGGTTGTTCAGTTAAGTTTTAGTTTTGAACTTTACAATACCTCCTGTTTTATGGTACAGGTTTCCTTATATTTAGTTCTTATTTTCTTTTAATATTTCATACTGTTATTTCTGAAAGAAATTGAAGCATGTCAGTCAGAGTTGTTTGACCTGTGTGCAGATGTTGTGTATGTTGGAGTCATCCACCCGTACCATCTGCAGGCCTGTAAACTTTTCATAAATGCTAAAAAGAATGTTCTGTGTGAGAAGCCACTGGCCATGAATGTCAAGGAAGTGAAAGAGATTCTGGACTCTGCCAAAAAGAATGATGTCTTCCTCATGGAGGTAAGTATGTCGCAAACCAGGAAGAAAGTAATGAATTCCTCTGTATACGGTTTACCATTACATGCTTGAAAACCATCAAAAGTTAAACGATTTAAAACACGTTTTCTCTGCAGGCTGTGTGGACACGGTTTTTCCCGGTCTCTGTGGAGATCAGAAGGCTGCTGGCTCAGCAGTACATAGGGGAGGTGAAGATGGTCCGTGCAGACTTTGGTGTGCCACTGTTGCACGTGCCAAGAGCAGTTCAGAAGGACCTCGGTGGAGGAGCATTACTAGATCTTGGTATCTACTGCCTTCAATTCATAAATATGGTGTACAAAGGAGAGAAGCCGGAGAGTATCCAAGCCAGCGGGTTCTGCCTGGAGACGGGTAAGGAGTTAGCAGGATAAGGCATTCATGTAACCTCAGAGGCTGTGCCAACTGAGTGACATGATGCGAGATACAACTTTACATTAAAGTGAGTTAAGATTTATGTAATTGTGTGCAGATTCCTCATGGATGAATATTTAAAAGAAAAGCTGCTTTTATTACATTTTGTGTGGAGACTCTGATCAACTTGTCAAGAATTGAAATCAGAAAATGTTTACCTAATTGTCTGATTTGATTAGTCAAATTCTAAAATGTTTCGGCCCTGTAGGAACTAAACTCCCATTTTCCATAGGAGTTTTTTTTTTCTGGCTTTGTAACAGAAAATAATTCCCTACTGTAGTTGCAAAGAAAATGTAAATTAACCATCACACATTAAAATAAGTACATCAGGTCAGACTTAGAAAATGGATCATTTCATACCATAGAAGGCTGATTATAAAAGAAATGTCATCCAATTAGAATGTTTCCCAAAGCCATTTTCTCCTCCTGATAAACCTTGTTGAAACTAAATTAGCTTACAACTCTTAATTTTCAGCTTTTACAGCTGCATTTTGAGTTTTGACATCTTTTCTCTATGCTGTGTTGTATATCATAGGAGTGGATGAGACTGTGATTGCCATTCTAAAGTATTCTAAAAACAGAATAGCAACAATCAGCTGCTCTGCTGGGTACCAGCTGCTTAATGATGCACTTATTGGTGGGACAAAGGGCACAATCCAGGTAGGTTATCAAGGATGGCATGGCAACAATTCAGAAAGACCATTGTGTATGTCAGTGCAAGTGTTTTATGTAGAAGAAATTGAAGCATCATCAAACACTGTTTTGACATTAATCTATGCATATGCTTGTGGAAAAAACAAAATCTAATCTGTAGTAACAGATCAGGCTTGAGACTCTGGCAAATGGCAAAGAGCAAAATCTTTATTTCAGTCGTTTGCAAACAGAGAACACACAGTAACCACAGCACAACAGCTGTACCTACAATGAGTTCTGACTTGGAGCTGCAAGCTCTCACAATATATAGGACTCTATATACAATGTGGTCACTCCCTGGCCCAGAGCCAATTCCAGTCGAACAGGTTAATGCACAGTCACTCTTAACAGGGTATAGAGAGAGTGCATTCCATCCTTAGGGTAAGTTAATTGTTCAGATGATAAACATCTTTGTTCAAAAATAGGTGCATTTCCAAAAATCAGATTTACTAATGGAACAATTTTGCATAACAAGAACATTATCAGACTTTGTAGCCTTTGCTTGTGACATCTAATGCAGGAATTTGTTGAGCCTTAGGGTTTATTCCATCTCACTACAATTACCTAACCTGTTTATTGTTATCTGTTAAACACTGGTGCCTTATTTTAGTCACTGATAACCTATTGGAACTTTTCCAAGGAGAGGTCAAAAGGAAACCTATCTGATTCTTCAAAGACTCCTTGACCTACACGGTTTAACAGACTAAACAATACTAGTGTTGAATGACTAAAGAATTAAAATAAAATTCTTAAAAGAAATGATACAATTTTTACTTCACATGCTCCAGGTCCTTTCACCTATGTGGTGCCCCACGTCACTGGTTGTTAATGGGAAGGAGACCCAGTATCCAGTACCTGAACCCTACTTGCCTCTCAACTTTACCAACAGCACAGGGATGTGTTACGAAGCAGAGGAGGTCCGCCAATGTCTGCTCAAGGGTAATGAGACAACATTTTGCACTCTGTGTAGATCTGGTAACATTAGCTGCAGAACCTCCAAGATTCCAGAACCCCCTGCTCTCCAGGACCATCACAGAAGTTGATGCTGTGATTGAAGCTAGCGTTTCTGTTTAATGAAAAACAAAACTGAAGAATAATTTGTGGATTTTGGATGGCTTCTGTCAAAACAGTTTCAGAATTTCAAGCAGAGAAGATTCAGCTGAGCTGAGTCACTGTTCATTATAGTGGTGGCTATACAAATGCCCTGTCACGTACATAATTTATAATGAAAGTGCTAAATATTTTGCAATGGTTTGGAAGATCTACCTGTCAATTATTGATCTACATTTTTAAAAAATTAAATGTAGCACGTTTCTCCACTTGTAAAACAATGTTGTCTAAATACAAAGTGTTCCAAAATATACTCAATAAGGAATACTCCTTATTGAGTATTCCTACTCTATGAGGGATATTGAGTAGCTAACAATTGTTGCAACCAAAACAGTATTTGAGGTGTTTGTGACCCAAGCTGTCCACAAATGGCTAAAATCCATAAATTCCTGGGTTCCCTCCAAAAGCTACTATAACTGCCTATTGGAATAGTTCAAACACCAAATATACCTGCACTAAAATGCACCATGGAAACCTACTTGGTATTTGTACTGAAGCTAATGTCTACAACCTTGTATTGCTGGGGGCGAACCACTGACAAAAATCAATGAGTTTCCTGGATTAACTGCTTTGTAAGAATCAAGTAGCTCTGCTAATATGTAATGATAAACAGTAGAGAAAAACCGAAATAACATTTCTCATCTCAGTTTTTTTTAAGGAAGTTGATGAATCTAAATTTTTATTCTGAAACATTTTTGACACTGCTATTAGACACATGTTGATGGAGAACAGCGATTAACTTTTTTTTTTTTTTTTCTTTAAAACTAGTGTAAAGGATACACTAATACCTGAGTTGTAAGAAGACACTGAGATTTTTTTTGGATTTACCCACATAAATGTTTTTTGTTAATTATTGGGTGTTGTACATATCCAATAAATAACAATGAGTTCAGGTCTTTGTGTGAAGTCATGTACTTCGTTGCAAACATCATATAGCTGAGGCATTAAAAAAATGCATTTCAGGAATGGTCATGAAATATGGAATGCTTGGTTTAATGTGGCAGGAGGGTGTATGTGAAAAATGGAAAGTATTGAGAAAAGCTTGAACAAGAACATAACTAAAAAGCTTAACAATTAGCATCTTGTAAAACTGCATAAGCTCTTATCTCTGAACTTCTGTAGAGAATTTGTCTGTAGCAGCTGACTCATCAGTATGTTTCTCTTTGCAGGACTGAAAGAGAGTCCAGTCATGTCCCATGCTGACTCTCTGCTGCTGGCTGAAATGGAGGATGAGATTCGCCGGCAGGTGGGAGTGGTATACAGCCAGGACAGCCAGCAAAAGTTTGAGTCAGTTCTGCTGTGATTAAATACAACCAGTTTACAATGGAGATGAACTTACTCAATTTACTTCAAGAATAGTTAATGTGGTTAAGCATTTATTTTTGTAGGAAAACACTGTTTGACCTCCAACTTTGAGTAACTTAAGAAAAACAAACAAAAAACACCCAAGATGACCTCTCTCAACCACATGAGAAGGATTAGGAAACTGTTCTTATATTTACATGTTGCACACCAGCTTTGTACACAGATGTATTGAAACTGTCAACAATGAAATGTATTAACATTGACAATCTGAAATAAATGTATTAGCAAATTTCTGAAAAAAATGGCAAGTGTTTTTCTTTAACCCATTTGTAAAGTAAGTTTATTCAACTATATATGTGGTAGGTGTGTATGTCCTTGAATGTGTTGGTTTGTCTAAAAGCAGACTATAGAGACTTGGTTTTTGGTTTAGTTTTATAAATTATATCAAGTTTCTGAAATGCAATTTTCTTAAAATTGGTAATTATGAGACAATATTCATAAACCAACCTGGTCTTAAGTTAAAAGAATAGTGCTTGCAGAACATGACGATGAGTCAACGTCACTTGGCTTTGCAGAGTTATTTCATTAAACCATCGAGTATTTTTTATCTTGTGTAACTCTTAAAGGCCTAAACTCAAGTCTTAAATGAGTGCTTTGGCGCCCCATGTGGCAGAAAACGGGAAACGTTCACGACAATCATTTTGGGGACAACATGGCTACAAGGTGGGGGATCTGCAGCGCGGGCAAGATAAGCCATGATTTTACTGTGGCTCTGAAAACTCTTCCTGTAGAAGACCATCAGGTTAGTGTGTCTGCTGCAACGGAGACATAAATCCGTGTGATTTAGATGGAACACGCCTCGATCTAGTACTTGGAAGAACGTCGCCGTTCTTCCAAGTACTTAACTCCCTCCTACTATTTGTAGATATATATATTTTTAAAGTGGTCTTGCATGTTTTGAGTTGTGTTTAAATGAAGCAGACGATCGTCAGTGATTTATGTAAAACACTTGCATTTTAAGCTTCCAAACTTAACCGTATTCCACAGAATACTAGACTCAGTTGCTTCTGGAAACTGAGTCTAGGAGTTGAAAACTGGAAATGAACAATTAACTTGAACAGTCTGTCATGCATTTTTACCAGTCGGGCAAAAGTTACTTTTTTCCCCCCCCAACTACAAAACAAAGTGAGTTTATATGAAGATGCCCTCTTCTGGATGACAAGTGAGTGCCAAAAAGATGTAAGGCCTAAAAACAGATTGGAGGATTTTTAATCCAATGGAATGACTCTTGATAAAAAATAATTTACCTCTAAAGTATTTAGAATTATTGTATATCTGTGACTTTACAGGTTGTGGCTGTTGCAGCTCGTAAATTGGAGGATGCTCAAGCATTTTCCATAAAACACAACATCTCTAAGGCTTATGGCAGCTATGAGGAGATGGCCAGAGATCCAGACATTGGTCAGTGTCAATCTGCCAGAACTTTTTCAGTTTATTTTTAATTTTGTCTCCTGCTTTATATTAAATGTTTTCTTACATCCAATTTGTATTTTCTCTTAATATTTCATACTGTTATTTCTGAAAGAAATTGAAGCATGTCAGTCAGAGTTGTTTGACCTGTGTGCAGATGTTGTGTATGTTGGAGTCATCCACCCGTACCATCTGCAGGCCTGTAAACTTTTCACAAATGCTAAAAAGAATGTTCTGTGTGAGAAACCACTGGCCATGAACGTCAAGGAAGTGAAAGAGATTCTGGACTCTGCCAAAAAGAATGATGTCTTCCTCATGGAGGTAAGCATGTCGCAAAGAAGAAAGAAAAAAAAATGAATTCCTTTACTATTTACTATTGCACACTTGAAAACCATCAAAAGTTAAACGATTTAAAACATGTTTTTCTCTGCAGGCTGTGTGGACACGGTTTTTCCCGGTCTCTGTAGAGATCAGAAGGCTGCTGGCTCAGCAGTACATAGGGGAGGTGAAGATGGTCCGTGCAAACTTTGGTGTGCCACTGTTGCACGTGCCAAGAGCAGTTCAGAAGGACCTCGGTGGAGGAGCATTACTAGATCTTGGTATCTACTGCCTTCAATTCATAAATATGGTGTACAAAGGAGAGAAGCCGGAGAGTATCCAAGCCAGCGGGGCCTTACTGGAGACGGGTAAGGAGTTAGCAGGATAAGGCATTCATGTAACCTCAGAGGCTGTGCCAACTGAGTGACATTATGTGAGATACAACTTTACATTCAATTGAGTTAAGATTTATGTAATTGTATGCAGATTCCTCCTGGGATGAATATTGAAGAGGAAAACTGATTTGATTAGTCAAATTCTAAAAACATATTTCCCCCATGTTTTAAATGTTTCCAAAAGTAAGTAAAACAAACTACTATTTCCGGTAGTAGTTTGGTTTTTAATAGGAAAAGTCAGATTGATGTATTTTGAGTTTTCACACAAACCTTGAGCTGTCTATAAATTTCTTGAAAATGTAAACTAACCATCAGACATTATAATTAATAAGTACTTCAGGTCAGACTAAGAAAATTTATAATTTCATTTACAAGTCTGATATAAAAGAAATGTGATCCAATTAGAAAGTTCCCAAAGCTATTTCTCCTCTTGATGGACCTGTAAAAACTGTAAATTAGCTTACAACTCTTTATTCTCAGCTTTTACAGCTGCATTTTGAGTTTTAGCATCTTGTCTCTTCACTGCGTTGTACATTTTTATGCTTGTAGGAGTGGATGAGACTGTGACTGCCATTCTAAAGTATTCTGAAAAAAGAATGGCAACAATCAGCTGCTCTTCTGGGTGTCTTCTGGACAATGATGCATTTATTGGTGGTACAAAGGGCACAATCCAGGTAGGTTATCAAGGATGGCATGGCAACAATTCAAAATGACCATTGTGAATGTTTTATGTAAAAGAAATGAGAAGTGTCATGAAACACTGTTTTGACATTAATCCGATGCATATGCTCCAGGTCCTTTCACATATGTGGTGCCCCACATCACTGGTTGTTAATGGGAAGGAGACCCATTATCCGGTACCTGAACCCTACTTGCCTCTCAACTTTACCAACAGCACAGGGATGCGTTACGAAGCAGAGGAGGTCCGCCAATGTCTGCTCAAGGGTAATGAGACATCAACATTTTGCACTTTGTAGGTCTGGTATCATTAGCTGCATGGCTAAAATTCAAGTAATTCCTGATTCATCTAAATTCTTATCGTGAAACATTTTTCATGATAAATGATAAGCAATTTGATACATTCTCACTCTCCATGAGCATGTTTCTGTCATAGCAGAAATATGCGATGGCAACATGTTTGTCTTCATGTTTGTAATGAAGACAAATATTTTCTTTTTTTTATTATTGGAAATACTAGTATAAAGGTTACACTAATCCCTGAGTTGTAAGAACACCTCAGGGATTTTGTTACAAACATTGTATAGTTGAGGCATTAAAAAAAAAAAAAAAACACCTCAGGACTAGCCTTTAAATATGGAATGATTGGGGGTCAATGCAGTGGTAGGGTGTATGTGAAAAATAGGAAGTATTGACAAAAGGTCAATACTTTAGTTATGTTCTTTTGAACATAACTAAAGAGGTGAACAATTAACGTCTTGTAAAACTGCATGGGCTCTTCCCATCTCTGATCTTCTGTGGAGAATTTGTCTGTAGCAGCTGACTCATCAGTATGTTTCTCTTTGCAGGACTGAAGGAGAGTCCAGTCATGTCCCATGCTGACTCTCTGCTGCTGGCTGAAATGGAGGATGAGATTCGCCGGCAGGTGGGAGTGGTATACAGCCAGGACAGCCAGCAAAAGTTTGAGTCAGTTCTGCTGTGATTAAATACAACCAGTTTACAATGGAGATGAACTTACTCAATTTACTTCAAGAATAGTTAATGTGGTTAAGCATTTATTTTTGTAGGAAAACACTGTTTGACCTCCAACTTTGAGTAACTTAAGAAAAACAAACAAAACACCCAAGATGACCTCTCTCAACCACATGAGAAGGATTAGGAAACTGTTCTTATATTTACATGTTGCACACCAGCTTTGTACACAGATGTACTGAAACTGTCAACAATGAAATGTATTAACATTGACAATCTGAAATAAATGTATTAGCAAATTTCTGAAAAAAATGGCAAGTGTTTTTCTTTAACCCATTTGTAAAGTAAGTTTATTCAACTATATATGTGGTAGGTGTGTATGTCCTTGAATGTGTTGGTTTGTCTAAAAGCAGACTATAGAGACTTGGTTTTTGGTTTAGTTTTATAAATTATATCAAGTTTCTGAAATGCAATTTTCTTAAAATTGGTAATTATGAGACAATATTCATAAACCAACCTGGTCTTAAGTTAAAAGAATAGTGCTTGCAGAACATGACGATGAGTCAACGTCACTTGGCTTTGCAGAGTTATTTCATTAAACCATCGAGTATTTTTTATCTTGTGTAACTCTTAAAGGCCTAAACTCAAGTCTTAAATGAGTGCTTTGGCGCCCCATGTGGCAGAAAACGGGAAACGTTCACGACAATCATTTTGGGACAACATGGCTACAAGGTGGGGGATCTGCAGCGCGGGCAAGATAAGCCATGATTTTACTGTGGCTCTGAAAACTCTTCCTGTAGAAGACCATCAGGTTAGTGTGTCTGCTGCAACGGAGACATAAATCCGTGTGATTTAGATGGAACACGCCTCGATCTAGTACTTGGAAGAACGTCGCCGTTCTTCCAAGTACTTAACTCCCTCCTCCTACTTTTTGTAAGATATATATTTTTTAAAGTGGTCTTGCATGTTTTGAGTTGTGTTTAAATGAAGCAGACGATCGTCAGTGATTTTTGTAAAACACTTGCATTTTAAGCTTCCAAACTTAACCGTATTCCACAGAATACTAGACTCAGTTGCTTCTGGAAACTGAGTCTAGGAGTTGAAAACTGGAAATGAACAATTAACTTGAACAGTCTGTCATGCATTTTTACCAGTCGGGCAAAAGTTACTTTTTTTCCCCCCCAACTACAAAACAAAGTGAGTTTATATGAAGATGCCCTCTTCTGGATGACAAGTGAGTGCCAAAAAGATGTAAGGCCTAAAAACAGATTGGAGGATTTTTAATCCAATGGAATGACTCTTGATAAAAAATAATTTACCTCTAAAGTATTTAGAATTATTGTATATCTGTGACTTTACAGGTTGTGGCTGTTGCAGCTCGTAAATTGGAGGATGCTCAAGCATTTTCCATAAAACACAACATCTCTAAGGCTTATGGCAGCTATGAGGAGATGGCCAGAGATCCAGACATTGGTCAGTGTCAATCTGCCAGAACTTTTTCAGTTTATTTTTAATTTTGTCTCCTGCTTTATATTAAATGTTTTCTTACATCCAATTTGTATTTTCTCTTAATATTTCATACTGTTATTTCTGAAAGAAATTGAAGCATGTCAGTCAGAGTTGTTTGACCTGTGTGCAGATGTTGTGTATGTTGGAGTCATCCACCCGTACCATCTGCAGGCCTGTAAACTTTTCACAAATGCTAAAAAGAATGTTCTGTGTGAGAAGCCACTGGCCATGAACGTCAAGGAAGTGAAAGAGATTCTGGACTCTGCCAAAAAGAATGACGTCTTCCTCATGGAGGTAAGCATGTCGCAAAGAAGAAAGAAAAAAAAAATGAATTCCTTTACTATTTACTATTGCACACTTGAAAACCATCAAAAGTTAAACGATTTAAAACATGTTTTCTCTGCAGGCTGTGTGGACACGGTTTTTCCCGGTCTCTGTAGAGATCAGAAGGCTGCTGGCTCAGCAGTACATAGGGGAGGTGAAGATGGTCCGTGCAAACTTTGGTGTGCCACTGTTGCACGTGCCAAGAGCAGTTCAGAAGGACCTCGGTGGAGGAGCATTACTAGATCTTGGTATCTACTGCCTTCAATTCATAAATATGGTGTACAAAGGAGAGAAGCCGGAGAGTATCCAAGCCAGCGGGGCCTTACTGGAGACGGGTAAGGAGTTAGCAGGATAAGGCATTCATGTAACCTCAGATGCTGTGCCAACTGAGTGACATTATGTGAGATACAACTTTACATTCAATTGAGTTAAGATTTATGTAATTGTATGCAGATTCCTCCTGGGATGAATATTGAAGAGGAAAACTGATTTGATTAGTCAAATTCTAAAACATATTTCCCCCATGTTTATTAAATGTTTCAAAAGTAAGAACCAAACTACTATTTCCGGTAGTAGTTTGGTTTTTAATAGAAAAGTCAGATTGATGTATTTTGAGTTTTCACACAAACCTTGAGCTGTCTATAAATTTCTTGAAAATGTAAACTAACCATCAGACATTATAATTAATAAGTACTTCAGGTCAGACTAAGAAAATTTATAATTTCATTTACAAGTCTGATATAAAAGAAATGTGATCCAATTAGAAAGTTCCCAAAGCTATTTTCTCCTCTTGATGGACCCTGTAAAAACTGTAAATTAGCTTACAACTCTTTATTTTCAGCTTTTACAGCTGCATTTTGAGTTTTAGCATCTTGTCTCTTCACTGCGTTGTACATTTTTATGCTTGTAGGAGTGGATGAGACTGTGACTGCCATTCTAAAGTATTCTGAAAAAAGAATGGCAACAATCAGCTGCTCTTCTGGGTGTCTTCTGGACAATGATGCATTTATTGGTGGTACAAAGGGCACAATCCAGGTAGGTTATCAAGGATGGCATGGCAACAATTCAAAATGACCATTGTGAATGTTTTATGTAAAAGAAATGAGAAGTGTCATGAAACACTGTTTTGACATTAATCCGATGCATATGCTCCAGGTCCTTTCACATATGTGGTGCCCCACATCACTGGTTGTTAATGGGAAGGAGACCCATTATCCGGTACCTGAACCCTACTTGCCTCTCAACTTTACCAACAGCACAGGGATGCGTTACGAAGCAGAGGAGGTCCGCCAATGTCTGCTCAAGGGTAATGAGACATCAACATTTTGCACTTTGTAGGTCTGGTATCATTAGCTGCATGGCTAAAATTCAAGTAATTCCTGATTCATCTAAATTCTTATCGTGAAACATTTTTCATGATAAATGATAAGCAATTTGATACATTCTCACTCTCCATGAGCATGTTTCTGTCATAGCAGAAATATGCGATGGCAACATGTTTTGTCTTCATGTTTGTAATGAAGACAAATATTTTCTTTTTTTTATTATTGGAAATAGTAGTATAAAGGTTACTAATCCCTGAGTTGTAAGAACACCTCAGGGATTTTGTTACAAACATCGTATAGTTGAGGCATTAAAAAAAAAAAAAAAAACACCTCAGGACTAGTCATTAAATATGGAATGATTGGGGGTCAATGCAGTGGTAGGGTGTATGTGAAAAATAGGAAGTATTGACAAAAGGTCAATACTTTAGTTATGTTCTTTTGAACATAACTAAAGAGGTGAACAATTAACGTCTTGTAAAACTGCATGGGCTCTTCCCATCTCTGATCTTCTGTGGAGAATTTGTCTGTAGCAGCTGACTCATCAGTATGTTTCTCTTTGCAGGACTGAAGGAGAGTCCAGTCATGTCCCATGCTGACTCTCTGCTGCTGGCTGAAATGGAGGATGAGATTCGCCGGCAGGTGGGAGTGGTGTACAGCCAGGACAGCCAGTAAAAGTTTGACTCATTTCTGCTGTGATTAAATACAACCAGTTTACAATGGAGACTAGTTAATTCAAGAATAGTTCACGTGATTAAAAAATGTTTAGAATTTTGTCAGAAAACAACACTGCTTGACCTCCAACTTTGATGAATTTCTTATAAATTTTTGAAATGTAAACCACTCAAGACGACCTCTCAACCACATGAGAGAGGTTATGAAGCTGTTATCTTATGTCATCTCACATGTTACACACCAGCTTTGTGTACAGATGTATTGAAACTCACTGAGCACAGTCAACAATGAAATGTAAAATCTTTGACAATATGTGAAATAAATGCTATAGCCAATTTCTAGAAAATGTCAAATCTGATTTTCTTCAGTTCAGCTCCTTGAATATATTACAATTTTTAATTTGCGTAAAAGTGGACAATAGAGACTTCGTTTTTGCTTTTGTTTTATAAGAATTGCAGCAAGATATCATTTCTGAAAAATTGCAATTTTCTTTAAATTGGTAATTACCTGACTATATATAAATAAGCCAACTTGGTCTAAAGTTTAAAAAAAATGTCATTGCACAGGTGGTTGCAGAACATGATAATGAGTCTTTACATCACCAGGCTTTGCAGAGTTACTTTATTAAACCGTGTTGAAATAATATTTTAAATTAGCACAATACTGCACAGGATAGTTTTGATACATATGAAATATACCATAGAAAGTTAAAGTACACTCTACGTTCACATAAATTTAGATAAAGATCCAAACTAAAACAACTGCTGAATCTCTGAACTTATATAAATTCTTAGGGAGGATTCTACAGAAAAGACAGGCCTAGAATCTCTTTTGACAGGGAGTCTGTCTGCCAGGCAATTAACAAATTCCTTAGCATGGTTCAAAAGTTCACTAGGATCTTAAAACTTTTTATAAATAATTTTATCTATATTAGAATTAAATATATTTCTTTAAGCATGTTTTGAATTAGTTACTTTTTAGATCCAACTTATAGTTAGTATTAAGCAATACAGTTTGTGCGAGTTTGTTTAAAAAACACCAACTGGTTTCTTGTTGAATCATTTTGAGGCAGAGATAACCCTGCAGATCAGATGCAAATCAGATCGCCTAAAGGAGCCTGGTAAGAGAAGAGCTGGGTGTTTCAGTGGGTCTCAGAGGTAATAAAATTAACATTTAAGACAGCCCACACAAAGGAAAAAACACACCTCCTAATGCATATATTTAAATGAGTATACACATTCTATAAAATGGTTTGTTTTACAGCAGAAGTCCGAATCTCTGTGCTGAGTGAGAGTTATTCCTCTTTTTAATTCTTAACAACCGTAAGAGGTTTTTTGATCTGGCGCGTATTCGTCTGGCCACAAATCAAATATCTTGAATGAGTCCTTTCTCGCCCCCGTGTGGCAGAAATCGGTAGACGTTGCTGATAATCATTTTGGAACAACATGGCAACCAGGTGGGGAATCTGCAGCGCGGGCAAGATCAGTCATGACTTTACAGTGGCTCTGAAAACTCTTCCTGCAGAAGACCATCAGGTTAGTGTATCTGCTGCAAAGGAGACTTAAATCCGTATGATTTAGATGAAACACGCTTCCGTATGTGTCGGTGACGTTCTTCCAAGTACTTAACTTCCTCCTAGTACTTTTTGTTAGATATATTTTTTAAAGATTAGTCTCGCATGTTGTTGAGCCGTGTCTAAATGAAGCAGACGATCGTCAGTGATTTTGTAAAACGTTTGCATTTTAATTTACTCCCAAGCTTCCAAACTTCCTACCGTATTCCACAGAATAGGACGCATGTAGTTGCTTCTGGACACTGAGTCTCGGAGTTAAGAAGAACTGGAAATGAACAATTAAATTGAACAGTCTCAGTCATGCATTTTTACCAGTCAGGCAAATGTCACTTTTTTTCCCCCAACTACAAAACAAAGTGAGTTTATATGAATGATGCCCTCTGCTGGATGACAAGTGAGGGTGCCAAAAAGATGTAAGGCCTTAAAACAGATTCCACGATTTTTAATCAAATGGAATGGCTGTCTTAATAAAAAATAACAATTTACCTCTAAAGTAATTAGAACTAATGTATGTCATCTGTGACTTTACAGGTTGTGGCTGTTGCAGCTCGTAAATTGGAGGATGCTCAGGAATTTGCCATAAAACACAACATCTCTAAGGCTTACGGCAGCTACGAGGAGCTGGCCAGAGATCCAGATGTAGGTCAGTGTTCATCTGTCAGAGGTTATGTTTAGTCGATGTACATAAAGTAAATGTTATGAAAAATTGAGTACTCTATCTTTTATCATTTTGTCTGGCTTTCATTTTCTAATATTTGCATAGGTGTGGTGTATATTGGGAACATCCACCCATACCATCTGAAGGCCTGTCTGCTCTTCATGAATGCAAAGAAGAATGTTCTGTGTGAGAAACCGCTGGCCATGAACACGAAGGAGGTGAAAGAGATTCTGAACTCTGCCAAAAGGAACAAAGTCTTCCTCATGGAGGTAAACTACCAGTTGACCAGAACATAGACCAGTATGTACTTTGGTTACCAGGCAGGTACAAAAGTACTATCTTGTCATTCCATCATTCGTGCACCAGATTATTATTCTTTTTGGATGGAGCTTTTGCTGTTTTTTTAGTCATACATTTAAACCTTAAAATAATCAGTAAAAAAGAATTGCTCTAAAAGTTCAAAAACGACATTAGATGTTCCAAAATTGATGACGTATATTTCTAATTCCAGCTGTTTAGCACTCATTCATCTCCACCTGCTGTTCCTTGTCTCCAGGCCGTCTGGACACGTTTCTTCCCAGTTTCTTCAGAAATTCGAAAGCTGCTGGCTCAGGGGGAACTAGGAAATGTGAAGATGATCCGGTCAGAGTTTGGCATTCCCGTGTTACACACACCAAGATTTGTAGAGAAAGAGTTGGGTGGAGGAGCTCTGTTGAGTCTCGGCATGTACTGCCTGCAGTTTGTGTGTATGGTGTACAACGGAGAGAGGCCAGAGAGCATTCAGGCTACCGGGGTCTGCCTGGACACAGGTACCCAGAGGAATAAGTTTTATTTAAAAATTGCACCTTTATGATTTTCATAGCCTTTATGTGCTCACAATTACAGGGGTTGATGAGACTGTAATTGTCACTCTGAAGTTCTCTGAGAAGAGAATGGCAGTGTTTACTTACTCTTCAAGTATGAAGCTTCCCAATGACGCCATTATTGTTGGAACTAAGGGCACAATTCAGGTAAATTATCCAGATCGGGTTAGGTTTAGTCCACAATTAAATGCAATGTGTGGTAAATGGGAGATTTTATGGTATTTTGTGGATTGTCTTTTTCTTTTATATTTTTGAGATCCCTTCCTGGATGTGGTGCCCCACATCTTTAATTGTGAATGGAAAGGAGACCCAGTACCCCTTACCAGAACCCTGTTTGCCTCTAAACTTCCTCAACAGCACAGGAATGCGTTATGAAGCAGAAGAGGTCCGACAGTGTTTGCTCAAAGGTAAGTAGAAAAATTAGCATATCTACACCAAAAATCTCTCTGCATAAAACAATATTGCAGACTTCTTAGTCCAGGCAGCTGGTGACTAAGAAGTAATGCAAAGAATCATTGGTTGACACCTGAAGCACAATATGACTCTGCCTTCATTTGTCCCTGCAGGGCTGAAGGAGAGTCCAGTCATGTCTCACTCTGACTCTCTACTGCTGATTGAACTGGAGGATGAGATCCGTCGGCAGGTGGGCGTGGTGTACAGCCAAGACTCCCAGTAAATGTTTTACACTCGGTATCCACACTTTGACTGAAGAATACGTTATAACTGGAAAGGACTTGATTACTGTGATCCAGCTGCACTTTGTACTCACACTACAACAATGCTCCTAATTTTTTGATGACCTCACAAGTTCTGTGTTAAATAAGAAATACCTCACTAATAGCTGTCTGCTAATTCCACCTTATATTGGGTCAGGATTTTGTGAACTTTGCTGGATGTATAAGAATCAACACTATCTGTAAAAGGCACTGAAACAATCAAAACCTCAATGAATGTTCCATGACTGTAAACTGAAGTACTTCTGATCATGTCTAAATGAAGACTTCTAATAAAAGTTTCTATAATGTGACAGTGTAAAATGTTTCATTTGGGACTGATTAAGATTCTCACTGTATAATCTTGAAAGAAAATATGGTTTTAACAAAATTGCACAAATTCATTCAACGGAAACATATATTTATACTGCTGCTTATTTAATATATTGCATTGATTATGATTATAGCATTTATGTTGAATTTAATATTGATTTAATTAAGAAATACACTGGAGTATTTTTTTTTGAAGATCTAGTTCTATAATTGAGTTACTCGTTTCACAGATTTATAAACTTTTATTGTGGTGAGGTGTTAAGTCCAGATTGCCTTCTGCCTATCTTAAGATTTGATATCTCATATTCCACTTGGCCTGGGTCCACAGGTTCTATATGGGTGTAGATCTGACTCATTTGTGGGCCAACAAGGTTTGAATACTTTTGACAGTATGGGCAGGTCACAGTGCTGCTGGAAAAGGACATCAGAATCTCCATAACATTCATCAGGTGAAGGAAGCATGAATTCCTCATTCCCTGAAAGGTAACTATGTTGATTTTATAGTTGCCAAAAGACAATCAGAAATTAAAAACTTTATCCTGGGCCTCAAGCAACACACATTCTGTACTTCACTTTTCATCCAGGCCACAATTTCCAAATACATTGCAAAATTGGCTTTTATTATGAAAGGATGTCCAGTCCTTTTATATTCCTACACACTTCTGAATCAAATTCATTAGTATTAGCGCCTCATGCGTAGTTTTTTAATAATCTAAAGCCTTAAGCAGATGATTACAAAATAAAATCTTAAATGAGTGCTTTGTCGCCACCCTGTGGCAGAGAACGGTGAAAGTTTGTTTCTGACAGTCAACTTTTGAGCAACATGGCAACCAGGTGGGGAATATGCAGCGCTGGGAAGATCAGTCACGACTTTGCTGTTGCTTTAAAAACTCTTCCTGCTGAAGACCATCGGGTCAGTATGTTTCCTGAACTAGACGCTCAAATTCAACACGTAATTTAAATGCAACACGCCTCTTTGGCGTGGGTTCTTTTTATGCGTTTTTAACGGCCTATTATCTGTTTGCTGGATATATTTCGAAAAACATCAAGTAAACATGGTGTTGAACATGTGAACCGTGTCTAGAAGCAGCACGCGCGGTCAATGAGCTTGTGATACATTTACATTTTGACTAAACTGTCAAGTTACCAAACTATTACCGTAAACCACAGAATAGGAAGGAAGTAGTTTTTGATGCAGTCTGGGAATTACGAATTTTAGTTTTAAAAATCAGTGATACAGTTAGTCATATAGTCAGTAACAATTAAGGTTCATCATGTAACATGTTTTTCTTTAGAAAAAGATGAAACTGCCAAGAGTCAGAACAGATTTGTGCAGAATTTCTATAATAAAAGTAATGACTCATAAAAAATGTTGAAAATTATTGTAGTTATTTTCTCACTGTATTTACAGGTTGTGGCTATTGCAGCTCGTAAGTTGGAGGATGCTCAAGAGTTTGCCAGGAAACACCACATCTCTAAGGCTTACGGCAGCTACGAGGAGCTGGCCAGAGATCCAAATGTAGGTCAGTTTGTCAGAGATTGCTGTTTGCTGCTGTACATAATGCACTTCAAAGTGAATGTTATGACAAACTGAATTGTCAAAACTCTAGAATTCTATGGTGTATGGTGGCTTTCATCGTCAAATGTTTGCACAGATGTGGTGTATGTTGGGAACATCCACCCATACCATCTGAAGGCCTGTCTGCTCTTCATGAATGCCAAGAAAAATGTTCTGTGTGAGAAACCGTTGGCCATGAACAGTAAAGAAGTGAAAGAGATTCTGGACTCTACCAAAAGGAATCAAGTCTTCTTTATGGAGGTAAACTAGCAGCAGTTAGGTTGAATAAGCATTAGCCAATCTTTTCAGATCAAGATCAGAATCTATCAAATTCCCTTAATCAGAAATCTCTCCCACACTTTAGAAAAAGCCTGCTTTGTGCTTTTCTTTTACAAAAAAGAAAGGATTTTTGTGTCCTTTCTTGTATATATGCAGCTAAACCTGAAAATAACATCATGAAACAACCTAAAACCTCAAAACATGAGATGATACACAAAAATGCCTAAAATATTTATGATACCAGTTGGTCCAGTTCTGTTTCTGTCTGTTTGTCTCCAGGCCGTGTGGAGCCGTTTCTTCCCAGTTTCTGTGGAGGTTAGAAAGATGCTGGCTCAGGGGGAGATAGGAGACGTGAAAATGGTTCGGTCGGAGTTTGGAGTACCAGTTTTGCACAACCGAAGAGTAGTAGAGAAGGAGTTGGGTGGAGGAGCGTTATTGAACATTGGCATGTACTGCCTGCAGTTTGTGTGTATGGTGTACAATGGAGAGAGGCCAGAGAGCATCCAGGCTACCGGGGTCTGCCTGGACACAGGTAGGAGCTAACCAGAGCATTGGGTCCATTTTTATGCAAATTATTTTATCTAGTCATCTTTCAATTACAGGGGTGGATGAAACTGTGATTGTAACTCTGAAGTTTTCAGAGAAGAGAATGGCTGTGTTTACTTACTCTTGCAGTATACAGCTTCCTAATGATGCCATTATTGTTGGAACCAAGGGCACCATCCAGGTAATTTAAAAGGCAGTTTAAACAGATAAATGCAATGCGGCTGGAACATTTTTGTAACGCTCATTTATTTTCAACGTTTGAGATCCCTGCCAGGATGTGGTGCCCCACATCACTAATAGTGAATGGGAAGGAGACCCAGTATCCTTTGCCTGAACCCAGTTTCCCTCTGAACTTCCACAACAGCACAGGGATGCGTTATGAAGCTGAGGAAGTCCGACAGTGTTTGATCAAAGGTAACGAGATATTTTGTATGTTTTAGTTTGTTTCTATATCAATGTTTCTGAAAGTAAAAAAACACTGATTTGCAGTTAATTACTCAGGCAATTGATGGCAGGAGAAATTAAAATCTTGGTTGACATCAGAAAATGTGCTTATGCTTCCATTTCTCCCCATAGGGCTGAAGGAGAGTCCAGTCATGTCGCACTCTGACTCTCTTCTGCTGGCAGAACTGGAGGATGAAATCCGTCGGCAGGTGGGCGTGGTGTACAGCCAAGATTGCCAGTAAATGTTCTGCGGTCACTGTAAAATTAAATAATTACTCAAAACTGATTATTAAGGAGATCCAGCAGGACTTTGTGTTCCAACTCTGCTGCTACTGTGTTGTTTTGACAGGCCTGACAGAGGTCATGCCAAAAGATCAGTAAAAGTTCTGAATCCAAACTTTGTAAATATTCCTTTGAGTTTACTTTCAGTTCTGTTCCTATTAAGTTATTCCAAAAACAAAAGGCCAGATAACTTCTAATAGGTGCTCACTTTATTGATAGAACTGCAGTTTGAGACATCTCAGTACACCAGCTAAACATCATAATCCCCCTTTACATTGTTAGTTCTTAGTCTCTAGCATTACAATCAAAAGCATGTTAGAGGAGCAGGACAGCTACGGTGGATCACCAACAGAGAAGACGATGAGAGAGCTCTGAAACATGAGTTCTGATCTCATGAGTCCAGTTCTGATCTCATGATCCAAATCAAATGTTTACAGTTTTCCCCCTTGGATATTATCTGAATGCAAAGAAATGTAAAGGCTTTGTGATACATCTAACACCACAAAACATTACCTCCTCTGGATTGGACACCCAAACTTTTTTCTCTCGTCAGACAAAATATAAGCAGATTTGAATGTTCCAAAAACAACAAAATAAAGAAGTTTACCTTTCACAAAAGTTAAGTACAATTTAGAATGTAACAGTGTCTGGAGAAGGTAAGGAGTGCAACACTAACAGATACACTGAAACACAAGGGAAGCTGGTTTATAAGAGAGGACACTTCATACTGAGAGCACTACACAAACGTCTGTTTAGAGGAGTCATGGAGTCGAGATCTTTGTTTGCCATTAGTTTGTTCTTTACAGTTCAACAAGGCGCTCTTTAACATTAGTCGGCTCCAAAACCATCAATACCCAAAAAGGAGGCAGACATGCAGGCACACACACACACGCACACAGACGCTTCCATTCATAGGCTTTCATATTTAATATTACAAGTGTCGGAGCGAATAAA
Organism: Poeciliopsis prolifica; assembly: GCF_027474105.1. Lineage (NCBI taxonomy): Eukaryota > Metazoa > Chordata > Actinopteri > Cyprinodontiformes > Poeciliidae > Poeciliopsis > Poeciliopsis prolifica. The sequence goes on along the minus strand of NW_026562386.1, from coordinate 10,908,187 downwards.
TATAGCTGTTTTCACTTGGGGTGCAATAATCTGAAGTCCTGACAACTGGTTTGACAAAAAAACAAATGTTCAAGGAATGATAACGTGATTTGGAATTGTCTGGAAGAAAACTGCTCCCATCCAAGCATCTGCTCGGTCATAAGGGTCGTCTTCTGATTAATTATTTGTATGAGAACCTAAAAGCTAAACATCTAAGTGTTCATAGGAGTGAGTCATTGGGATGATGAAAATGAAAGACAGATAAACGTGAAGGGTAGGTGCAGAGCAGTTGCGTTGGCTGCTCAAGCCACCAGGACCACACGCATGGTGTTGGTGTAACCGGAGCCAGGACGCCAGCCAGTCAGGATGATGACAACGTCACCGTCTTTGAAGAATCCTCTGGCCTTGCCTGAAGAAAAAAAATAAAGATAAAACATTTTTAGTAAAAGAATGGAAACAAATTCAGATATGCTGCTCAATTTAATTAAGTTGGAACATTAAAAGTAGCTGCTCACCCATTTCCATTGCAAAGTTGACACGCATGTCAACATCCTCTGCCCACACATCGTGAGGGGGCTTGGTGTAGAGGACAGGGAAGATCCCGCGGTACAGATGGGCCTGACGAGCCGTCTGGGCGTTACGGGTCACAGCGAGGATGGGAGCACGAGGCCTGTACCTGGAGAGCAGGTGAGCAGACCTGCAGACACACATGCATACATGGGAAGCTGAGAACTGAGGAAGGGAAAAAAATTACAGTAACTTCAGCAGATTTGCTCTTATCATGCCAATTTTTCCATATAAAACATCTGATGCAACAAAAAGTTGACCCCCTATGTAAATTGAATAGTCTACAATTAAGAGTACAGATTATGAAACTGAAACTTTACAATACTGCATGTTAATAGCAACAACATGGACATAGGATGCAAGTTAAATAAAATTTGGCCATCATTCTGTTTCATAATTTTATTTCAGAAAAGCTTCAGCTAAAGTAAGGTTTCATATGTCATAACACTTTGACCAAGAGCTAATAGTTAACTCAACGTTTATAGCAAGGTGGCTGATTTTTATAGCCAAAATCAGCCTTCGTCCTTCACAGCAGTTGTATCCAGGTGTTAAAATGTTGACTTTACCCTTAGGGATCTGAAAACACTTCAGATCCCTGAGGGACCGATAGCTTTTTTTATAGCTTCTAAAAAAAAAAAAAAGCTATAAGAAATGTTCCATATATGAATGGATCGTCCTCACAATAAAATGTACTTAAGTTTATAATATTGCAATTTGAGGACCATCTTGTTAGTTCAACCTCCAATTATCAAATATAATTAGTTATATTTGCTTTTTACTATGACACAGAGCTCAATTATTTGACATTTCCTAGATGGGCATTTCCTGTGTAAAACAATGTTGATCAAAATTTGATCAAATTTTAGTTTTGCAGTCACTTATAAGATTTGGAGAGACAATTAACTTGCATTTTGAGCCAGTACAGCCATTTGTGAATGATAAACAGACAAGACCCCTTGATTTGGCTAACGTCATTCCCGCTCTCACTCTTATTCTCTGCCCTTAATACCCACACACATCACCACACACATGCAAAATTAAAGATTTGTAATATTATATGTGGGAGAGTTACGAGCCTGGGTAATTAGATCTTACCTTCAGGAATATTTTCAGACTGCATCCCTCACTTTCTTACCTTCCAGTCTTAGTGAGAATAATGATGGCACTAGCACAGCATTTGAAGGATGCTTCAACAGCTCCAACTGCTACAGCCTCTGAGGGGTCTCTGGTCAGATGGGTACTTCTCCTCAGCTCCTCAAACAGCTGTCTGTGGAAGGTGGCTGCTTCTGCCTCCCGTGCTATCTAAGTCCCGAATGGAAGGTTACTCTCAAACACACTCCACTACAAACACATCAAGGCACTCACACCACTGAATGACTGGCAAAAACAGGACTAGACTATGCTGAATAAGGAGAGATTCAGAAAATAAATTGGGGAAGTTTCAAAAAAACATCACAATTAAATGTGGGAACATTTTGCTCCCAATAGCAGAACTTTGTGAATTATCTCATCAGCTATACTTTGTCAGTCTAGTTGAGCTTTTGCCAGGTCTCTCAGTTACTTTATCAATGCCTGCCTCGCCCTACTCTCCCTCTCTGTCTGTTCAAGTTTCCATCAGACATCCAGAGGATGTCGGAGCCAGATAACCGGCCTACCTTCCAGAGCCTGTGAGTACAATGATCGCAGAGGCTAAGCTCTTAAAGGAGGCCTCGACAGCGCCGATTGCAATGGCCTCAGCCGGGTCGTTGCAGTGCGGCGTAGAACGACGCAGGTCCTCAAACACCTGCCGGTGGAACATGGCTGCCTCTGCTTCACGAGCAATCTGGCACAAGGGCAAGATGCATCGAGTAAAGGCATTCCAACACCAGTCGCACAAACAGATGGAAAAGAAATGAGGGGGGGAAAAGGAGATAAGACATGGGAAACAAATTGACAAGGTTAAGAGGACATAAAAAAGGAAAAGGAATGGACAGAAGAAATCCAGATAGTTAACAAGACAGTTTAGGTGTGCAATTAGTGTGAGAGGAGACACGGAAAAATACTGTTGAAACTGTCAGATTATATTAAATGTGATGTTTAAGATCCTCACACAACTAAAATAGTAGAAATATAAATGAAAAAAAAAATAGATGTCAAATGAGGCAGTGAATTATTAATTTCTAAAATAGACAGGTTGACACAAAGATGCAAAATGAAACCAAGACACTTTAAAAATCAGCCAGGAAAACATCAGAAGGCTTTTAGAGGTTAGTCTAAATTAGTTTGTGTTTCTGTGCAGCTACTGATGAAGATGGGCATTTACTCCAGATTCAGAGACATTCGATACACTCTCAGTGCAACAGGAGGACTGCATCTGCTGAGTCACAAAGACATCTGCACTGTAGCTAGGAATAGCAGCAGCGAGCCAATATGGCATCAGGAGGGAAGGACAGGCAAGATGGGATCAATTCTTTGTCACTCCAGGCAAGTGATAAACTGAGATATTTCTAAATTACCATTGATGGTATGGTATTTGAATCTTTTTTTTTTTTTTATCTCTCCCTAACTGAGAAACAGAAATGCAACTTTGAAGCAACATCAGATAAATTCAGAATCCTGACACTTATGATCCTTTGACCTTGGGATGCAGTCAGGTCCAATAATTTTTTTAAGAAAAATAATAAATTTGGAAACTTGACTGCAGAGAAATAAGCAGTACAGAATATGATGTGCAGTGAATTTGTTAGATAAAGAGGTGCAGCAGCTGCCATTCATTGTGGCTTTGAGAAAAAAAAAAAAAAAAAGCTTCCAACATGCTATTTAAGTAATTAATAACCACGTGCACATTGTGAACATTATGCAGCAGTCCATGTGCTTACAGCTCCTAAACGCCCTTAAGATAACTGTAGCGATCAAAAAATATAGAATTTGTAAATTGAAAGTCAATGTTTCAGTAGATGGTCACAGAAAATAAAGTTGCAAGTATGTACACTGCCTACCCCCAAAAATACACACACCATTTCATTAGACATTCTTTAGCCTTGGTTACAGCACTTCTGTAGCATCGTTTTTAATACTCTGCAATGTCACCTTTCTAGGTATCCAGAGTTGCATAAACATTTTTTGCCAGCATGTTGTAAAGATGATGGGAGTCCGGTTGCTGAATGACACTCAATAGTGTTAAGATCTGGATTTGTGATGGTCAATCCATGCATGAACTGAATGAGAATAGTCCTGACAGTCATTTTGGAATATACCCATGCGATTAAAGGAAAAATTTAATTGACAAAATAACTTGGTTATTTGTTATATGCAGGTTATTTGACATTCTTAGCGCAACAAACCCTTCCCTCAAACACTTATGATCCTTTCACTAATGCAACTCTCTTTCTGGAACAGGGTAAAACTGAGTCCAGTCTTCATCCTTCCAAGCAAAACTTAGCTTTTTTTAATTGATGAGCCTGAGTGATTTTCTCTGTGCTGCTATTTAGCTCCAATCACTTGAGTTCTTTTTGCATTGCACGCGTTCTAATGTTGCTAGTTTGACTTCAATACAGTTGTTTAAGAAATGAGAAGCGACTACATCTGTTACGGTTAAATAACTTAATAATCAAGGCAGTAATTGCCTACTTGTCAAATCCAAATAGTGACATTTTTTTGGACAGGCAGTGTACATGCTGACATGAAAACAAGGCAAAACATACAGACAAAAGTTGATTCTTGGAAAAGCAGCTGATTTGTGGCACAATTGTAATTTATATTTTAAATTAAATTTCACAATTACAAATTTTGAAAGTTTGTAGAATAATTAATGATATATGCTCATCAAGTTTGAAGATTCTGCTTTTTTAAATGTAGCTGGACTCACCATGTGCTGTGTGCGCACTGCCTCCAGGGGGTAATCTCCCTTGGCAGTCTCTCCGCTCAGCATGATACAATCGGCTCCGTCCAGGACGGCGTTGGCAACGTCGCTGCCCTCAGCACGGGTTGGTCTAGGCTTCTTGATCATGCTCTCCAACATCTAAATGGTTTAGCGAGATTCAACTCAGCATATTGGCACACATTTACACCTGAAAATATCTTCCTTCAACCTAGAGGTCAAACCTTTAAATGAAACTTTGATTTTTGTTGCATTTTCTCAAAGATAAAAGCTACTCGTCCCACCTTTCACACATATATGGCTCTGGTGATTTAAGACAATTTATCAAAGTTCTGTGGAGTTGATCAATTTACAACAAGGTCTTAAAAATAAAAAAAATTAAAATCCACCATAACTGACCTTCATACTACAACAATGATGCAGAAACTGAAGAATGACCTCCTGCCACTATTAAAGCAATCCAGTTTTAAAACCAGATTATTTATGATATTCCAAAAAGACTGTGAAAGACAAAACATTTATACAATTTCACACAATGAAGACTTGAGGAATTACTACTAAGTTTAGCAGTTCTTTATTAAAATGCTTTGCTCCAGTCTATAATCAAAGGCTATGAATCATAACTGATAACCAGTGTGATAATATTTTAGCAACAGAATAGATAATTTTGTTTCAATAAGAACAATTAGATCATGTCACTTTACTGGGATTTTAAAATGTGGGATTTGTACTTGAGGTTAAAATCTGAAACCAACACTGACATGTGCCTACATGCAATATTTATTAATACCAGTGGATCAGGGCAAATTTTATGCTGATGTCACTGACCAAAATCTGTATGCAAGTGTATTTTAGCGCTGTCTTGAGCTGAATATCATTTTGTGAAATCCTGCAATACATTACTGTCAGAATACCTTTGTTAAAGAAATTCATCACCTTCAGTGTTCATAAGAATCAGCCTTCCTGCTCTATAAACTAACCTGGGTTGCACATGTGATGGGCTTTCCAGCTCTGTTGCAGCGACCGATCATCATCTTTTGAGCTAAAAAGACCTTTTCTGTGGGGATCTCAATACCCAGGTCACCACGTGCAACCATGATACCATCACTAGCCTCCATGATCTCATCAAATCTGCAAACACACACAACATATAATCAAAGCTCTCAATCAAATACAGTATATGACCAAGCCCATCATCCATAAAAAGAACCTCCAGTCATCTCGTCAGTACCATACACACCTGCGTACACCCTCATGGTTCTCCAGTTTGCTGATGATCTTGATGTTTTTGCCCTTCTCTCCAAGCACAGCTCTGACAGCATGTACATCATCTGCTTTGCGGATGAAAGAGGCAAACACCATGTCGACTCCCTGCGCCACACCAAACTGCAAATCCTGGATGTCTTTCTCTGAAACGGCAGGCAAGTCGACGGCAGCGCCAGGAAGGTTCACCCCCTTCTTGCTGCCCAGAGTGCCTCCGTTTTCAATCTCACACATGAGGTAATTACTGCCTGGAGAACAAAAATGGACACAACAGCAGTTTTAACTACTGTAAGAACTCACAAAAGGAACCTTAATGTGCGACACTGGTCTACTCACCAATCTCCTTGACCTGCAGAGAGATGAGCCCATCGTCGATGTAGACCTTGCTGCCAACTTCTACCACTTTGGTGATGTTCTTATAGTCCAGCCAGAGGATCTCATCACTGCAGTTGTCCTGGTAGGTATCGTCTAAGGTAACCTTGATCATGTTGCCCTTCTTCAGCTCAACCTCAGCTGTGCCACTCTGAATACAAATGCATTCACTTCATATCAAATTGGAGTAAAATATAAATGTTATGGTTTGAGGATTAATGCTAAACTCACTCCTTTAATAAGGCCTGTCCTGATCTCAGGGCCCTTGGTGTCCAGGGCAACACCGATGGGTCTGTAATGGATACTGCCTGGCTCGAAGCTCTCACACGCCTCCCGCACATTCTTGATAGTCTCTGCATGGTACTGTAGAAAAAAAAAAAGAAGGAGATTATGTAGACAAGATGGGACTAGCCCATTTAAAAACTTCAACAGGTTTAAACAATCAAGCCAAAACCGAATCAAATAAAAAAGGAATTTTACAACAAGATGCACATTCATTCTTTTTTGTAGCAGTAAAAATATGAGTTGTGGTGCCCTGAACCATTTGCAAACGCCGCAGGAATAATTGTTCTAGCCCAGCATGTAAAGAATTACAATAGGAAACATGAGGTAATAAAAGCATGAATAACCTTCTCAAGGTCTATGAAAGGGAAGATATGGTTTTACTTGAGTTAATGGTTCAAGAGCCAGCATACACAGATATAAAAGACATTCTTGCTTTTAGGGTCTTCCAAAATTAAGACAAAGTTTCTCAGTGGCATAAATTCTCTTCCAGATTCAAATATTTATCACTTATTTGGGAATCCATGTCACAGCATCTGAAGGTAAAGAGGCAGGCAATCCAAATTGTTTGAGCTCCAGAGTAAACTTTGAAAAGTAAGAGTGAGAATACTATACATTATTTACTATTCAAATTTTCATTTTAAGAATCTTTTATTTGCTTTGTGTAAATTTCTTTGTTTCTTTTAAACATAAAACATAATCAAAACAAATTAACTGAAAAGCATGATATGAATAGATTGCTCCATTTAACAAATGGTAATATAACATTTCTTAATGCAGATGTTATGAGTTTCACCTTAATTCAACTTGCTGAATAAATTGCTTGGTGATTTTCTAATTTACCTAGATGGACCTGTACTGTTACTAGCTGTCATTTTAACTGATACAGAAAAATCACGCCAGGTGCAATAAAAGTACAAGGTGTGTTTGGCAACTCACACAACCATAAAGTAGCTCAGTAATGGGAGCACTGTAAAGATCGGAATTTTTCCTTCATGTGACAAAAGAATATTTAAAACAAACATTCTAGAAACCTTTGGAAAGCATCACAAATATGTGTAATATCACTACATTTATTAGGATGTTAAAATTTCTGGGTATAAGAAGTTAAATCAAACAGTCTTCAGCAGCTGTCCTTGACCACAAATGGATTTTATGACATAATTACCAGTTTCAGGGCCAGGCCTGCTGCCTCATGTCCTTTTTTAATACGACTTTTGAAGAGGTGTGGCCTTTTCTAAAAAGAATATCCTGATGCATATGTGCTGTCTAATTCAGAAATCAGACAGCACATATTCTAGTTATGTTTTATTTTATTTCAAAAAGACTTCACAAACAATCCCAAAAAAAAAAAAATAATAATCACACCGGTCTATAAAATGTTTCAGTTAGAATGACACCCACTGTGACTCTCAACCAAGCTATGGGAAAGTGGGAAGGAAAGAGACACAGTAGTTGTGTTTTACAACCATTAGGGGGATTAATTAACAGATAGTGCAGCGTTTATGGCTTTAAAGACAGCTGTCCACTGTCTACCTCTGTAACCTGAGCTTTCAGTAACTGCATCTGGCAAATAATTACATTTGAAGTGATTATTCTTGGTCTTTTCCATTTGATCTTAAATAACATTTGTTGTGATTACAAGTAATGATGAGCACTACCACAATTACATTTCCTGCCTATAGCCTGAGACCATTCTTTAACTTTATTGGCACAATTTAGTTGTTTTTTGTCGTTGCCAATGTGTTCGTCGGTTGCATTGAAATAAAATTTGAGATTTATTCAAGCAAACTTTAGTGTGAACTATCAATCTCTAAATAAAGTTTAATTTGTGCAGACATTTTCCCTTTAAAGCTAATTGAAGTTTGAGACTGGAAAAAAAAAAACATCATAGCTCAAAACACTAAGTGTGGCCTTGCCTGTTACCACAAAGCCTGCAGTTAAAGACAAGAGAATTAAAAAGAGGGGGAAAAAAAGGTAAAAAAAAAAGCAGTTGCTTCAAATAACAAGGAATGCGTGCATAACAAAAGTGTTACTTTTAGTTAGCAAAGAGCAAACAAAGTATTTAATCAATGGTTTAAAAACAGATTAAACATGATGCCTTCAGGGTAAGCTTCTTCAAATGCCCTTCGAAGAAAGGGAAATGGGGAGCAAATTGTGCACAAGGTTGTGTTTATGTCAACTGGCTGTTTTATTACTAAGAAGTTTGGGGTAATCAGTTCTTCTCTTACTCGATTTGATTCAAGTTTGCTGGTCAAGTTTCATGAGTATTTGTTGCATCAAGTTGATTTCAAAATGCCTTTGTTCCTGTTATCAAGAAAATGTAAGCCTTTGTTAAGGTCATGTGTCCCTTTGTGTCTAAAATAGACGCATAATTCAGCTACAATTTTTGAAATCTCCCCATCACTTAAGACAGATATTTCAAAAATATTTATGAAGAATTGAAATAAAAAGGTGGGATTACTTAGCAATAAACTATTTCTTCTGTTCATTAAACCATTTTGTGATTGCTTAGTAGGATCCCAGTCTAGAACAGTTTATTTCGCAATACGTGATAATTCACTACCAGCGTCGAATTTCACAATAGCAGGAAACTGCAAATGATGACAAATATTACCTCTAAACTAAACATACCAGTTTAGATAAAGCAGAGAACTGTGTGTGATTAGATTTATAAAGTAAATTAAACCACATTTTTTAGAAAAAAGGACCAACCTCATGTGTACCATGGGAAAAGTTCAAACGAGCAATGTTCATTCCTGACTTGATCATCTCCTTTAGCATGTCCACAGATCGGGATGCTGGTCCTGCAAAGCGAAGAAGTTTTATTATTATTATCATTTTTTTTTACACATTGGACAACATTTAAAATCTTGAGCTTTATTGTAATCTCATCACTGAGTTTTTCAAATGTTACACTTCCATGAGCACATCAAGAAGAAACCAAAGAGTGATTAAGGTTTGTCTACAGCCATTTTGTTTCACCATAATATTTTAACAGAAAAACTATTAAAATTTGATTTAAGGCAATGCAACTGAAACGAATCGACTAACCGATGGTGCAGATGATGCCAGTGTTGCGGGCTGTGGTGGGTTCGGAGTCGATGTCCAACAGGCACATGTGTTCCAGGAAAGTGTCGGCCATGGCAGCGTTGAGTTGCTGTGTCTGGATGAAGGCAGAGCCCATGTCTTTTGGCAGAGGCATGACGATCCCTTTTACAGTTGGACAAGTACTGCATGCAGAAAGAAAATAAAAAGGGAGAAAGAAGAAAGATTCTCAAACATAACAGCATGGTGAGTGTGGTAACTTTTTGCCACATTCACCAAGCTATTTTGTAAAAGTTTTTTAAAGTTTTACAAAATAGAAAGTGTGAGCAAATTACCAGCCACTTAATAGATGGGGGGCGGGGGGGAAATCTAAATTTTCTGTACTCTTGTTAATAATGCAGGTAGAAACTGATTTTGTTTTGCTTTGTGTTCTAGTAGTACATAAAGGTCAGGAGAAGTTTGGATACTACCAGAAGCCAACAGAGAACAACCATCTCAGGAAAAAAAAATTAAACCTAGACACAATCAAGGTCCTAAACTCCCAAAGAAACATTTTTATTGTCCATATTTTGTTATCTCAGTCGTGAAAGTTGAAGAGAAAAAAGGTAGAAATTTAAGATTAGACTTATGAAATGCATACAGTGCAATTCTGTGCAAATACATTTTATTGTGAACACAAGTTTTTACGCAAGACTGGTTTTTCTTTAGTTCCTCTTAGTTTTTGGGTTGCACAAGCAGTGAACAAAATGAACAGTAGACACACTCCCAACCATTTCTGGACTGCTCTGTTGATCTCTGAAATGGCAAGACTAATACCCCACACAAAATAGTACTCTGGTCCTCTGCACCACATTTTAGACCTTGTCCACACCCAGCCATCAACCCTTCTGATTCATCTGTGGCAATGAACAACACAGTCATAAAACTACAACTGTGGAATTTCCTAGTTTAAAGAAAGATACTTAATGCAGCCCAGAAATGAGGTTATATAAAACCCCAACAGTTGCCCACAACCTCCACCCCCCTTCAATCTGTTAGTCACATTCTAATGAGCCTCCTGAATCCATCTCATAAAGACTCATTTCTTCTTTTTTATTTAAAGAAAAAAAGAAAGAAAGAAAGAAAGAGAGAAAGAAAGAAAGAAAGGAAAAATAAAGACAAATTTAAACTAACAGGCAAGGACTATTTAAACACAGTGCAATAGTATTGTATGTGAATGAGGAATGCATTCCCCCTCCAAATATTGTGGTTATATAACTGCTAAAACAGCCCACCAGTTCAGATTTGCTTCACTAACCAGCCAGTGTTAGGCTGACAGCTATATGATGAACCACTTCACTCACCATGAGAAAGACTTTCCAAAACCAAATGTCATTCAAGGCCAGTATTGCACTTGAGGCCATGTGAATCTGTACTGCATCATATTTTAGTAAATAAAAAAAAGTTACAAAATTTATAAAAATACTGTATTATGAAAAGTCAGTAAATTAGAGTAGAAAAATAAAATAAAAAACCAGCATTTGTAAAATTAATTTTCTTAAAATATTATCTCCCCATAGCTACTTGAATACAACATTTAACATAATAGAAATGGTAGAATTTTAGGTATACACGTCAACAATATCATCATTGGTGTGTTACCTCCCTGATACCAACTTTTCCTTCGCCCTCTATGGCAGCCAATGGAAAGCTTGAGTTTCTTCATTTCTAAATTATGCATGCAATCCACTCTCGTTTGGTGAACAACAAACAGAAAAAGTGCTTCTTCAGGCAACAATCCCTTCATCTGGTTTTTGCTGGTCCTCATAATCAGAACCATAATCAGATCAACATCAGATGGTTAGTGGCATCCATCAACATGTGCCACAAAGAGAAAATTGCTTCCTTTTCCAATGTCAATTAAACTTTAAATCAGTTTTACTCAGTAACTTACCTGCCTCAACACTACAGTATGCAAACGTGGTAGCTAGAAGTCAATTTTTAGGAGGTAGTGCAAAAACAAACAAAAGCCTCCGAGAGGAAAATCTTACACCAAAGGTTTAACTTCCTCTTGCTCATCAGATGAATCAAGACAGGGGATGAGGTGCTATACCAACACTACTGGCTTGTGATGCAACATTTCCATGAATGGCTCAGACAAAGGCAGTACGTGAGTGCAGTCACATCCCCCTACAACCTCTGTGACTGGGTAAAACCACATTCTCAAAAAGAGGGGGGCAGACATGAAAGAAAAAGCAGCACTCCACCATGTGCTTTTTATAGCAGCCTTTTTAATGACCCACTGCAGTTTAGTGTAGCCTACATTTATCAAATATTCACTTGGAGCATTTTAAGTTATTGATCATAGCACATTTAACTGGTCGATGTGAAGTGATAGTTGTTTGGTGCATTTTCATGTTTGTGATATAATTTTAACATTTCATATAATTACAAAGGCAATACACACAAAATGATTTCCAATGCTGTATCCGAAAACAATGTAAGCAAGTTTGAGAAATCTCTGTACACGGTGATCTACGAATTAACAGCTGCAACATAAAAGCTACAAATTTGATAAAAAGCTTTCAAACTTGCTCCTCTGAAGCTATGAAACAGCTAACCAAACATACTAGTCTACACAGCTTTACAGAGACAGTAATTAATAGATTAGGGATTGACATTTCCCAGAGCTGATTTATCATTGATCAGCTCTGACTAGTGATCACAAAAATAATCAGAAATTTTGCCATATTCAAAACCAAGAAATCCCACTTTTTCTGCTTTTAAATGCATCAATCTACAGCATGTACTTTTATGCAGTTTTTTTTTTTACTTTAGCAGAAAGAACAAAAAGATTAAAACAGTACAACCTTATTTAAAGAATCTTGAGAATATGCCTGAATATCTTCCATAACGTTATAATACCTTGAAGAAAACACAAAACAAAACAATGGAAACCACCCTGATGACAGTTGCAGTTCTTCCAGCCTAACTCAGCTTACCAATACCAGTTTTGGAAAAAAAATAAAATAAAGAAAAGTCTTTACCCCAGCACAGTCTGTAGGCATCACAATAAACCAGCACTGCAGTAGCAGAACAACTTCAGAAGTTCACTACTTATTAATCCCTTCCAATCCCTTTTCAACACAACCATAAAAATTGTGTCACCATCTCATGCTTTTCAGATAACAAATCTCATATCTTGGTCATTTAGATGTGAAATATCCCTATATAGTAATCAGCAGCAACAGAAGCATGGCTGTCAGTGCGACGTGACATTCCCCATCATCCACTATGGATATGATGTAACATGAAGCTAATCCAAGTTAGCTCTCAAGGACAGCAGCGTCTTCAATGGTTCACGGTTCCTAAACCTAGGTAGCATGTATAGTTTGCACTACATACCCCCAGTAGATCCGCTGGTATTTCCTGGGGACAACCAAGCCCTTTACAAGCAAGGACCTCCAGAGTACCCCCAGTGTGCTGGAAAGTCCAATGCCAGTGAGCAAGCCGTGCCTCACAAAAGCAGAGTTGACCGCTGCAGTGTGTGTGCATGCGTGTAACACTTTTAGGAGCTCAGGTTTAAATCCATTCAATGGGGATAAAGAACACGAAGAGCACCTGCTGCAACTGGCCAATCGCCCTAAACTGAACCAGCGGATGGACACGAGAATCCCACCAGAGCACATCAGAACAGTGTCTAACCGATGCTAATGCTAGCGTGGGTCTCACAGACCCTAGGCTAAAAACAGAATGTGGGCTAATTATAACACACAGCCTAGAAAGCCGGTGTGTTACAATATACATTCATTCTGATGATTGTAAACTATGCCTGAACAGTCTCACAGCTCTCAGGAATGCTGTGGGTTCCATGAATCTGTACCTAAAGTGGAATGCAAATATAAAAGTTAAGTTCTCTGAATCCTCAGAATGAGAATGCTCAGAAGAGGTAAAGGAATACCCATTAGTTTTAGAGTGAAGTCGTATTAAAGATAAAATGCCTGCACATGGGAGCAGGACCAGCTGTGATATGCCTGACCTTCTACACCGACTGTCAGATCTCCTGCAGCTAAAACATTTTGCCAAAACAGTACATCATAAAGACTTTGCTAATATCATTTTTTTTATTATTACTGCAATTAACAAAATCTTCATTCATTGTCACCTTATTTTGTTGAACTCAACTGTGCAAAGCATGTGTTGCTGGTTGAAAACTGTGGGAGTTCATAACTTTGATATAGTTCATAAAAAGGCAAAACAATTCAGATTTCTTAATGTGTAGACACTACCAGTAATGGTACATGCATAATGGTATCTGATGCATCTGTTTTTATGAAATCACTTCTTAAAGAGGCCATGAATTTCTGACAACCCAGACATGGAAACTCACCTTGGCCTTTTGAAAGTAAAGACAACATTAAACAGGACAAAACCTGCTTGTGTTTGCACACATTATTATTTCTTGCAACATACAAAAACACATGTGAGTGGTCTCTACCACTTTGGATGCATCTGATCAGGGGTCCATATAAATTAAGGTTATGGCCCTTCTTTAATAATTGTCTAATTCTGTCTAGAACAGATCACATTCTAAGGCAAGTCTCACCTACTCAGGCAAGGTGAGACTTGCCCTCAGTCACCTATATTCAATGTCAATAATCCCTTTTTTCACGATTCACTACATAAAGCTACTGCAGCCCAGTTGCAGCATAAAAGACACTTTTCAGACTACATTTACATGCCAGAATTTTTCCAATACTGGTTTCATGGTTCTAGACAATTAAGAAAATTGTCTAAGCAAAAGAAGAAAGTGTTCAGGGACTCAAACACTACAGAACCAAGGACTGATTAAGCTTCATTTGTATACATTTATATACAGAAATACACAGTGTCTCGGTGTAAAATAAGAGCTTTTGCCAAATTACAGACGATGCGGCAAAGGTCACGTTCTCCCATCCTGCGTCACATTTTCCTGATCTGCAGACATCACTCGAACTGACCAATGGGAGGCGAAGACACCGGAGGAGCCCCACCCACAGTAGGAGGCAACAGGAAGCGAATCTACCCCGGCTAAGACTTGACGCATCACGTTAAATTAACGCTTTAAAATGTTCTATACAAAACTACGGAGTAATACAGCATAAGTTCATAACGTAAGCGAGGCACCGGGTGGCCAAATATAAAGAGATGTCCAGTATTCGAGAGGGAAATGTTTTTTGTCCACACACTGAATTTTAATATTCAATACTGACATAGTTGGACTTAAAACTCGTATCTAATTTGAGATACTGCTTTTTTGACTCTTTCAGATGTACTGTATCGAGTTGCATGAGGCAATAGAGTAAAGTTACTGACATCAATTACTGACCTAAACGTGATGGAATTAGTCAACAAAACATATGAGGCTACTGAAAAAACGAGAGGATAAATGCTTAAGAGAAGCTTTCAAATGTCGAAACTGTTTAAAAAAAAAAAAGAAAGAACTTAAAGCCCTGCTGAAAGTACCCACCTGAACTCTGGTAGGTGATGTCTGCTGCGATGCGACTGCTGGCAGTCTGAGACCAGCTTCAAGGTGATCTACCCTGATATTTCCTCACTGCATGGGACTACTTTCTAGGGATGCTCATATCCATCCGACAAATCGTTAATGGAAAAAAAGGGAGAAGCAAAAGCGGGCGATCTCGTTAGATAACTTTACCAGGGGCAAGCATTAAGGAAACCAAAGCAGAAAAATGCATATTTATGTAAATACTGACTCTGATGGTAAGATGGGTATTTATAAAACGCAAGGAACGTGGCGGAAGGATATGCCAATACATGATAGGAGTGATAAGTAAAGTTAGAGAGCCAATGAGAAAGCGTGAAAGCATCACAAGAGCATAAAGTAGAGCATGTGACCGCATTCAGGAAGGCATTCAGGAAGGCAGTCGGTCTGTGTCATACGGATTAGTATGCAACATGGGTATCCAATACTTTTACTGACCTTTTCCCTTTAATTTTTGTAATTAAGCACTAATAGTGGGAGACAAAACCATTAACAGACATCCAATCTTGACATGCTTCAGTATCATGTAGCTGTTTGGGAGTTTTCTAACCATTTCCCCCCTACATTTAGTTTCTAAAACATGGAAAAAAATATTTACTAATTGTTAGCTATAAGTGCCATCTCTTCTGATTTACATTCAGCGAAGAGCTGAAGGGGGTAAATTACTGGTTGCTTCAATGTGGTGCTGCGTCGCCATCTAGCGATGGATAATTATACGACATGACTGGGATTTCACTTATGATTTTGTGTTTAAGTTTAAGTGGAATCTTTTGCTGCAGTCAGTCATTAAATCTTTGTCAATTTAGTTGATCAAATATTTTGTGCTGAACAGAAAACATTATATATCTGTGCACAACATAATAATGCTAATATCAAATTCATCATCACTTATTTATAATTGTAAACCAAAATTAAAGAGTATACATATTTCTTTTATATGTGTAAAATAGTTTTTGTGGAGCTATTCCCATTGTATTTAATTATCTTACCTCTTAATCAGCTATTCCAAATAAATCTCTGCCACATGTCTACCCATTCCATCTAGAAAAATAATCAGCTGAATCAATTTCAAACTACTAGGCAACGGTGCTTGGCAAATGTCACATTTACCTTCAAGCTGATAAAATGGTGAATTTATATCTGATAAACTGACAAAGTTTAGTAAAGGACTTCTCCATCTATTTGGCTTAGTTCCTACCTGTTAGCAGATGCACTGGTAGCGCTGCTACTCCCGCTGCCCATGTTGTTAACTAACTGGCTGCTGACAGCCTCTGAGTGTATGAACAACACTACAGTGTTGAAGGGAGTGGACACACCTTCACAAGTGAGGGAAAAAAAAAATCAGTATGTCCACTGGTGAAGCTCCGGCCTGTCAATCAGCATTTAGTGTTGCTAACGCCTGGGCTACAGGATACAGTGAGACACTCTATGAATCTGCTCAGATAAATCTGTTGAGCAGTTAGGATACCTAATGCTTCTAAATATATTATGGTCTGACTGTACAAGAGCTATCAACGATAAATGAATAAGTAAAGTTAAATTGCAAAGGAACAATAACATTCAAGGAAAAATAAAATCATAATTTAATACACTTAGGCAGTGGAGTGAACTTTATGTGTTGAAAAGCCAATCAGACCATACAAATTGTACAGTGAAAGTCTTCAGTCTAACTTTGAACTGTGAGCCTTTATTTAGGGATAATTACATTTTATATTTTATTAAAAAAGAAAAAAAAAGGTAAATATATGTTCCCATGAAAACAAATGTTTTAAAGATTTTTCTGTTTAATTTTGATTAGGTAATTCAGTTTTAAGCTTTGATTTAAAGGAATTCTGTGTTTGATCTGTTTTGCAGTTTTCTTGAAGTTGGTTCCATATCTGTGATGCATAGAACATGAATGCTGCTTCTCCATATTTGGTTCTGGGGATCCAAAGCAGACCAGAACCAGAACACCTGTGTAGTTTGGAAGGTTGATGCAACCTTTGTTCATGAGATTCTAAATCACATATACAAGTATTGCTACTTTTTATTTATTTTCTTAAATGCAAACTAAGGGAAAGGTTGCTATTTTGACAGTCACA
This sequence comes from Poeciliopsis prolifica, assembly GCF_027474105.1. Classification (NCBI taxonomy): domain Eukaryota; kingdom Metazoa; phylum Chordata; class Actinopteri; order Cyprinodontiformes; family Poeciliidae; genus Poeciliopsis; species Poeciliopsis prolifica. Next base: position 10,891,212 of record NW_026562386.1, on the reverse strand, counting down.
TTGTGCTAAACCTGGAAAACATCAATTTCTTCAGATGAAAATTAGACAGCCTTATTTATAATGAAATATGTGTGTTTCTATTGACAGGTGTTTTTATTTTTCAAAAGTACATTTCAGACAAGCAATTACATTTGATCATACAGTCAAACACACTGAGTGGACAGTTGGCCTAACACCTGTTCATTAATCTGTCAGTTCATAAATAGATACCTAGAGACAATGAGGGTAAAGACTGATTAGCTCAGAAGCTCAGTGACCATCATTTCACACAGGCACGCAGTGACCCACACAGTCATGGATATTATGAAAGAGAATTTTGCAGTATTATATTTGTTATTTAGTATGTTAACATGCTTTTCTCAACTTTCTCCTAGTACTAGTTGTCAGTTATGATTTATCTACAATTATTGATGACCATAATTTATGTTTTATGTCTTCATAAAAGATAATTCAGAGATGGCATTCTTCTTAGCTGTGACATCTTGCTTGAAGGTACCAATAACAGAGCTATTGCTGCCAATACCTTCATGTTGTCTTTATAAGTATGATACACTTGGCTATCTTTCTGTACTTATTGACCTCTCTGTCCTTGACTCCAACTAAAAGAGCTGTGGGTGTGACTAACTTTGCTATGTACACAAATAGCTCTTTGGGGTACAGCCCTTCTTACTCAGGGCTTACAACAGTGTTTATCTTATGGATCAGTGGCGTCCAAAGTCAGTACCAGTACAGAGCGGAATCCTGTATGTGTTAGTTCTCTCCCTGATTTGATGCACCTGAATCAAATGATGGCTCATTAGAAGGCCTAAGAAGAACATTGACATGCTGAAAAGGTTGTTACTACTAAACATGCAGGATGCCGGCCCTCAAGGAACGACTTTGGGCACCACTGTTCTAGATGAAGCTCCTAGAGAAGTACTGCTACTACTTACTCTTTGCTTCAATAGAAAAGCACACCTAGATTAGTGCTTCTATGTTTTTGTATGTTTGCTCTGTCTTTTCAACACCTTAGTCGCCCCCTGAAGATGGCAGCTCAAACTGATCCAGATCCCGCTGGAGGTGTATTTCTGAAAAAGGGGAGTTGTCCATTTCTCTGTTTGTGTGCGTGCGTAGTATTTTGAATTGCTGCAAAGTTAACAACATCATGCAATTGACTGTCAATTGTAAATGCATGCCTGAAGTATTTTGTGGGGGTTGCTGTGGATGTATTGGGTATCTGGGTGGCTTTTAAAGGCTATCCAATCCATTTATTCCCAAAGCAAAAGCTGTGTCTGCATTCTCGGCACAAAGTCAAGACTTTTCCCAATGTGCACTGGACTCCGTCATGGCTGCCCTTTGTTAGTCATTCTGTTTCTGGTGTTTATGGAGTGGAGCTTAAGGTGTAATCATGGAGACTGGAGTGTCTGGTTTGGGAACCATACACTCTAGTGTCATCTTTTCTTTTTACATATAGCATGGATATTTAGGCTTCTTCTGGTCACGACTTCCAGTGTGTGCTGAAATTGTTTGCTTCTGCGTTTGAAGCAGCCTGAATGAGAGTCAGCTCTTTTTAGTCTGAGGTAATGACAGAAAAAAGGTCCATGATGGAAAAAAGGTGAAGTGTATTTTAGTGTATTTGTGTTTTCTTTACAACCTATCGTTGGATGGAATGGCAAATGATTAGGACTTCATCTGCATTAATGGTTGCACAGCACTGTGGTGGGTAAGAGCTGAGCAAAAAAGCAAAGCTCTTGATTTACCTGTCCACTCATGGTTCGATGCTCACCTAAAGTCGAAAACGTACTTCTTTGGCATGGTGGCTTGACTCAGCATAAGAGATAGAATCAGGTCCTCCCTCTTCTAGGGTATGCTCTATGTGCAGCTACTACTTTTCCAAATCGAAAAGAGTCAGTTGAGGTAGTTCGTACATGTGATTTGGAGGCCCCAGGGGTTTCTTAATTTGGAGGTTTTCTGGGCATGTCCCACTGGAAAAAAACTTTCAGAAAGACCCAGAACTCGCTGGAGAAATTATGTATCCCATCTAGTCTGGGCATGAAATCTGCCAGAATGAGCTGGAGGATGTCAATAGGGAGAGAGATGGTGGTGGCTCTCTTTTGGGCCTATCACTCCTGTGACACAATCTCAAATCAGCTGCAAGACAATAGACATAAATTATTTTATTCACATAAAAAGCACAACACAAACTTAGTCTTGAGACATTGATACAGCTTGCCTGAGTGTTTTTATCTTGACGCATATTTAGCCAAGCAGACCTTTCAGTTGACTTTTTTTAAAACACAGATAGCAGGACTGGCAAGTGGATTGAAACCTCTTAAACAGAAAAGCCTACCAGACACCAACACTATCTCCCGTGAGAGCATTTTTTAATCAGCCAATTTATTTCCCCTCAATAGTGGAAACATATTATTTACGATTCTTGCCTTTAAATTGTCTTACAAGTGAATACCTATGCTATAAATTGTGCAGATTGAATCTGACAGCATACATGGTTATTTGGAATGTACATCAATGTTATAAGAGCCTTTGCGTTTAGAGAACTAATCAGTAAAGAATGCTCTGTTACAGCATTATCAGTAGCTGCTCTTAGAAAGGAACGGGGGATGTCGCTTGGTTTTAAAATGGATCCTCACTACAAGGGAGATGTGAGTGTGCCAAGTGACTCATGTCAAGTGGAATTTCTTATCTATGAAAGATGGGTGGTTCTAATACAGAGGCTCCACTGTGCACAGGGCAGCCAGGAGGGCTGGCAAACATTAGGGGACAGAAGAGGCTTTCTCCGGACAGGAGGTGCTTGAGGTTAGAGGAACTAATCAAGGACTAAACAGATGTCTTTTCTAGAAACAACAAAAGGTAAAGAGATCAACAAAAAAGAAAAACTCCAATAGATTAGGTGGACCAGCAGGGAAAGAAATTCCTCTACCAGGAATTTTACATTATCAGCAACTCTAAACGAGAGGTGGAATATTTTAATTTAGACTGCTCTATCCCTGGGAGCTCTTCCTTTACCAAAGCAACTAGCAGCCACAGGAATCATGACAGAGTGGACTTTGCTCAAACGTCTCCTGGATGCTGTCCATCATCACTCCACTATGATCGGACGCCTATGGCTCACAGTCATGGTTATCTTCAGGCTGCTCATTGTTGCTGTTGCTACAGAGGATGTGTATACGGATGAACAAGAAATGTTTGTTTGTAACACTTTACAGCCAGGATGTTCAACTGTGTGCTATGACACATTTGCACCCATCTCACAGCCTCGGTTCTGGGTGTTTCACATAATCAGTGTATCCACTCCGTCGCTTTGCTTTATCATTTACACATGGCATAACCTGTCCAAGCAACCACAGAATAGCTCTCAGATGCTGGGAAAACGACCAAGGCATAAAGCCAATGATGTAAAGCAAGAGAAAAGAGAAGAGACCTTCGACTGCAGCTGTGACTCGGACAATTGCTCAATCTATTCCCATAAACATCTCGGTCACAGCCTGGGAGATGTGCTGGAGGACCTCACTACCCAGAACATTCAGAAAAAGGACCTAAACAATTCTGTGAACTTGATCCATCCCCAAACCTGCACCTTCAGAGAGGGCATTGAGGTAGCTCAAGTTATTTCTGGTGGAGTTCTGTCCAAATGTTACATTTTCCATGTTTGTCTGAGGGCTGTCTTGGAGATTGGCTTTGTCTTGGCCCAGTGGAAGCTATATGGCTTCCATGTACCTGTACAATTTCTTTGCACTTCTTCCCCATGCAGGCAACCAGTGGACTGCTACATATCCAGACCCACAGAGAAGACCATCTTCCTCCTCTTTATGTTCTGTGTAGGAGTTTTCTGCATTTTGCTGAACCTCCTGGAGTTAAATCATTTGGGTTGGAAAAAGATTCGTCATGCATTGAGATTAAGAGAGAAAAAGTCTTGGGGTGGCTGTCCAGGTATCCAGGGTGGATATAAACGTTTTCCACCTGATAGCCCTTCACTCACATCTTCTTTTGGATTTAGGGATGTGACCAGCACTACCTCTCTACCCACTCTGGACCTGGTGGTGGGTCATCAGCCTGATTGGAGCTGTGCACTTAGCCGTGAAGTTGTGGAAGTAGAAGTCGGGCCTGGACAAACAAAGCGATCTGACTCACATAAATATGAAAGGCAGCTTCTGAAGAGCAAGAAGGAGATTGAAAGGTGCAAACAGAGGAGTGCTGAAGTCTGGATATAGACTGCCTGTGAAGAACCATGTTGTTTTGTGCAGGCAAAAATGGTCAGAAATGCCTTGTGCTGTGGAATGCGAGAAAGCTAATTTACAACAGTTAACTTAAAGTTAGCTTTACTTGTTATGGTAGCTTTTACAGTTTGAAATGACAACTTAATGGTATGGCTCATTGTAATGTGAGGCAAGTTTTATTAAGCATAACCTTTCTGTGAAATGTTTGGTACTAGTGTTTTATGAGTCTTTGTGCTTGTATACCCAGGCAGGACCATCCACAGGTTTTTCAATATTTGTGAGCAGAGGGACTGATAATAATATCCCAACAGCCTTAAGGGTGTCTTCTTTTAAGTAGTGGATATCTTAATTTCAGATGAGTTTGGGATCATGTCCTTGTATTTTGAACAACACAACTAATTATATGAAAATATTAGAGACTTGATCATTTGGATTAATATTTGTATTTTCTCTCCATCTGTGTTTTCAGATTGGAATATTATTTTCCATTTAATAAAAATATTTCTTGTGAAACGTAGCATTTCTAGTATTCCTGCAGTCACTATAATTTTTTATGGTGGTTTCTAATTCTCAGAGATTTAACTGTGAATGTCCATGTATTTGACAGAGCCATGAAAATATTTTGTTCATCTGGAGAAAATTAGAAATAGATGATTTGTACAAAAATATCAGAGGGTAATTATTTGTAGCTTAATAATACCTTAAAAAAGTAACTGAGGCATTTGTCAGAATTTATACTGAGTTTTTAAGTGCATCAGGTTTTCTAGCAACTTCTAAGTAGTAAAGAATTACCTTCTGTTTCTCATTTTGTTCCCATTTATTTCTTATTTCCTTTATGAATGAAAACATTTTTTGCTCAAAATACTGGAACAAAATTACTCCATACTGATGTAAAAGTATTCAGTTTTCACAAAAGCTTTTCACAAGCCATGGGGATACAAGAAGTGGTTAGTTCCAAGGAACATTTTTTCAAATTATTTTTTTTACATAGAACCAAGTTGGTTTAAAGAGCTTCTTGTTTAAAGAGCTTCCTGTAATAAATAAAATAAAATAAAAAAAAGATTTTATTAAACATTGTGGTGAATTAAAAGCTGCAAATCTTTATTTAGTGCGGTGTGTTGCCATGTTTTTTTTAAAAGTGCATGTAGTGTATGGTGGCCCATCTACATTGACTTGAAGTGGAGTTTAAGGTACAATTAATAGTCGGCAGTGCAAGCCAACCCCATGTCTTAACTGGATAGGCATCCACATGGTCCATCTCAGCCCTATACCGTCGAAAAAAAACTGTAGCGTGAGGTCAAGAAAAACAGAATTTAAGGGACTCTTGAAGATCGAGAGGAATTTGAGTATAGAGGACAGGTGAAAAATAAATTTTTAGTTTGGCCCAACCTTGTGCAATGTTCTCGAGGTGCAAGGTAATGGTCAGTGGGGGGCTGAAAAGTATAGAAAGCAGATGCATCAACGAATCTATAATTTCCTGAGGGAGTCTTCCCAAGGGATCAATAAAGTCAAGTCTAAGTCTAAGTCTGATGATGAAGAAGATTCCAGAACTAAATAAATGAGAACAAGCTAAAGGAGGAATTTTGAAAGTATTTGTTGTGAGTGTATGCTTTTTTTTATTGAAGATTAATTCATTTTAAAGCTTTTTACTCCACTGAGTACCCATGGATCTACTCAACATTATACATAGCAACTCAAATCTGCAGCCAGGGCACCAGTTAGCTTTAGTAGATTTGGATTTATGAAACTTCACACATTACTCACACACCACACAGATTCAACATCAGAAGCACATACAGATAACACACATTTTTTCTCTTCAATTTCTCAACAGCAGTGCAGTCAGCTGCAAGTCACATGACTGTCTTGCCTAGTCTCACTGAGCATGCCCAGACCCCCGTTAGTGTTGTTAGGCAAAATATAAGAGAGCAGTAGGAGAGATCTGCAATAGATAAACACTTGCACACGCACCAGCTGGCGCGCTTGCAGACACGCACAGCACGCATCTAAGAACACAGTCCAGAATTGCTGCGTTCTTGTGTTTTTTTTATGGTTCTTTTGTCATCTGTCATTTCAGTGGAAAACGGCCACTGACAGAGGGAGAGATAGAGAGACACACAGAGAGAAGCAGGTGCGCCCTTTAAGAGGAAAGAAGCATCTGAGGCAAGGACAGCATCCCAGTCTCCATTCTCTGTGGAGGTAAGTGTGGATGGATGTGAGGGGAGTCCGAAGCGTAGGGGGAGGGGGGCAATCCGCCTGAGCGCATCTGTGTTTGGGCTAAACTGCTGTCTAAAGAGAAGGAGGAATGGTGGAACGATCGAGGTGAATACGTGTGTGTATCTTTTTGTACGTGCGCACTGTCAGATGGTGGGTGGACTCATTTTTTTCTGTGACTCTATTGGTATGTGAGACGACAGAGGCCAAGGAAATGGCAGGGAGTGAGGGGGTGAGTGGGATCGAGATGTAAATGCGAGGAGCGGGCTTAAGGACGTAGAAAACGGAAAGGAGCTGAGAATGGAGATGAGCAGGGTTCTGCCGGGTTAGAAAGAAAAGATCAGATTAGTGCGATATATCAAAGCAAGAGCATTAAAGCTCTTTTTTGGTCAGTGAAATATTAAGGAGGAGAAAAATTCACCTTCTTGACTGTCATTAAGCTAAATATGGATAGCTTTGTTGTTTTTCTGTGATGTCAACAGCATCATCTGCAGTGCAAATCTGTGTTTCTGTACAGCCTTTGTTATACCGATTTGTTGTGCCTTACATTTAATGAACTGAAATGTGTGTTGTGATGCTCCATGGTTGATTTAGATGGATAGAGACAGTTTTGGTGCTATTCCCACAAAGATATCTAAATTGCAGTAGACTGATAAATAGGTAGACATCAACTTCAAGCCTTATGGGGCTTGTTTACATAAATATAAAGTATTTCTGAAATTAAATATTTATTCATAGTTTCTACACAATTCCTCTCTATATAAACAAGCATCCTTTAGAATTGCAGCATGTGCTTACACCTTTGTCACTTTATGCTCTTGGTTGTTTAGTACCCATCTTATTTGGGTACACAGTGGAACAGTCTGCCTTGGGTTATTTTGTTTTAATCATGCATCAGTGCATAGCTGACAAAGAGGCATTTCTCACTTGCATTTGCAACCAACATTTTAAAGTCATTTTCTACGTTCTAATCATAATCTACTGTATAGGTATGTTACTGAACAACTTAGGTAAATAATATCCGCCATTGGCTTGATAAAGAGTCAGAATTTCTCATACTGTAGTTAATTCAATTGGTGAAAACATGGATCAGACCCAAAATAAAATAATCAATTGGTTTAGTGCCAACTTTCCAGAAAATACAATTACCTCTATATTTGATTAAAATAGTTCATTACAACAATGTGAAGGTAAACAAATTGGCCAGGAGCTGGTAGAGGTTATTTTTTATTTTTTATTTATTTATTTTTTTAATATTCTTGGGGCTAAGGATTGGTTGATTTCCTTAGCCACATTTTTTTAATAGTTCAAGCAGCGAACTGCACAAAAATCCACCTATCCAAAACATTTATTCTTGTTTTTTGGCACCTCATAAAATATGTTTTTTGCAAAACAGCCATTTATTAAAGTATATATGTATTCGAGGGACTGAACCTTCAGGGTCCTGGGCTAATGCCCCCCCCTGCGTGATGCTTATTATTTGCAGCATTAAAGCTATTCATTGCTTAGATGAACTTTTCATTTGTATATTGGCATATGGACTTAAAACTTTATCACAATATTTAATGGTATTTATTGCAATTTAAAAAATAGTGACAATTAATGTAGCTTTAATTCATCACTGTCATGGGCCCTCAAAAGCAAATGCTCTTCTAAAAGTAAAACCTCACCTTTTGTTGAATAGTTCAATTTGGATCACTCCCTGATAAACAGTACCAGTAAGTTGTATTTAGTCATATTTTGAAGTGTAAATGCAGAATTTCTTGATAAACTTATGGAAGAATATAGTTCAAAAGCAAGAAAAATTACAACCCTAGTTTTTTTTTTTGTAGTTTCCACATATTATAAATTAGAATCTGTTGTTATTAACAGATAACAAATAATTATTCAGTAAATAACATTATATTAACCAATGCACATATTGCCCATTCTCAATAGACAACGTGTTTTTGATACTTTGCATATCATTGATTTTGTTTACAAAAACATGTAGAAATGTTAATATTTTATGAGCATTCATTGACAGATATTCATGCCAACAAGCAGTAGAAACAATGGGTTTTATTGTGCCATGGGTTTTGTGGTTACATCAGTGCTGTCTTTCTATTGCACTTCTAAAGAAAAAAGAAAAAAAAATACAGTAACCTCTTGTTCTTTGGTATTAATAGACTAGAATCCTGGAAAAAAAACAAACAAACATCTAAACAAAGAAGTGAAGACATCTAGGGTACTGAACGTACAGCACAAATCTCCCACACACTTTCTCTCAACAGTGATTAATGCCACTCTGACAGGAGGCAGAGATGGTTGTTGCTAGGATACATGGCAAGGTGAAGTGCAGGCGATTTAAACAAAAAAAGGAGGAGAGCATCGTTGACTAAGAATGGCATCACTAGCAGTAGCCTGTGTTGCATGTCTTCTTCCTCTGCTAATTTTCTTGTATTTTTTTCAGTTTTTCCAAGGCTGTGGAATTTAGAGGGGTGTAAAAAGGAACAGACGTCACACAAAGCTCTTCATTTTTTTGTGCTCTTGCTCATTTCACCTGGAGGTAGGCTGCAATGGTTGGCACTAATCAAAGGCCTAAACCTGTCTGAGAGAGCCCTATGAACAGCCGATCCAATGGTAAGACAGCTGAGATCCTATTCGTGTGTGTAATCAGTGAGTTTGATAAAAGTGTGTCACATAATTGTCGCTTTATTTAAGATTTAGATAATTGGGAAGGAAATTTAATAATCTTCCAGGGTTGCATGTAGAATGACTGATATTTTTTTGGCATTCAGATTATTTTAGCTTTATTTAAAAATACATGTCCTCGTCTGTTGAGCTGAAACTGTCATGCTTTGACATGTCTTTTTTTTATATTTTAAAAGTCGTCCTTGTCATTCTCAGTTAGGTGATCTTATGAAGGAAGATGTCAGAGGATGTTCTGTGTTTCTTCTTTGAGATGCTATATACACTGTGTTCCAAATTATTATGCAAGTGATATTTTTACAGTCTTTCTTAAATGGTCAATGCAAATAATGGTCAGTTTAATTGCCTCTGGATCCTCCACCTTAAGGAAGATCCAGTAGCTTCAAATAACTGTTTGCTGCTTTGTAAGGGCATTTAGCAGCTGCTCTCTTAATCTGATGAATTTGTCTAATAGAATCCTTTCTCATTATTCCTTTATCTGTACAAACCCATCTTTGTTCTGAATCAGCCACAAATCTCTTCTTAGTATGACAACTCTTCAGTTTTTGTTAAATACCTAATGTTTTTATACCTTGTCATACGGCACTACACTATCTGATGATTTTCGTCAGCAGAGAGATCCTTTCTCTTTCCAAATATTGCTTGAAACCTGTGGCCTGCTTACTAATGTGGAACATCCTTCTTGAGTTGATTTCCTTTAATTAAGCTCACCAGACAAACTAATCAACTCAGGTCACTGAAATTAATTATAGTGATTCAAAGACCCCAGATACACAATACCATCTATAAATTTAATAGCACAACAAAAAATTTCATCTTTATGACACTTAAATGCAATTTGCATAATAATTTGGAACATGGTGTAAAGCCTTGTTTGAAGCCCTTGAATGGGAGGCTAAATAGGGAGATGAAAGTATGCTACGAAAAGGCTGTATTTTCTTTCCTCTGCTATAATGGTGTTTTGACAATGCCTGGGCCCACAGGACATCAAAGGCCAGTGTTGGACCGACGAGGAGTCAGATGGGGAGAACGAATCTGAACAGTTCCTTTATGGAATCCAGGTAGAGAAGGCATTATTACTTCACTGTTAACATAGTTTTGCTAAGATGTTACACATTTTGTTTTTTCATTAAATTTCTGCCATTGCTATGTATTTAATGTAATTTTGAAATGACATTGAAGTAAAAATTTCAATTACCTCAAAATTTGACTATTCTTTGTGCCAACTTGAGCCAGTTATCTATATGTTTGAAATTAGTGTTGATCAGTCATTTACCAGGCTTTCTGTTGGCCTTTCAAAGTTGTTCTTTGAAATTTGGCTTCATTATCCATTTTCATTCAGTCTTTGTCCCTGATTATGTAAAACAAAAAACAAAAAAAAGGACTGTTTCTTTAGTTTAGTTCTGGGCCTATATGAGATTCTCCCAAGTTAAACACTTTGAGCCAAATATAATACTTTCTCTGTACTTGCACCAAGAAAATGCATAACGTGGCCTGACAGCTTTTATAAAGAACACCAAAATGACTCTTGCTGCTGCTTACATAAAAGGAAGTATTGATTTGAACAGCTTCATGTTGTATATGGTTGCATACAAGTATTATTATAATTGGTATGAATGTCACAGGTTTTAATGTTATCTATTATATTAGTTCTTATTGTTTTTGATACACAACCTAAGAAAAGATACAGAATAAAACACTAATTCTAGTTGTTTTAAGTGCTTATTATACAGAATTTTGCAAAGAATAGATGTTAAAACAAGATATTGGCACTTTAGCTCTATGTATAAAAAGCAGTCTATGTCCTAAAGAAAGCTGAGAAAAAAATCTTCATTAAATCAAAAGAAAGACAATAATGGTGTTTATTTCGTAAATAAGTGTATTTCCACCTCATATGAACTAAGAAATCTTAGCGTTATATGTTGGCAGAAAAAAGAAAATTATTTTAATTTAAAACTACTGCAGCTCTGTAAATCAGAATACCATCATGAAATTAAATTATTTCAGCAATTCTTTTCAAAGGTGAAATTCATATGCTTTCTAAATCAATTGCACACAGTAATATGTGTCACATGTATTTTCTGTTGTTTTTGATTATTATGGATTGAAGCTGAAAAACCCTAGTAAACTCAGTTTCCAGAAAACCTTAATTTTACATGAGGAGAAAAAAAATGATATGCCCTACACAATCAAGAGGAAGGCTGCTGAATTATTATTGAGACCTTCCACCAGGTGGGCAAGCCACCAATATTCATTCTTAAAGCCGTTAGTTATTCAAAGAAGTATTCTCCATTGCAGCATGTCAAATTTAGTGGAAGAAAAAATATGGTGTACATAAGCAACAGGGATAATAACAAAGATTGATTAGGTATGGACTAGATATGGAGTCAGGACTTCAGGAACCACAAGCTCATTACTGTTTTAAATCACTCCTGAACGAAAGAAAAGGCCAGAAGTGTTTGGCCTGGATTATCGCTCAGAGCTCGAAAGTTATATATTCAGATGAATGTAAATTCTCCATGTTATTTGGAAAAAAAGGTTCCATATTTTTATTAGTTAGCAACAATTGCATTCATTGTTTAGCAAGTACACAGAACTACTTTTTGTTACTGTTATTTTAGAAGTGTTAAGTGGGGTAAGCTGCCTCTTTAAATATTTACTTTAAATGTAAATATAATAAATATTTCCATCATAAAGTTCCACTGAGCAGGGAGAAAATTTTAAATAGCCTCCAACATGCTGCTTGATATCTGAAACTTTATATACTGTTTAAAAATAAATGAGTGCAAAATCTAGTATTTGCAGCATATCTTAGACACTAGCAAATTAATCTCCAAAACCATCAGGAAATTCATCATCTTTATCTTATGAAGTTGATAGCTCTTCTTCCACCTAAGATCTTAATCTGAGTTGTCTCTTTTTTACTGTTATCTTCCAAGTCTTTTGATTGAAATGTAAATCCAGTAAAGCTCATTTCAGTGAAGTCAAAGTACATGAAAGCAGTGCAGCTATGATAAGGATGGAACTGTACTGCACACTGAACTCAGAAGATGAAAGTTTCACTTCAAGACACCAGACACAAGCATGACAGACTTTTTATACCAGAAAATGATCAAGAACCAAATCTTCTAGTGATGACAGAAGTAATAAAAATGACTTATCTAAATACTTTGAAAGAAGTCCAGAAATCAGTATTGAGAAACTTCCTCATGTAATTAAAATTCAAAAACATATTTAAAGTAATGCATGCAGTCTGTGTTCTGTAATTTAAGTCTGTAATGTGAGCTATAATATTCAGTTTTACGTCAAATAAGCAATCTGGATCTTGATGGGTGTTTGAATCTACATTGTTTTCAAAGGTATTTTTATCCCTTCAACTTTTCATCATTTTGTTCAATTATAATCATTATCAGAAATAAAAACAGGATAATAACCGATGTATTTTCCATATATATTATTTGGATTTTATGTGATAGAGCAAGTTAAATTAATATACCATTAACACATTATTTTCTACTTTTTGTATGATGTGCACTTGCATTCAGTCCTCAGATTTGATATTTGTGGAACAATATTTTTAATGTAATTACAACTGCATAATTTACCAGCTTTGCACATTTAAGACCTGACTTGTTTTTTAATTTTTGTAAAGTAGATCAAACTCAGTCAGGTTGAATGTGAAATATTTGAACAGCAATTCCCAAGTCTTTCAACATTTCTCTCATCTGAGGCGTATTCTACAATGGCCTCTTTAACAGATAAATGTCCTTTGATCCAAACTATTCTGTATACTTAGGGTTGTTAACCTGCTAAAACATTAACACCCACATCAACCTTATGTCTTTAGCAGCCTCTAAAAAGATTTTTTCCAGGATTGTACGGCATATTGCTCTATCCATGTACGTTTTATGGATGATGGGAACCCAAGTGCAAACAGGACATTGGCAGAAGCATGAGGCATGATGCAGTTCAAGAAAATGTGAAAAAGCTGAAGGGGTAGAAATAGTGCTGGTACTGTGAAATGTGTGTGTGAAAATAGTTGGTAACCATTGAGAATTCATTCACTGCTATAACTGTGACCAGTGCTGCTTGTTGCAGGGGAGCTGTGCTGCTGACCTGTACCGCCACCCTCAACTAGATGCAGATATTGAAGCTGTGAAAGACATCTACACCGACAGTGCCATCTCTGTCAGGTACAGGACAGAATCATGCCCTGAAAATCTTACACTAGCTGTAATGAAATCAAATTTCCCTCTTGATTTTTAAGCTAAATAAGAAAGGAGAGCATCCCCTTAATTAATCTCTCACTGAGTGTAATCAGTAGAAATGGTCAGAGTCCAATGATTCACATTAGTTTTGACAGTTTACTGTATCTGTTGCTGCATCTCTGCGCAGGGAGTACGGAACCATTGACGATGTGGACATCGATCTTCATATTAACATCGGCTTCTTAGATGTGAGTCAGCACTCTTCTCACTGCAAACACCTCTTCCGACTTTTCCCATTACTATTCTAACGTTGACATTTTGCAAAGTAACACATCATTTATAATGCATCTGGTGCTCATAAGATATTTATGCATTGAGAAATGGCCCTAATTAGGCTGCTAACTGCGTGTATTTGTGTGTGTGTGTGTGTGTGCGTGTGTGTGCCTGATTCAGGAGGAGGTTGCAACAGCCTGGAAAGTTATAAGAACAGAGCCCATTATTCTGAGACTGCGCTTTTCTCTTTCTCAGTACCTTGATGGACCCGGTGAGTAAATACACAATGTGTGTGTGTTGGTTTTCTAGAAGGGACTTTAGGTATTTATGCCCCTCACTGAGTGTGGGAAGTGAGTACAACATGTGTCACACACGTGGGAGACTGAAAAAAAAAAAATAACTTGAGTGTCTTTCTGTCGACTCTGTAATGATATTAGTCATCTTTATTTATTCAGAGCCGTCAGTAGATGTATTTCAGCCTTCGAATAAAGAAGGCTTCAGTCTGGGTCTGCAACTCAAAAAGTAAGTGAGGCGATCATTTATAATTTATCTGTGAAAGTATTTATGTTTTAAGTATTTACGCTGCTTTAATCTTCTTTACAAATTTATCCATGACCTATGTGGTATTTCAATAGACTTTATGATGGTGTTTGTTCACTAATGCTTTAAACAAATGCCTACATGTAAGATTATGGTTGCAAAATGACAAAATGCAAATAAGTTAAATCTTATGAATGATTAAGAATGTGATTTATTTAAAAGTGATTTTCCTTTACAGCTTACATTAGACGTATGATTCAGCACAGCACAGATTCACTCTAGTCATGTTTTTAATGTGGCAGGATCCTGAGCACATTCACCTCACAGCAGTGGAAGCACCTCAGCAATGAGTTCCTCAAGGCCCAACAGGAAAAGAGGCACAGCTGGTTCAAAGCTGGAGGGACCATTAAGAAATTCCGTGCTGGGCTCAGCATTTTCTCCCCAATTCCCAAGTAGGTAGAGCTATTAATCATCTGACAAAGCAAAGAACAACTAAGCTTCTGAACAAATGTTCTCTTTTTTTAAAATTTTTATCTGATCATGTAAAAATTCTCTAAAGTTTTAAAATTCGATCACCACAAATATGCAATATAACTTCTATAAAATAAATATATTTTTTACATATTTGTTAAAACCGTCACTGTGCTGTGACAGATAATCTGTGAAAAAATTGAGCTCCTCTCTCATTGAGCTACTATTGTTGTCTGGAACAATGCATCACTCCCAGTCAAAAACAGCCAGTTTAACAACTAACTGTAGCAAATATGACAAGAGGGGGAAAAAAAAGTCAACACAGCATCTTGAACCCCGACTTAAATTCAAAAACTGACAAAAGTTCCTGAGGGAAAGAAGCTCTCCTCTCACTCCCTCTCTAGGTTTGACAGGTATGAGTGCACAGGGATTGAATACTGACTGATTGGCCAACTCCACTAACTTGACTGCCCTGACATTCTAATGACTTGATAGTAGTCTTGTCAAAGGGCTACTTGGATAATGTACTGAAAGTAATGGCAGAAATTAACACTGGCCCTTGTATCTAACAGTTAGTAACTGGAGTTACTGTCCAAACCGATTTCAGTTGGCTGTCTTGTGTCTACTTTTAGTGTAGACTGAGAGACAAGAACAGAAACATGCCCCCAGAAACAGACCAAAGAACATAGTTGAATTATTTTATAGGAAAAGTCAAGTACTTTCAAACTTTCTGCTCTGAGTCTAAACCCTTCTAGTACACCTTAGAATATCATCACAAAGTGATTGTATTTCAGTGATTTAATATAAAAATTTAATCCAGTCTATTGTATAGCTTCACTACACACAAAGTAATATGTTGCACATATTTACTCAAGTAAAAGTAAAAAGTATCCATCCAAAAAATTACTCATAAGACTAATTAATATAAAAACAATATTTGGTAAAAAGGCTTCTCAAATACTGAGTCGCTGATCATAAAATACAATTTAATATTTTAAAAGGAAGTGTTCAGGTAGACTAAATAAAAGTAAATATAATGTAGTGGATTGAATTATACTCAAATACATTTTTAACAGTATTCTAATGTATCAAATATGACTGTTCGTTTTCCATTGAAGTTACTTGTAGAGGATAGAACAAAATAGATACTTGAACTATCACTCCATCTGTAGTTATTCTGTATAATATAAATTTAACTTATTGAATTGAATTAATAAGTAAAATAAGTCTGATATTGTCACTTAATGTGTGTCTAAGACTCATATAGCATTTAGACTAAACCATAACCTGGATGGTTTAGTCTAAATAATCTTTTAATAATCTAATATTAAAAGATTCTAATAATCTTTTCAGGTCTCCAAGTTTCCCTCTGATCCAAGACACAGTTCTAAAAGGAAAGCTGAGTGTCCCAGAGCTGAGAGTGACCCGCCTGATGAACCGCTCTATCTCCTGTACAATGAAGAACCCTAAAGGGGAACTCTTTAGCTATCCACCAAACAGCCAGGTTAGGGTCATTTTGGTCCTTTCACCTCCCAGACTTCTGTTATTGTGAAATTTACTTTCAGTTAATTTAAGTTTTACTGTGTCGTGTTATTGCTCCATTTATTCTTTTCAGTTTAAACTACACCCTTGTCTTCGTCCACCTGTCACCTGTATTGTTTCACCTGAGCCTTTCCCCCACTCTTACCAAAACATAGCTGTGTGCCCTTTCCCATAATGCTTTGTCTTCACTTGACCCATCAGACTGTAGCTGTCCCGGCGGCCAGGGCCCCAGCGCAGATTACCACGAGGCAGCTGATTGAATTGTTTTTTTCATCCCAGGCGGGCGGCCACTGCAAGAACATCCCTACTTTGGAGTATGGCTTCTTAGTGCAGGTTAGATCCTAAGAAAATGTATCATCACAGTCAAAAACATTTGTACTCGCTGTTTCAGTTATAATGCATTGTTTTGGACACAAGCTTGTGGGGCTTGTTCAGTCTCTAACCCAAGATGAGTTTTCAGCTAAATAATGCGGACAGTATAATTGTTTGATTTTATCTGAGAGACCAATATGAGATATTAAATAATTGTTATTTAGAAACAAAGAAGGTTGATTGTTTTCTTTTTGATCTTAAAAGTGTGGCATATGTATTGGCTCCCCCTAAGTTAGTACCTTGTACAACCACCTATTGTCATCATTACAAAGTCTTTTATCGTTTGTCTCTAAAAGCTTTGCACAACAGAAGACTGAATTTTTGACTTTGCAAAATAGCTTAGGCTCATTAAGACTGAATGAGGAGTGTCTGTGAAAAGAACATTTCAAGTCTCACTTTTACTGTTAATAATGAGTTAGATTATTGTTAGGTCTTACTTTTGATTGATCAATTTGAAAAAGGATTTGAAAACATTTGGTTGTATCTCTGGCCTTATGTTTACGATTGTGTTGCTGAAAGGTGAAACAGAGCCACACCTTCAGCTTTTAAATCTCTATGAGATTTTATTACAGTATTATTCTGCATCTAGCTCCATCTATCTTCCAATCAACTCCTACTGATGAATACCAACCAGTAAAATGATGCAGCTTTCCTTGCAGGAAAAGTTGTGTCATAATGTTGCCAACATAAGTGGAGTTCACTTTTTGAGAACTTTGAAATAGTGAAGCTGTTTTTGCACAGTGGGCTTGAAGTGGTTGGATCTCATCCTGACATCATTTAGCAGTGCTTTATTCAACATTGCATTATACTGTGTTATTCAAGGACAAACTCTGAACATTTTGTGCAAAAGAGCTGCAACATTTTCCCTGAAAATGAGGCTGACGTGTCTAAAAATGGCTCATGTAGCTTTTAAACATAAGTATGTTAACTGAAGTCTCATGACCTAACCACAAAAATTAATTTGAAAGTTTTTTGCACACTGATTTAATTGTTCATGAGGAGACAAAATGCTGATGATCTGAAAACTCTGTAGCTCAGTCTGACACACTTCTTATGATTCTCTGAAAAGGGACAGATTTAGCGAAAATAACACAGATAATTATGGTTTAAATGCTGCAGTTTCTGTCTTCAAACATTCTGTAGCAGTATTATGAATTTAATTTGTTTTAGCTGCCATACAACCATAATTTGAAATTTGAAATTTTCTTCACAAGAAATGTGCATGAGTCAATGTTTCTTTCCCTTTGACGTTTTTGATTGTGCATTGACATTTTAAAATCTTTCACAACAAATCTGGTTGGCAGTGATTATATAAGTGGGTTAAAAGCAGTGCACTGTATGTAGAGGACCACAAATCTGATGTCTCACTTTGGTCTATTTCTAAAGCCCTATTGCAGATTAAGCCACATAAAGTTGCAGTGACAAATTGTGCTTCCGAATTCATTCTTTCTGTCTGCACAGCTTTTTTATTCTTGTAAACATCAGTGCTGCAGGTGTGAGTTATAATTGGCAACTGCATTATGCTTTTTCTTGTAACAGATAATGAAGTACTCAGAGCAAAGGATCCCCACTCTTAATGAGTACTGCGTGGTTTGTGACGAACAGCATGTCTTTCAGAATGGGTCAATGCTGAAGGTATCAAGAAAAGAGACAAACTCCATTAATATTTGATTTGGTTTCTTATTTTCTACATATTTGAAGTACACAATCCATCAACAAAATCTATCTATGCATATTATTCGATACATTTATTTTTCTTTTCCAAGTAACTGAGAGAAGAGCATGTTAATTATGTTTTAGTCTATCAGTTTTATGTGTTTTTTTATCATTTTTACTGTATCTATGCAGCCTGCTGTGTGTACCAGAGAGTTGTGTGTGTTCTCCTTCTACACTCTGGGTGTGATGTCTGGTGCTGCAGAAGAAGTGGCAACAGGAGCAGAGGTAACAACAAAAATTTATATGAGGTAACATCTAGATATTTATTTAGAAAAAAAGTCTCAACAAACTTATTTTGGCCATTATGAGATTTTCCCCTAATTAGTTGTACTTTTATTGTTATGTATACTGAGAGATATCGAACTAATTGGTATTAACCTTTTCCAACTCTTACCAGGTTGTGGACCTGCTTGTGGCTATGTGTAGAGCTGCACTTGAGTCCCCACGCAAGAGCATTATTTTTGAGCCCTACCCATCAGTTGTGGATCCAAATGATCCCAAAACTCTTGCATTCAACCCAAAGGTTTGCATTCCCACTACTTAATGCATTATTCCAAGTAATTTGAGAATTAATTTAAGAAATGTGCAGTCTGCTTTATCTGATAAACTACTGTCACAAGATTATAAAGTTGTTTTTTTTTCATAATAATTCTTTCCTTCTCCTCTGCATTTGTTTGCTTTCACCTGGACACAGAAGAAGAATTATGAAAGACTGCAGAAGGCACTGGACAGTGTCATGTCCATTCGTGAAATGACCCAGGTATAAAAAGGACGCACGAGGGACAAATTTCTATCAACAAGAGAAAGTCCTTTTGTCTGTATAATAATTAGCATTTTCCAACTACTTGGCAAACGGTCATAAACAGCAGATGCTTCTCTGTTGTTTTCAGGGTTCATATCTGGAGATCAAGAAACAGATGGACAAGCTGGACCCTTTGGCCCACCCACTGTTGCAATGGTGAGAATCCATTCCAAAAATGTGTTTACACTCCTCATTCTTTAAAAAGCATTTTAAACTGGAAATATCCCACGTATCCACACGCATACTGCTACACTACTGCAATTAATAAAAATACAAATTGTAAAAGGAAAAACATGCTTTATTATTATTATTATTATTATTATTATTATTATTATTATTATTATTATTATTATTATTATTATTATTATTATTATTATAAATTCTGTTTCTTTGTAGGATCATCTCCAGTAATAGGTCCCATATTGTCAAGCTGCCTCTCAGCAGGGTATGAATTCAAAATATTATTCCTTTTGTCTCCAGAAACAAATACACACTTTCATTATACTTTTTTAAACATACTTTTTCTCTCTCTCTCTGGTTTCTGATTGGATTTTTGCAGCAACTGAAATTCATGCACACGTCCCACCAGTTCCTTTTGCTCAGCAGTCCCCCAGCCAAGGAGGCTCGCTTTCGCACCGCCAAGAAGCTCTATGGCAGCACTTTTGCCTTTCAGTGAGTTAACCTTAGTTGATGGAAGTTCCTCTTACTATCTATACAAATTGTTGACAAAGCGCTGGGAAAACATGTCTTATTTTTTTGTTATGCAAAGTAATTTTTTTACATTGAAACCTACCTCCAGCATCAACATATTTGAGAAAATGTAGCAGGATAATTTACCCAACAACCACTATAATTTATTATTAGAGCATGACACCCTAATTATAATGGCTATGCCTGAGTGTAATTTTAATGAAACCACTACAAACAAAAGGACAAAGCAGTGACTGTTCTTTTGGACTGAGAGGACACCTTTCTAAGCCAGCACATGGAGCCAAAGATATTTATGTGAGCGAGACAGAGATTTGTCCTGTAGCAGATGGGGCTCTGCTGAATATTTTAGATACACTCGACCCATCTGGGCAGTGTCACACTAAAGCACACACAGTGTTGACACTCTCCGTTTTGCTGCTGGTTAATGCTTTAGATTTATTAATTCCAAATAAACATGTCTAATATTTAATTGAAGCTGAGTGTCATCACGCTATTTTCAACTCAACAGAAATTATGCAAAACAGAAATAGCTTCGCTTTTAAAGTTTAGAAGACATGCCAAACCAAGGTAAATGATAAGTTTAATTATGACAGGAAAAATAAATTTTCTCAAGTCCAGCAGCCATGTAGCAATCTTGGCTCTTTACAAGAGAAATTAAATACCTTTGGTGGGATTTCCAGTCAGTAGTCATACATATTTCAAAATCTAATTTATAAATAATAAATGATAGCTGAAGATTATCCTGCATTTTTGAACAGTCCTGCATAATTTGTATAAATTGCATTACAGTTGAGACTGAATCAAACACTAAACATGAAAAAACACTTCACACTTCTTTATAGTTTGTCTTCAGTGCCTGGTCAAAAAGGAAATTATCAACACATTAAAAAAAACACAGACAAAAAGAATACATTTAGAACAAAAACACTACAATAGAAAAAAAAAATTAGTTTAGCTTATCTTTGATTGAGTCCATCAAATTAAATGTGTGTTAGTTTCAGTTGAAGTCTGTTTAATTAAGATTATTTAAGATACATTAACTTTTAGTAGATTCACAGCAAATACCATCTTCAAGAGAAAGAGGTCCAATTAATACCCAATTATATTGTAATGTATAATCAATCCAGTCCTCTGCAATCAGATAACGATTTAAATTTAATTCAGCTCAGTTAATTCATTTCACATTTCACAGTTTAATTCAGATAATTTTAAATCAAATTTTTTTCATAGCAACAATTGACAACAAATTAACTCTTAAGATTGTTTACATGAGACAAGGGTTCAATTCATGTCCAACTGTTATGTAAAACACAGATCCAAGTTGTTATGCTCATACTTTGTCTTTTCCTTTTTTTTCTGTTTACTCCAGTGGATCCCATATAGAGAATTGGCACTCTGTTCTTAGAAATGGACTGGTCAACGCCTCTTACACCAAGCTGCAGGTAGGTTGCTTCCGCTCCGATTTATGAAGCTTCTTCCCTCAGACAGTAAACCTGCTTTTATAACCCATCATCAAATATGATGATCCATATTTGCTATCAATAGATGTCTTATCTTGTCAATATTTCTTGAGAATAGGCCACAGTGGCAGATGTTTCTGATCAATATCAGCTACTTTCAGCAGATACCATATTCCAGCTTGGAGCACTAGGAGTACGCTGTGGTTTCAGCTGCCATGTCAGGAGGCTGCCTGTGTGCCCTGTGGGGATTGGTCACACGCTAAATACAAAAGAAAACTTTAGTAGTTGTGAGTAAAGTCTTTTTAGGGCGAAGAGACGCTTCTTTTAAATTAGAACTTTCACATAATTAATTCAACCCTGAAATAAACAGGACGGATACAATTTAAAAACCAAAATGACAGACATTATCCCACAATTAACTTTCTCTAAAAATATCAGAGTGCTAACCCAGCACAAGAGAGAGCACAGCGTTGCCTGATTTTCAGAAAACAGCCTATAGTGGCTGCTTAGAGACACTTGCATATGCTGAAAATAGATTAAACAGAATTCAATCAAAAATCTTGAGCTCACTGAATCATTCTTGTCAGCTGCAATTGCTCTGTCACGCTGATATGTCTCATTTATGCCTCCTTTGTTCTCCCGAGTTTTTGAACTCTCCATCTTGGATCTTGGCTCGATGCTTTTTGCCTCCTCCTCTTTGTCTCAGATGGAGCATCCACACCCTTTCTTTGTCATCGTCTTTCACAGAACAAAGGAGACTGAGTCAGTCTCCACCTTCAGTTAACGCACAAACCTCACGTTTTTCTGTTTATTCATTTTCTGTAAATGTGTCTGCGTGGGTGTGTGTGTGTGTGTGTGTGTGGGGGGGGGGGTGTGTGTGTTCTCCCTCGTAATTATGTCTGTCTTCTTCCACTTACTAACAGCATTAGCATAGATTACATAAATGTATGTCTGGCAAATGTATTTATAAAAAAATTAATTCAAAGTTTAACCCCTATCAAAATTCAAACACAAACATTAACTGTGAATGCATTACAGACAAGCACAAAATTATGTATTTGTGACATGGAAGATAGATGCTGTTTTTCTTTCTATCTTTTTTGACAACTAAAGATTTTAACCATGTTGCATCTGTTATCAGCCTCTACCTCTTTTATATTCTGTGTGACCCTCTCTCTGAGCTGTGGATGCAGAGATTCTCAGCTCAGGTTATAGACTCCCTGTTGTAGTCAGATGAGACCAAAATTGAAATTGAACGTTGTGGTCTGCATGCATGTTGGTAAATAAGCAAAATGGAAATGTCCAAACCTGGTGGTGGCAGCATCATGCTGTGGGGATGAATGTGTAAGCATTCCAATTGTTTTGTTTTAAATTTTTATTTGTAAACAAAAGTTAAGTGCAATTCCTAACCATGTGTCCTTATTTCTCTTTCACAATTGTGGAATATTTTGTGTTGGTCTATCTCACAACATCCAAATGAACATTGAAACATTGAAATCTATTGTTGTAAAGCGACACAATTAAAAATGTTCAGAGTATCTGCACACTCTATGTATCACTGTAAATCTTTTTTTTATCCGAATGTTACCTGGATACCTAAATTCAGGTAGCATTTTCATTAACAGATTTCATTTGTTAATGAAATTTTGTTAATTTTATTAACAAAATTCAACCACAAAACATTCCTTCTCCTTTTTGTTATCCAGTTTCAATTATTTTGATTCTCTTGTGTGAACGTTTTTTGACAACTTTCAAACAAGAAAAGTTGTGTGAAACTTTTTACAGAATTTTCTTTTGGTGAAACCATTAGTTTTTTTTTTTTTCCTCCAGAGCTGATAAGGAAGAAATCGGGCTGTATTTGTATGCGCCTTATTGATAAATGTAAAGCTCAATTACCCATCCTTCCTTCCTGCTCTTTTCAATCCCAAGCTGCACGGCGCAGCGTATGGAAAGGGCATCTATCTGAGCCCCATCTCCAGTATATCTTTTGGATACTCAGGTAGGATTATGTTATTTTTGCCATTAAGACCTGCTATCCCTGCTTCTATTCAGTGTCTTCCTGATGTGGCCTGATCATCACAACGGAGCACGCCATTTTTTTGTCTTACAGCTGTCAATATGTTGTGCAGCTATTTTGTAGTGTCATGTCTGTTCATTTGTAAAAGTTGAGCCCTGTGTGCAACCTGCCTTTCCATACTTTATGTTGTGATTGTTTTGGTTTTGGGTTTGCAACATCAATATTTTTTTTTCCTTTTTCTCTTCTATTGTACTGTAATTTTGTAGTGTTTGTAGATAGAATATATCAGAAGGTTGCATATTTCCTGCTTGTTGACCAAGAGTCCAAGAAAATGATCAGAACTTATGTTAAAGTCCATTGCATTCTGTAAAACTTGCAAAGAGTTTCCCAATATTTCAAAAAGACTACAGCTTCCAATTGTTTTGTAAGCATATTTTTTATTTATGCATGCAAACATTCTGCACACACTCATAAAAACACTGAAATTGAATTTGTCAGTGAGCATATTATGTATTCCTATTCAGGCTAAACAAAACCTTCAAAATAAAGTAATTTAATTGAAAATTACAAAAAATAAAGTTTACATAACCCGAGTGACTCATTTTTCTTATTGGCCTTGCTGTCTTGTGTAGGAATGGGGAAAGGACAACATCGCATGCCCACCAAAGATGAGCTGGTACAGCGTTACAACCGTATGAACACTATTCCGCAGGTGAGGGGCACATTGCACTCTTATTTGTGTTAAAATGATGAATGTTAAATAAAACATTTTCTTTAAATATGTGTTTTGCCACTGTATTGTGGCAGTTTTTTTGTCTTATCTCAATGCAGCCTTTCATTGCCTACAAAAAAAACATTGTCCTTTGAACACATCCGTTAGATCTTAATCTAAACTGCAACCCATGACTCTATCTTTCATTGTAGAGCCGCCCAATACAATCAAGGTTTCTGCAAAGTCGAAACTTGAACTGCATTGCTCTTTGTGAAGGTAATACCTGTGTTAAAGGTGAAATACATGTTTGTGTTTGATAAGTATACTTTTGAAAATCTCTTTTTTGATAAATACATATTAATGCAGAAGATGTGATATCAATTTAAAACCTGCACTCTGTTTGGACCATGTACAATCTGTTCTGCAAAATGTAATTTACTAATAAAAATAAATATTGTATTTTTATTTATTTATTTACAAAATAAGTGCATACAGCACAAACATTACAGACTAACAACTGAGGTACTGATCTAAAAAATTACAAATTACAAGTTAATAAAAATAACTAATTGCTTTTATTAGGTTTGTTTTATTATAGTAATTATAAATGATAAGTTCTAAATTATCTCACCCATTTTAATAAAGGTCAAATAAAAATGTCTGGATTTAAATGAGGAGTCATGTAAACATGACAGAAATTTTGAATACAAACTGTTTTTTTGTGTGTGTGTTTCTCTTCCCCAGTGATCACATCTAAAGATCTCCAGAAACATGGCAACATATGGGTGTGTCCCGTCTCCGACCATGTCTGTACCCGCTTCTTTTTTGTGTGAGTAATCCTGTCACTGTGATGAAAAGCCCTTTGATGGAAAATAGTTAAAATGAGTTGTCATTTTTCCAACAACCACCATTTTTAGGTTTTGACATAAAGGAAAATATAATTTATTTATTCATAAAAACACTTACATCTACATTTAAAACATTAGTTCTTTTTTATGTTTTTAGCTGAAGTTAGTATGAAGCATTGCACAAGGTAAAAATAGCCACTTCCAGCTCTGTATGGTGCAGAACCCTGGTCTATCACTTAAAATGTTCTGTATGTAACAATAAAGTTTGTTTATGCAACGTAGTCATAAGCTGCTAAGATTAGCAAATACTCCAATGTGAATATCTTTCTAAGCTAATGTTTATAATTGTTTTTTGTGTATAATTGCAGGTATGAGGATGGCCAAGTAGGAGACGCCAACATCAACACTCAGGAGCCTAAGGTGCAGAAGGAGATCATGCGTGTGATTGGGACCCAAATCTACTCAAGCTAATGGAGGGTCTGCAGCAGATCTATCCCTGTCTCAGCAGGGGGGAAGCAGACAAGACAGACTATTGAAGCAAACGTTTTGAGTGAGCTGTCCTCAGGCCAGACACTGAGGGATGAAAAGTTCCTGAGCACATCATTACCAACATGCTTTAACTCTAGTGTTCTTGTTTTGTCCTCTTTCTCTTGTGTTTCACCTTCTCCACATTGTTACGACTTACATGTTCACCTGACCCTCAGTTCACCTGACCTGGTATGAAACAGCTTTCCCCCGGTTTTTACACAAATGCACACATTTTTCTGGGACTGCCGAGGCTATATTCTTGTTGGTGTGTGTTTACTTTAACTGATTCAGTTTTTTATTCTTCTTTGTGAATATGTAGTAAAACAAATATTCATTCCAAATGATTATTGACCTTTTTATGACAAATATTGGAGAGAATTATGCACACATAGAAGTTAGGTTTTTTTATGTGTTTGGAAAGTTATCTGTCATAATTTTCTGCAGTATTTTCTGACTGAATACATGAACTGAGGCCGTGATTAGCGGAGGGTCATGCACCACTTGTCCACTGATACTTCTAGGCTGTCAAAAGTATTCTTTTAAATTTCAACTTAATATCAATATATGTACTTTGTTTTGGTAAAAAAAAAAAAATCTACCGTAGCTAATCTGTTCATGATAATTGTTTTAGAAACAGAAATTCCTATTGACCATGAAAATTTTCATTTTTTGCCTTTTGAGATTTTTGTTTGTTTTTATTTACTATTTTAACAAACACAACACATAAAAGATAAAATATTATGCAGGTTTTCAGATTGCAGTAATAGATCTGAATTAAACCAAATAAGATCAAACCATCTTAACAATGCGTAAAAGTAAATATTATTTAGTGATGAATTAACCTACTGAAAATTGAGATTTAAGGTGCCAATTGACAATTGAACCCATTTACATATAAAGTAGAAAGTGGGCTGAAAAATGGGACCCATATGTGTCTTAGACATGTTACCCAAAAAGGACAGATTTCCATTTCAGGCCCAGCATAGAAAGAAATATGGATTTTGTTTAATTAACCTAATCAGGCTACAGGAAGCACAGTGTGAACCTGAAAAACTCCATAACCTGAATAATAAATAATAAATAAAGACCTTTGCCCCACCCTAAACATTTCAAGAAATGATGGCATGGAATGTAGGATTTGTTGTATTTATCAGCTTCAACTTTATTTTCTTATTTATTTTAATTCAGTCATTTATTGCATACAGAAGACATAAAGAGAGAAGTATGATAGATGAAACATCACAATAAAACTGTAGCTATTAGAGTACATAACAGTGATGCAAATTTGTATAGTTAAAACCAGATATTTACACATTATGCTGCAAAGAATAAGACACAATCATCTCTGCTTTTTTCACAGTTTGAAATTGAACAAAAAGAGAGTGAGAATATTTTATGAATTTCTTCAGCTTAGAAGTTTACATAACTTCACTCGCTGTTGGCAGTATATTTTAAACCATACGACTTGAGTCATACATTAGAGGTTTCTTTCTAGAAGCATCTCACCACAGTTTGACAGAATTTTGACCAGTTGTTTATAACTAGTTTGGCAGTATACTTTGGTCATTCTCCATTTGCAAAACGCATTTGTGCTCAAACATTAACTTCTTGGCTTGTCGTAAAATATTGCTTCAAAATTTCAAGTTTCCTAAAAATGTTTACCTTTGACACTTTAAGCATTTACAAACTCTGTCTCTTTTGATTTCCTTTTAGAGTTCTGTCTTTTTCCTTAATCAGTGATCTTCTCCATGTTGATACAGGACCAGTTTTTCTATGAATACTTACCCTTTCTTACTATCTTGGCTGATTTCTTTAGATTTGGACATCATGCAAGAAATTATCTCAGATGTATATATATATATATATATATATATATATATATATATATATATATATATATGGAGTCATCTCTCCATATATATATATATATATATATATATATATATATATATATAATATATATATATATATAAAACATTAACTTATATATAAGTATCTGGTTTCAACTGTACGTTGGAGTGTTGGGACTATTATGTTACTCAGTAGGGGAAAAAAGTATTTAATTTGTGATCATATTACTGTGATAGCCTTTTAACCTTTTGTGCATCATCGTTTTTTTATGAGTCATCTCTCCATAAAATGAATAATTTGCCGGGCTCATTTTCAAACGGCCATCTATGTGTATGAGCAACACTTTGCATCGGAATTCTACAATCGGAAAATGTGGACTTTCCCAAAGCCCAAAACATTTTCTGGCTGCATTCAGGTGAGCTTTGTATTTTCTTGATATACTACGCATTACACATATTCAGCATTTGCCTAAAATGGGGACAGGGACTGTCATCAGACCCGCAGTAGACAGGAAGTATAATAGGTGAGAATCAAACAAACTGAAATATAGAACATGTTGGTATGGTATGTCTCCACAAAAATGAACTTTCAAAAGAACTGGAATTCTAACCACTAAGTGGACTTAAAGACTCTGGAAAGAAAGCAAATTGTATATGTGTATATATGGATGATGGACATGATGGACATGTGATATTGACCCAGTGCAGTGCCAGACTCTGCAAACAGCTGATAACTGTTTCTGCCAAGATGTGTGAGCGATGAGTCTCTTTAGGGGTCTTATTGTCTCACCGTCTGTCTCTGTTTTGTGATGTCTCAGAGATTATGACAACGGCAATGATGGTAATTATGGCGCTGGTGAAAGGCAGCCGTGCTGGAGAAGAAGAATAAAACTTGATTTTGCACAGTTTTTACAAACAGCATTATTTGCTTTGATGTCTTGAAAATATGTGGCAATCAACCATAGTCATTTTCTATTGTTGATGAGGTTTTCTCCTGGTGTTTCAGCCAGAAGGGGGCAGTATTACTCCATGGCCTTTCTGACAACTCAGTTTGCAGATGAAAGAAGATCAAATCAAATCTTTTTTTCTGCCTTTTCACAATTCTCACATGTATAATTTTCTATAATCAGGCATATTTGATGGTGACGTAAAGGAATTATTTATGACCTGCTCTCTTATTCACAAAGCCATCATGTCTGAGAATACTGAACTGTTTCGGCTGTCTTTATCATGACTAGGTTTCTTATCTGTGGGTGCCGACTAAAAAATAAACTGACACAAGACCGCTTTATTTACTGTAACTACAACAATGTAAATAAAAGCATTTTTTTCAGAAACTGCTATGATTGTAGAAGAAAAGAAATGAGCAATTCCATCAACACAATCCATGCACTGCTGCAAGCCGTCGCCGTCTGGCCCCTCTCGGTTTCTGTTACTCTCTCCGACCACAGAAAGCTCTCCTATTTCAAACCTCCACAGCAGTCCGGTCTGATTGCTGTTTTGGCACACGGGGCCCTGTATGTGTACAAGCCTTGGCTGTGTTGAGAGCAGTCTTGATCATAGCGGAGCCAAAGCACTCACAAGCTCTTCAGAAGCACTTTATGTTTGCATGTGTACGAGGTAATTGCCTCGTTTTGTAAGCTGGCCTATTTGACATGACACGTGGTTTGGTCTTGGTGCTTAAGAATGCATATAATGTATATATGCTCGTGACTACCAGATGATATGTATAGTTTGCAAATTACTATGATCTCTGTTACCAGGACCTCATGTTAGACATGGTCCCCCGGTTTGGCTTTGTCACCCAATACCAAAGCCAGCTGGCTGGTTGCTTGCAACTGCAAATCGCTTCGATCCAAATGATGTTTCATGCATAGTCACATCTTTGACCACAGAGGGGAGCTCTTGTGTTATTCTGCTGCTCTTTTGTGTCGGTAGCTTTCTTTGCATACTTAACATACACTCCTACTAACCCACACACACCTGCTGGTAAACAAATACCCACACTCAAACACTCCACTGTGGTTGTTTGGTCAGATAAAGGAGTAGTGACGGGAGGGCACAGGGTCACTGAGGGTTGTCTGGCCCTCATCGGATGCGGCTGGTCCCAGCCTCGCGGTCTCCTGCCTTTGTAATAAGTGTGACCGCTTGATTCCTGCACAAAAGGAGCAATTACTGGGAGTTGTTTAATCACCCACATTTTTATTGAGCACGGGGTCTTTTAGCTTGCAGCTCAGGCCCTCGTCTGCGGCGGCAGCCGGTGACAGGAATGACAGAGAAGGTCAGTGGTTTAACGGGGCGCGAAGGGGTTTCGTTTGAATTAAGACTTTGTGGACTACTGTGCGCACTGCGAAGGCCCTTGAGACAGAGACAAAGAGCTAGACGAGACCATGGGGCAGATTTGCTGGCCGAAGCAGAGAGATGGATGGACTTAAGAGAGAGACTACAGAGCAGAGTGCAGAGCTTGGTGGACACGTCATACTTGGATCATTTTATTTGCCAGAGATAAATCTGCAGAAGTTCTTGTTATCGGGGTGCAGTGCATATTTATGCAGTGACATAAGACAGGAAACTTGGTGTTGTATTTCAGAAGGTGCAATAATGATGTCTGAAAATAAATACTTAAAATAAGCTGCAGAATAAACAAATGTTGGACACACTGAAACCTTTCAAACAGTACAAGTACATTTAGCTATATTACAATAAATGCACGTAAGTAATTGAATTCAATAAGTGGAAGTAATTTGTTTGAAAGTTGCTTACATGCAGTGAGATATTTTAACTCTTTATTTCTTATAGTACTGATAATATTTTTTCAGAAATTCAGAGTATGACATTAGATCATTTAAAAACAACAGAAAAAGATTTCTAAGAGAAATGTTGGCCTGCTGTAAGACATAAGAATATTTACACTTGACATGGCTGGGACCTTTTTTGAAATGCAGAAATTCAGCGAGGTTGGAGGCGATCAGCTTTTGGCATTGCTGAGGTGTTATGGATAGTGGCCTTTTGCTTGTCTGCATTGTTTGGCCTGGCGTCTCTCATAATGGGTTTAGGTCAAGCAAATTTGCTGACCAATCAAGCACAGTAATACCATGGTCATAAATGGTGTCAGTACTTTTTTTTTGCCATGTGGGCAGGTGCCAGTTGATGCTGGAAAATTAAGTCAGCATCTCCATAAAGCTTGCCAGCAAGGGGAAGCATAAAGTGCTCCAATGTTACACACTGATGCACTGACCTTGGTCTGAATGAAACAACTTGTACCAACACCGGCAGAGGACATGGCTCCACAAAGGAACATGGATTATTTGCCTCTTCCCTGTTCCTTTAAACTTTTTGATTTCAGAGTGAAAGGGAAAATGTATTTTCTTCTGAAGTACAATTCCGGGACTTTGAACATATTTTAAAACAATTCAGTCACCTTCTTCTTAACCTAGTTTCTGAATAAACCAGTAACTACAGGCTACTGGTTGAACTCCCTTGTTGCTGGAATGTGTCGTACAAATAAAATAATTCAAGGAGTGCAACAGTTGTCTGAAATTTAGACTTTATGAATGTCCCCATAACTTTTTTAGCATGCTTTTCCTTCTACCAAACCATCAACTAAGTTGCTTACGGCCAGCTTCTTCAGCAAAGATCCTCTGCTGCTTAATTTTCTTGTGAGCAGTATCAATGAATGGAGAACTGTCACCAGTTTCCTTTATGGTGGCGTAGGTCTTAACATTATATTTCTGTATCAGAGTAAAATTTCAATGGGCTTCAAATTCACATTTCCAGTGAAGATTAATTTTGTATTTTCATTAGCTGGAATCGCCAAATGTAAGTCAAATAAACATTTGTATAATGTAAATTCCTCTTTTTCAATTGAATTACAGAAATAAAATAACTTTTTTATGATATTCTATTTAATATAATTGCATCTGTATAGAATGTATGAATTTGTATGGTTACAATAATGACAGAAATACAAACATGTTTTTTGGGAGGAAAAAAAAAGCTTAGAAAACCCCCCAAAAAAGCCTGAACTCCTATTCAAAGCACTATTCACTGTCAGTGTGAGTGCTTTTTATTGAATTTTCATGCTCGGTGTTACTTTGTATTTTTGGTGTGCATGCAGAGCCTCTCCCACTCCTCCTCCACTTCTTGCCAGGATATGAATGATGGAGTACTCGTGGTCTTCTCTTCCCCTGGAGATAACAAGGATGGTGGTGTGAGGTGAAGAAGGAGAATGGGATTGTGATGGACTGAATAGCTAATGTTGATGGTGCTGGTGTTGAGGTGGCACAAAATGCCAAAGAATCACACACCTAGGGAAGAGTGGTGCATGGTGGTGGTGCTGGTAGAAAGAGATAAAGCGTTGATGAGGATGAGAGGGAGAAGGAGGAAGGAAGGGAGTACGCCATTGCTTGCTCATAAAGCCAACAGCTGTGTGGGTAATGTTTTGTGACACCGAGCCTCTCCGAGCCCTTCTGTTTCCCAGAGAGCGGGGGGGACGCCATATTCCGTCGTCACAAATGGCTCTGTCATTCACCCCCTAAGTCTTAATTATCGCTCGCAGTTTTTTTGGCCACGTCTCGCTCTGGCGTATGGATCCATCTGCACGTTGTATAATTCCACTCCGCAATTTACAAGTGGCATTTATTACAATGGCCTCCGCAGCATCTCCTCTTTAACACCAGCAGCCCTTTCCCGGAGAGATGTGGTGGGGTGGGGAGTGTTGGTCGGGGGGGGGGGGACAAAAGAGCAGTAGCCTACAATCTGGCAGAAACAGTGCCCACCCTCAGTTCATTTAAATGTTTTTTTTTTCCATCTGCATTCTTTCTCCCTGCACAACTATCTCTCTTCCACCCCCGCATTACTAAAAATTTCAGCTTCTATTTGTGTGTGTGGTATGTTTTTTCTTTGTTATTAATTTAATTTTTATGGGATTCACTGTACGCACACAAACCACCCCTATCTGCCTTGAAGCAGAGCAAAAGGAAATAGCTGATGTTGATTTTTTTTTTCTTCCCTCCGTTCCCCCCTCCATAATTCATTTTGGATTAATTCCCCTGTCTTCAGAGACAATCCTAATTCTTTATTATTTCCACTTCACAGGCTTGATGACATGCCCGTATCCACATATCATATCCAGGGGAAACTTTACACCCAGCAGACCTTATTGTTTTCTCCTTTCTTTTCCTCCTTTTCTCCTCCTTTTGTCACTTCCAGCCTCTCCTAATTTTCTCTCCCCAGTCCCCCATGGTGCTTTCACGTTCCCTCTTCTCTCTTTGTATCCTTTATTTCCATGCCCTCCCCTACTCTGCCATTCTCACAGGAGTAAAGATGTTGTTTAGTTTCCAGAGACTGGGCTAGTTTCTATAGAAAGAGGCTGCTGGTAACTTCTGGTGGGATCCTCTCATGTAGCCTTCCCTGCCTCGTTCAGTCAATATCATAATGTGTGTTTTGTGCCTGTCATGTCTGCTTCCTTCTTGCTATTCATGTGGGAATAAACCAACGCTAAGTGTTCTTTGCCATTAAAGTGCCACTGGGAAGCAAACAAACTACATTCATTTTTCACCTGTCCTCCTCTCTTCAAAGCATGTTGTGTATCCATATATATATATATATATATATATTTGTGTGTGTGTGTGTGAGGGTGTGTGTATGTGGGTGTGCACTTATTATCCTTAACCCCAGCAAATGTCAGTTTTTCCTATCAGAGATGGTCAAGTCATATTTCCCTTTTTTCTCCATTATTATCTTGTGACATTCATCTCTGTATCTCTATCCTCTTGAAGTTTTAAGCTTCTAAACTTTGGTTGACCTTTGTCAGACCCTTATCTTTCAGCAATTCTCAATTAGCTACAGAATTTTTGTCACACCAACATTTTTTAGATCATCAAATTTATTTTACATCAAAGAAAACCAGACCACATATAATGATTTCACTTATTAAGGGAAGGAAAAAAGGACAATATTCCTCTGCGTGAAAAAAAAAAAAATCCCTTCTTGTTAAATCATGAAATTCCTGTGATTAACCACGTTTTGATCTAATTTCACTAATCACAGGTAAGCCCAATTGCTTGATCATTATAATCAAAATACCATCTAGATGAAAATTATCTGACAACATTAAGTCTGACAAATAAAAAAACACATAAAATTATGATCAGATTGAATTACAAAACCATTTCAAAAGCAAATGGAGAAAATATGTAACAGTGGAAAACTTTCCAAAAACTGCCCAACCTACCAAAATTGCTCCAAAACGGCATCAATGAAAAATTGAGGTAGTCATAAAATATTTATATAAACTTCTGAATCATTAGAGACCTCAGCAATGACTATGGACAAAAATGAGCATATAACATATCCTGTCTTATTACACTAACCAAGTATTTCAGATGCACAACACCTTTGTGCACTTAGTATCCTGCAATCTTTTACTGAAGGATTTCTCAAATTCAGCAATGTATTTTTCAGTTCAGTTCTCTTTGTAGTCAATTATTTTAATGAACCACTGAAATAGATAAATAATGAAGAAATACAGCTTCACTATGTATTTTATATATTTGTTTTTTATTTTTAAAAATGAGATATCACACAGTGTTACTATGGATAGTTTTTAGCCCTTTAAGGGCCTTTTAACTTTTATAAATTATATAAATGCAGTTATGTAATTTTAAAAAGCATTACTGAATTTTTTAATGATTTGTTAAATTCTACCCCTACATGTATTAGCTGAGCCATGGTTGAGTACGAAACAAGCAAAACTGAAAAAAAAAACATTTTTCTCATTTTAAATTTCTCAAAAATCTCATCTACAGTAATTTACCCAAAAAATCAGGTTGGAGATGAATTTATAGTGCAAGATGCCGAAACAAAAAGTTTGTTTTTCAGAAAATCCCACTTAGTGAGACTTATGCCTGAGTCAATTTTAAAACTTCCAGGGATAATACTCATTTGCGCCTTTGGCGTTCCTCTTTGTCCCCACCATGCACCTTTTTAACTCACAAACACACACATCCACCTCCACTTAAATCCAGTGTCCCATCTCGAGTGTGCTGCTGTTTGAACCCTGTACTGGGTTCTGTCAATGCGAGGAGGTGCTCCTGGAGTCTGGCTTTGCATGTGTTGTGAGTTCAGTTAGCCCTCTGTAATCTGGCAGCCGCTTCATAACTGTGACGACTGCTAGTCTGTGTGGCCTTTCCAACATGCTTGCATGTGTTTCTGTCTACTTTTATATTCGTCTAACAGTGTTCAGCTGCATGCTGAAGCAAATGTTTTCCACTGTGTTTCTTGCATTACCTTTATGTTGCTTGTGTCATATCTCTGATATAAAATAGTCTTTGTATCACTGAAGTCACTTGACATCCTGCAGAACCCAAAGAAACACACAGACATAGAATAAAAGAGCCTTAGTGCTGTCCACCCCCCACAGAAGAAGAAACAAACCAAACAAAAGAAAAAAACAAATCATGTTTTGTTCATTTTGTCTTTTTGCTCTGCTCTGCATTTTACATCTTACTTTTTATTAGTTTTCCTCACATAACTTAATTTCACTGTTGCTTCCCACATTACTTTATCATGCTTTTCTAATCACTGTTCTTGTGTTATGTCTTTTTATCTTCATTTCGCCTCTCCAGCTCCCCCCTCCCGTTTTTTGTGTGTGTGCGGCGAGCTGGCTCTCGGTGTTGACCTGAGAAGGACTGACATTCAGAGGCCGGTCCCCTGCCTGCAGCACTGACATTTCTGCCAGACTTTGATGGCGCCTTTGAACAGAGATGTGTGGAGGGAAGAGCTGCCTGTCTCTCCGCCTTCCAGCAGCTCCAGCTCTGCGTCTCCACCACTCGGAGTGAGATGTACTGCAGCCAGTTGCTCTCTCATCATGCATTAACCATACACATGTGCACTTATAAATACTCCGCAAAAAAGAAGAAAAAAAAAAAAGAAGAGGCAAAAATACCTAAATTAATTAACTTTTTCTGAAATTTTTGTTCAAAGTTTTTAGTTCCAGTAAGCTTTTACATTTCTGTGGATAAAGCTTTGCATATGCATCTAACTACACAGGCACACATAATCACAGAGCTCCTGCTGGAATGCCTTCAAAGACCCTCATTGCCCCCCTTGGATAAAATTGGCACAGAGAGAGAGGGGGAGGCAGAAGAGGAGGGCTTTGGATGCAGCAGTTATCTCTTCCACCTCTCGCCTATCTAGGCCCTCCAGTACCCCCCAACTCCCTATCCAAGCACCAACACCACCCCCACAGCGGTGCCTTCAAAGACACCCATGTCAGTCAACACTTTGGCTTCCCTCCTCGATCATCCTTTTCTTCTTTTCCTTCCAATCTTCTCTAACTTCTCCTCCCTGGAAGACACTCCCCTTGTTATTGCAAGCTATCAAAAACACACATGGAAGAACGGTAAATAGAAAAATCTGATTAAAATCCATTTAACGGGTATAACGTCTCTGTCAAGAACTTTTAATGTGAGTATGGTGATGTGTATCGTTACTTATGGCTAAAGTCGGCCTTGTGCCAAGCTGCCTGGTTTGGCAGACCCCCCACCAGCCTCCTGCTCCCCTGTGTTGTCACTTCAGGGAATGAGATTCTTTTTTTTTTTTTCTCCATCTTCCCCATGTGTAATGTGTAGCAAAGCATGTGGTGTTGTGAGTCTAATTAAAATGACTTGGCTATTTTGTCATGCAATAGTGTCTCTGAGAGGCAGAAGAGAATTGGATCACTTAATTTAGCTTCACTTGGTTCCTTTTCTCTCCCTGGAGTTGGACCAGGCTGATCGCTGATGAGCCAACTGCTAAATAAATACCTGTTTATGTTTATATTTGCATGTGAGAGTGTTTACTGTAAAAATGCCGAAGTCACTTAACTGGTAGTTATACCTTTAATTTATAAATAATTTTATGTTCAATGCAGAAGCATTGCAATATTCTGACCATAAAGTATAGGAATTAAATTTCACAACCAGTTTATCAGCTGAATTTAATTTCTTCTTCTGGAAGAAGCAATAGGCTGAAATCTTAGCAATCCAACAATTAAACAAGAGGTTTTAGAATAATAGTGTTTTAAAAATGAAACACTATTATAAAGTGTTTTATTCCTAAAACACATCATAATAGTTTGAACATTGATGAATATATTTGATGTGAATTTGCTTGATGATTTTGATAATGGCATTTGACAGAGTGTAATATTTATTGCTCCACTTATAATTAGTTATTCCATTATGTTTTATGGTGTAACATATGTTGAACTGCCCTGTTGTTGAAATGCGCTCTAGTTGACTTGATTTGACACGTGATGGAGTCTAGGTCAAGGATTTCCCATCAGAAGTTTCCAAATTAGTAAATTAAGTCCAACTATGTATAGCGTAATCTCAGAATGCCTACAACTGTTTTGTGTAGCTCTCAAAGGTTTGTTAAAGACCATCAATGAACAAATAGCATCATGAAGACCAAATGACATACCAGTATGAAAGTGTTGACACAAGTGAAATTGAAGAGTGTAACGAGGCTGCAAACCTAGCAAAGCATCACCTTTCAGGACCTGAAGTGGGAAGTGGGGCAAGCAGAGAAACAGTTGTAAAGAGATCCAGTGGGAGAAACTGTGGACAGGACAAATATTAACATTGCTCTCTTACAAGAATCTACCAAATGGACTAAAGAAAGTTAATTGATTGATCAATTAAAGACAATTGCTAAATGAAAAGACCTAATTGAACTCTTCAGTTAGCCAAAAGGCCTGTAGGCAAAAAATGGGACATAAAGTTGAATGAAAAGTACAAAGAATGGTATTTCCCTCTTTCTTAACCCTGGAAAACATTCTGAAAAAAAAAAAAAATCTACATAGCTTATTGTGACCAAAGCAGAGCTTTACTCAGCTAACTAACTTGAAATTTATGTGTTAGCATTTCTAGATTGAAATTTGAACACTAAGTTTGCAGGAAGAAATCCTCCTTAATGCATTTCTTACTCTGAGTGTGTTTGTGAATATGTGTGCAGAAAGAGAAAAAGTGACAGGTCCCACCCATTCAAGCAGCCCTGTGGCCCAGCAGCATGGCATGTTTCCATACAAGTCTTTCTTGCCAGCTACCCTCCCTTCCAGCCTCTCCTCCATCTCTTCTTTCCTCCCTCCAAGCTGGGGCCCCAGGGTGCTTGCAGCTTTCCTGTACTGGACTATTGATTGGGAACAGGGCTGCAGCTCACCTGCTAATTGAAAGCCGATTGGGGCCCTGGGGCAGAGCTGTAAAACAGGCCTCACGTGGCATTAAAAGTTGAAGGCTGACGGGCCACAGTAAATTCAGAGCTGCTAATAGTCAAGGTGTATATCCATCTGTGCTAGAGCTGGATGAGCATGCATGTATATGTGCATATGCTCTTTAATGTATACATGTGCATTTACAGCATGTGTAGCTTTAGTATTTTAGTCATCACAACAGTGCATATGCTACACACAAACACCCCCTACACCTTCCTCTCTGTTTCCTATACTCATGCACAGGTGGTTCATGGTGACAGGCTGGCTTCCCATGGCATCAGGAGAACAGTTGTGTCTGTAATGGACATATCCTTCCTCTTTCTTCAATCCTCTTGTCAAAAGCAGCAAGAGCACTCCATCCCTGTCCTCCCCCTCCTCATCTGTTTCTCTCTGACTCTTTCCTCCTCAAGCTTCTCATCTTCCTCTGTCACACCTGTGATTCTCCACTGAGACATCAGCTCTTAAGTTAAGTCTAATTTCTCTCTCTCTCTCTCTCTCT
Source organism: Poeciliopsis prolifica (assembly GCF_027474105.1). Lineage (NCBI taxonomy): Eukaryota > Metazoa > Chordata > Actinopteri > Cyprinodontiformes > Poeciliidae > Poeciliopsis > Poeciliopsis prolifica. Next base: position 10,853,286 of record NW_026562386.1, on the reverse strand, counting down.
CTCTCTCTCTCTCTCTCTCTCTCTCTCTCTCTCTCTCTCTCTCTCTCTCTCTAATATTTTCCTGGATTGTTTTTTTCTTACCCTTCACTTGGGGGGTTCAGGTTTGAGTACTGCTAGTACGCAAGCATGTATGTTCTCACAGCTGCTGCCTCAGTTTACTCCCAGCTGTGTTCCATGGAGCTGATCAGCAGACATGCTTCCCTAAGCTGCTCCCATCACATCAAAACTATCATTGAATGTTGCACGATTCTGGTTTCTTCCCTGAAGGGAACTGGCTCAGCCTAAACAACAAAACACCTCCTGACCAATAGTATAGGGTTGGGGAGGTCTGCCACCATAGTTCATTCATTCATCTTCCTTACTTTTCCACTGCACTTCGCTCTTCTTCCATTAAATCTCACTTTGCTTCCCACTCTCCCTCGCTCTGTCTCTCTCAACAAAGTGATTGAGTAGGGAGTCTGCTGGCCGTCCTGCAGTGTGGCGCATGGAAACAGAGGTTAATTGGATTGTAATTAGAGCGGAGGTGATTAATTGATAGCATCTGTAAATTTGGATGTTTCCATTGTAAATGTGACAAATGAGAGCGTAGCCGGCCGGTGGAGGAAGGACAGAGGAAGAAAGAGAGAAGAGGAGAATAACGATAAACATAAATAGACAGAGAAAAGGAAGACAAACAGAGTGGATCTGAGCATGAGGAAGACATGCTTATTTGTGGTTTCTGTTGCGCTCCACAATGGTATGAATGGTGAGACAGATGAATGAGTGGCTGAGCAACCAAGCGGCAACTGTATGGCACCTGAAATCTGTTCTAACTTTTTATGGCTTACTTCTAGAGAGCAGACTGGAACTATATTCTTTGCCACAGAGTTCGCAGTTGGTTCATGGCTTCAAGCAGCCATAACAATGCAGACTCCTTCTACTGTGTCTTAAAAATCTAAACATTCTGACAACTATCTGAAACTCCAAGCAGAATGTCACCATGTTGCTGAATCCTGTCCAGTGGTTTTGTTTTGTTAGTGATGAGTGAGCCCAGTGTTTCCATGACTAGAAAGCTTTGGAAGACAACAGAAAGTTCTGTATGTTGATGTTGAAGCAAATGTGTACATGTCTGTTTACGTCAAATAAACAGACTTAAACACTCTTCTCACTGTCTGAAGATAAATCAGACCAAACGTCTCGTGTTTTAGGCTGGTTAGAATGATTAATGATTTATATTTACTAAATGCTATAAAACTTAGAGAGAACATTGTTTTTGTAACTCTTTAAATTTAGAAGTTTGTGTACATTTGGTCTGTCACTATCAGGGACAATGGTCCTTGTTCACTATTAAGAAGAAAAATCTTACTTTAAGAAAATGTATGCAACATATCTGGAAATAAGAGTTTCAATTTATGTCTCACACAAACACTTTTTTTTTTTTTTGAGAGACAAAGAAGTTACAGACGTTTAATGTCTGTAACTGAATTCAGCTAAAATCTTATAAGTAGCACCTGGAATAATAATAATGGTTTCAAGTAGGTCTCCAACGTGGTAAAATATTAAATGTGTTTAATTAATCAAAAAATTTAGCCGCTCTAATGCAATCTGTAGATTCAGTGCTCAGTCATCAAATGTTTATGAACAAAACATTTCTTTACTATGAATGTCAGTGATGTGTTAACAAGGTTTCGCTCTGTCAGTATATACTAGAAGCTCATATCTGTGAATTGCATCCATTGACATCAACACACTGTTCATGTTACAGTCACCACATTGTTGCCAGAGGCATTTCTTCTGAATCAGGCTGTCCAGGTCTATTTGGTATTGTTTCTCTTTCAAGTATTTTATCAAAAACCCCACTGCTGTCTTTGTCATCTTTATCTATGCTAATTCTTTTCGTCTTATTTTTTGAATCCGAATCAACATGTGGCAAACCAGCCAAGCGAGTGATGAAATTAGTACATCAGATCATACCAGCTTAAATCATAAAAAAAGAACAGAATGGCTTTCATCCTTTTTATTGTTTGTTCTTTTTTAATAAGAGTCAAAATGCATTACAAAAAAAATTCAGAACAGTGTTAGAACCCCACTCTTATTTCTGCTGATTATCTCTAAATTATTGCCAACATTTTTGTTGGCACACAAACTTTTTGGCAGCTACTTTTAGATGATTAATGCAGAATGCAATTGTATAGATGCTAAAGTAATTTTTGGTTATTTAATTTTCCATGCTTATTTGTGACAGGTAAACAAGCCAAAAACTCAATTTCCAATTCAGTGTCTGATATTATGACAGGATTGCAGCAAAAATGCATCCTTCTAGCATCCTTCTCAATTGTGATGATATGTTTAGCAGCAGAAGTCTGCCCAATTATTACTTTGTAATGGGAACAAGGTAATTCTACTCTTCACTTCTCTGCTAATGAGATAGTGGATAAAAAAAAAAAAAAAAAACAGTCCTCAGTAACCATCTCAACTTTTCTAATAGTTGTTGTAAATTACTATTTTGGCATTCACATTCATGCATGTGGATATAATATTCATCCTGGACTGTCTGGATCATATTTCATTCATTATCTGAACAGCAAGCTGCAGACTATCATTATTAATGTGGCCCCCGCTGCCCGCTCTAATAATTTGTATGCAATATGCAATACAGCAATTATCATACCACTGAATACCTCCACCACTTCACACAGGTGTAGTATTCCAAGGTTTCAAACATTGCTTAAGTATCACTGTTTCATAATATTTGTTGTCATCCAATGAAATGAATGTAGAATAAATTGCGATTTGCTCATAAGTTTAATTTGAACAGTTTTGACTTTATTAGTAAAACACATTAAAGTTCTTTAATCATAAATCAATGAGTTGCAGACATTGCCAATCATTTTGTTGCACAAAAAATTTACAAAGAATTTTTTCAATCAATCAAATTTTATTTGTATAGCAACTTTTATCTATATCATAAAAACACAAAAATACGAAGTCATAGAACACATTTCATACATACAACAGCACCACAGTTTGAACATCAGATTATTGATAATGTTTCATGATGCATCCATCTATTTTCTATTCATCCTTATCCCTAATGGGGTCGGGAGGTGCTGGAGCCTATCTCCAGCGAACATTTCTCAAGTGTCACTGTCTATCAAGTCTGTCACAGGGAAACACAGAAACAGACAAGAGAAACAACCATGCACACACACCTAGGGAGAATTTACCTAGTCATGTATTTGGACTGAGGGAGGAAGCTGGGGTACCCGGAGAGAACCCACGCATGCACATGGAGAACATGTAAACTCCATGCAGAAAGACCACAGGCCGGGGATAGGTTTTGAGTCTAGATTTAAAGGAACTCAGTGTTTCAGCTGTTTTGCTGTGTTCTCGAAGGTTGTTCCAGATTTGTGGTGCATAGAAGCTGAATGCTGCTTCTCCATGTTTGGTCTGGCAGGTCTGGATGATTGATATAACACTGTTAAATGTTTATCAAGATATGAATCCAAAAGAGGTTGAAATGAACCAAAGACATATTTAATTTTATTTTCATTCAGTTCATGCATCAAAACCAAAAATTTTAGTGCGTAAAAGAAATCATTAAAAATAATAACCAACAGCATGTCAGTTATCATGTGAACATCTGCTACCAGATCTTCACAAAATTGTTGTCTCCATTTTTGTACTAAAAAAAATAAACAAAAAATAAAAAATCATGTGATTCATTGAATTTATGTTGGTTTTAAAACTACTATCACTATCACTGATGGGTATTTTGTTATGTCATGTTTTGTTTTCAATAGGAAGAATGGCAAATCTGCAGCCTTTTTTTTTTTGTCGTAGTCCATGTTAGATTTTTAAAGTGTGTTTAGGACCATTAATTTGTTTTGGAAGCAATCCTTTCTCCATCTTCATCTTTTGGAGCAGCTGGCCCAATGTTTGCTTTCACTATTTGCTGGTATTTCACTGGAAACATTTTTCTTTCTCAACCAATGAAGCAGTTGCATGGGCAATGTGGACAGCATGTCTGCATTCAGGAGGAACAAGAGTGAGTATCACTGTTGCCAATGTATCACAGTTTGAAGCTGTTTCAGCTCATGATAATACTCATCCGTTAATAGGAATGTGGCAGCAACTGTCATGTGCTTACATGTTTGATTTTTAACAATGCTGGCTTCACCGTGGAACACATTGAAACTATTTAATCACAATTTAGTTTCAACTGAGATGCATTTGTTTAGCCGGATTTGTTTTGGATTACAATACATTTTGAAAAGACAAATGGATAATGAAATAAATATTTTAATTGCAAGAATTGGGAAATTTTTCTTAATTAATTGACTCTAATCAGTAATTAGCAGATCTGAAAATTTATTTGTTTTACCATTCAGTTTATGCATCCAAATGAAAAACTATAATATTTATATGCTGGATCAGGTTTCTGTAGGTTGATAGCTAGACTCACGCTTCTTTCTTGTGCTTGACTTTTACTCTATTAACATGTAAAAATTTCTGGGGGAATTAGACATATAAATATAGTGCTAAAGATAAACTACATAAGTTACATAATGTAATTCCTGAAAGTAATACTTCAACCAAACTGAGAAGCTTTTGGGGCTTCAACAATCAACCAAGACTTTGTGTTTGCAACACTCATTAAGATCAAATGCAATTGATCTTAATGCAATACAGCCTGCATGTCTGCAATTAGGAGAAACAAGACTGATTGTGGGCCCCTAAGAAAATACCAAAACTTCTCCAATCATAACATGAAGACATAATATAAGCAGAGAGAAATTAACAGGGATGCTCTGCATCATCTGAGACCAGAAAAACTAATTGAGCCCTACTTTTTAAAGTCAAAGGTTCTGCAATGTGATTTCTTGAACAGGCATCTGAAGCATAAAAAGACACTTTATTGAGGGCATGAGTAGATCGTGATTGTTTGTGTGGCTCATTGCTCAGTTGAAAAAATTTTTCATTTATTGTGGGACAAATACTTAAACAAATATATCTCTGGAACACTGATGCGGTGTTCCACATACGGACAGATTTACGCTAATAAAATAAGCCTCCAGTCATGTCCTATCAGAAAGCTCCAGATTGTAGCAAATGAGTCCAGGTCTCAAAATGCACATTTCATTTTTCTCAAGGGACAGGAAAGGTCCCACCTCCCTCGCATCTTCACCACCAATCTGTATGTGGCTTCAGGAGGTAAAAGATGAGGGGGGGGAAAATTCACTCCTGGCTGTGCTTAGAATCTGCTGAACATTTTCTGGAACTGCAGTGGCACACTTCCGATGAACGAGGGAGAGAAAATATAGAGAATGACAGCAGGGAAAATATTTGCTGTTGTGGATGGAGCGCCTCTCAGATCCCAAGAATGAAGGCCGGGCATATTTGCTCAGCTGTCCTTCTCCCAAGTGCTGATTCTGTGCCCGCTGGAGTCTATTTGTTCGTCAAAGTCACTATGTCTGCGATCTGTAAGTTGTTTGTGCCTTTGGTTGTGTGTTGCTCTGTATATGTGCACAAGTGTATACATGTAATATGTATGGGTGTGAGTGTATGTGGGTTGTGATCGAGGGTGTATCCGGGGAAAAGAAAATCCATCTGTTTTCCTTGGATAAAGATGCCAGAAACAAGGAAGAAGGAGGGTTTCTGCTCCAAGAGAGGCCGGGGAACGAGGAAGAGCCAAACACATGCAGCCATAACTCCTAACTTGTCTTCTTGTTGCCTTTCCTGCTTCCAGATGTTCACAAACAAGTTGTCTCCATTTTTATACGGAGTTCTGGCCTACAGTCTCAAGAGGAAATTTATGCACCCGATGCAAATGTGTTATTTTCCAACCATATTTCAAAGTTCTATTCCCTGTAGCAAAAAGGAAGTTAAATGATTGGAATTCACAGATGCGGCGATAAACACATCGGCACCAATAACAAGAGAAAAACACAGACAACTTATTGTCTCATTCTTCCAAAAGGAATAAATGTACCCAATTAAATGCCAATGTGAATTATTTGATGCACGGTAATCATCATTAGTGTGCATTTAGTAGTGTTTATAGTAATAAACATAAAAAAAAAAAAAAAACATTTTTGTATCATGGTGATTGTGCTAGACTGTAATAGCAGCCAGCTGCAACTAAAGTATGTGTGCTTTCCCTGCAAACATCTTAGTTTCTGTTTGGATTGATTTTCTTCATGTAAATATTGATTTGCGCAGACTCCCAAATGAACAGCAAGGTTTTGTGCCTCTAAAATTTTCATGTTGGTAACTTGATGACCTGTAACTCAAGGAGTATGAAACTGTGCCAGAATCAGTTGCTATTTGATCATCACATGTCTTGTAAAAAGGATGCACGCTGAGGATTACGCTGTAAACTATGCATCGAGTGAATTCAGAGAGAAAAGGAAATATTAGCAAATCACAAACTGAATGTATAATTATTTAAACTAATTGTGTTGCTATTTAGTTTTCTACGCATGTTTTAGCTGTTATAGATGTGGTCTCTGAATTTATTGGTCCATCTAAGTTTCGACTTTCAGCTCTGTTCATGAAATACGGCTCAGGACAGAAATAATGACATCCCAGCAGCGAGCATCCTTCATAGGCTATCTGGGGTAAGCCTGAAAGAACCTTGGTTATGTCATTTTGGAGGAATCTCAGAGTAGAGCTGCTGCTCCTCTGCATTGAAAGGAGTCTTTTGAGGCTGTCCATACTGTATATCTGCCTAAAACGCTTTGGGCATCATCCCTTGGTGCTTTCCCAGATTCCACTTGGATAAATGCCAGGGACAGACCCAGTATATGTATATATTCTTTTTGGCATATGAATGCTTGGATCCCTCAGAATACTTTTGATGATGTTGCTGAGAAGAAAGATGTCTTGGTTTCCCCCCTGGACTTGTTATGCCTTTTAGAATGCATCTTTTAAAGCTGCATTTGCCTTTTAACCTGCACCACAATGGAACTTAGTATTAAATATAAACATGCAGATAAATCTGAATGACCAATGGTTACTATAAACACTTCCAGGCAGTTTGAAGTACAGGGTCGGAGGATTCTTTGTACCCTAATGTCATTGTAATAGTCTGTTTTGTTTTAAAATACATGTTCATGCTGTGGATCACAATTTTTAATTCAACTTGTCTGTCTGTCTGTTTATCTATCTGAACTAACCATGTGACACTGTAGCTTCTATGGTGAGTTTTAAAACTGGTAAATTAAGTTTTCTGCTTTTAATTTATATTTTAAGCTCAGAGATGGAATTGCAATTGCAAGCTGTTTATATTTCCACTATATTCTATTGATGCAGAGATGAATACACCTGCCACTAGAATGGACTGTTTTGATGCTGAACTTCCAGACAGTTTTTCCCTTTTATCATTGAAGACAACGAGGGAGAGGAAACATTTGATGTTCAACCAAAAGGATAAATGATGAAGACATGGTGGTGGATTAAATAATCAGTGCTACAGTGGAGGGCTGAGTCATGTGTACGATTATTGTTCATTTCTTGCAGTTTTCTCTACTAGGACTATGATTAGCTTCAATTATTAAAACAACCCCGATAAATTTAGACTGCTATAAAAAAAGGCGTCGGCTTTGCTGATGAGGAGAAAGAGGCGAACAACAGATAAAGAGGGTTGAGATTAGCGATTGTCACAGAGTTTTGAAAGCTTAGTCTTGTTCAAGCACAACAGCAGCTTCTAGGTCTGCTTAGCACTCCAGAGGGAGCCGTTTGAAAGCCTGTTTGCACATTTGGGAAGAGTCGCATCAAAGGATATTGATCAGATCAACAGAGGAAACAATGGCTTGCAGTAAGTGGTGTACAGCTGAACAACTTTAAGTTTTAGACATCGTCACAGGGCAGTGTGGGCTCAGATGTTAAGCTGAAATCTGTCCAAAGATACAGCTGTAGAGACAGTCACATGAGGCTTGGACAGCTAAGGACAGGGAACAAAAAAAAATCACAGGGACTCCGATGAGTTCCAAATATTTGCTTCACCTTAGAAATCTGGTGAAATACCTGAGTCAACTTCTTTTTTCTTTAATCAGGTTACGATTAGCTTCATGAGGGAACATCAGTTTTGCAGCATTTTGACATTTGCTAATTTGTTCAGAACAATGTTGTCTCCCAGAGAGGGTTCATTTTGTTATGTTTTGTTGCTTTATCAATAGACCCCATCAGCTTAAAGTAGAGGTGGAAAAATGGCTTGTATGTGTTTATGTGTTTATAATAAAATGCCAGGCCTCAATCCGTACCAGAGATGCAAACCTTCTTCAACAGACTGTCTCTTTCATAACCATGGGATGTGTCTTTTGACATTGTGGGGTCAGGCCATGTATAATGCTTCATTCCTCTAAAGCTCTAGAAGGCATATGCTCTTCATCTCAGTAGGACACTTCTGAAAAAAAAAAAAAGACAAACAGTGTCAAAGGAGACAATTACAGTACTATGTAGCATCACTAATTGCATACACGGACAGACTTTGTGCTTGCATCATTAACTGCATGCGTTTCTCAGTTCATTACATCTGAGGACAAGACACATTCAAATGACATGCACATAGCCATTATATAGCAGTTGTAAATATTTACCTCAGAATAAATGGACACACCCCATTAAACAATTCTGAACGTAGAGGGCAAAGGACGAATGGGCATTCATATCAATAATACTATAATTCTGTATCTCGCCATTGACATTCTGTGTTTCTTTATTGACATTTTGCTGTGTTACCTATAATGACAATCGGCAAATGCAGAGATGAATGGGATTACGTCTTTTTGTGAACTAAAATAAGCATTATTGGATAGTAATTTGGTTCTGACGTGATTTGCAAATTTTCTTTCCTGCTTTGTTTAGATAGTGCATTTTTTCTTAAAAAGGAGTTTCTATTCCCTACGGCGAATGCTAGCTGAATGCAAAAACATTCACACACTCCCTCATAAATAGAATTCCTAATTTCTTCTCTGTTGAAAATATATTTTATTTACACAGTTAAAATAGCTTGTCAAATACACACATCTCAGCCTCTTATCTAATACTCAATGTGTTTGTAGTACCATCTGCTACTGTCATCAATCACATGTAATACTCTCCCATTTGTCTGTTTGCATTCGTTTGCTTATTGCCTATGCTATTATCGCTGCCACAGTTTTATACATTCTCCGACAGCCCTTGTTTGCATTATAAGTCATCGATTAGTGCAAAGAAATATAATTACTGTGACAAGGCGCCTAATGCAGGCCAGAGATGAGGAATGGGTTTTGACGGTTGGTGCTTGGAGCTGTCACATGAAGTGGCAAATTTTCTCACATGCTCTTTTATTGCAGCTCTCTGAAAAGGCCTGACTGATTGTAGAATCCATATTTTAAGCTTGTATCATTTTTTTTTTTTAGATTACACACATATGTAGTTGATTTTGTGGTCTATAGTAGAACAACATTAGATATGGAAACAAACGTAACCGGGAATGTTTCTTTATGTTGAGCTTTGTTTATCACAAACCATACATTTTTGGCCTTAACAGGACTGTGAAAATCTGTTAATATTGGGTGACATAGCAACTAAAAGCAATGGGAGTTAACAGTTTAAATCGAGTTCTAAACATCACTTTGTAATGATTAAGACCACTTCGACTTTTTTTCATTGGTATTAGGCAGATAGCTTTCTATCACTTCATTTTGAGCAGCCAAAAAGCTTTTCCACAAGAGAGGACATTTTGTATTGAGACAAATCAAGGACAAACAACAAGAGAAGAGTATATCCCTAATTTTATTCCTCATTTGTTAGTATATGGAAAAAACTTGAACTTCTCAGAGTGAGGAATACAATATTGATTAACTCTCAATATTCCTACCTTATAAAGACACAACCGGGAGGAAAAAAATAAAATGAAATGAATGTTTCACCCCAGAATAAATGGGAACACAAACATAATTGCAACTATTATCCTTTTTTGCTTCCTTCCTGTGAGGTTTTCATCACTGCTTCCTCATTTATTCATAAAAAAATATCTAAATGAATCAGTTCTACATGAGACACTTTTAAAACATCTATGATCGATTTTTCTACTTTTTAGGTGTTGAATATTTTTACAGATTCTCGTACTATTACAAAATAGTAATCATATATAGCTTCTTGCCCTTAGCAAAACTGTTCTCATCAACTCTTTAGCCCATTGTTATTAAACAAATATTAAATATTGGATGCATGCTAAACCATAATAAAAGAGCACTTAAGTTCCACAGTGACCCAGATGTATCAAAAATATTTAAAGGACTACCATTTATGGCTTACCTGTATGGTCTATAATTTTTGCATGTTGTAGCTCTGGAATGCCAATCACGTCATCCCCCTCACCATTATCTCCACCATCCCAACCACTCTCCGTCAACTATAAGTGACAAATCCTTGCTTGACTGACATGACTATGTTGGGCTATTGCATGGGTGCTGTTGTTGATGGATTTTTTAGCAATTGCTAAAAGTAAAATTCAGAAATGTCACAGTTAGTTTTAAGGGTGAATTGTAAATAATTCTGTGTAAATGCAAAATAAACAAAAGAAACACAAGAACTCATTTTAAAAAAAATCTCATTTAAGTTTTAAAAATGTTTGCTTTGCCTTGAGTAATGGAAGTAATAGTCATCTAATAAATTAGCGCTGGTCTCGTCACTGTCCACTGAAAATTAGGTCAGCACAGTACCCATGCAGTTTGGGGCAAGTTGTCACACATACAGCTAAACATAGACACATACCCTGCGCTTAGACACCGTTCTTCACAAAAGCATTTCTAAATTGTAAAATGCTACAATTATAATTCTCAATGGACCTTTTGGAGGGTATCTTATGTTATGACATAGTTTTCAAAAATATTTTTGCAGACAAAAATCTGGCAAGTTTGGAGTGCCTGTTGAGTCAATACTTTGTAAAACTACAATGTACTGTATTTGCAGCTAGTAGTCAAGGGTCAGGAAAATTGTTAAGTATAACAAAAGTCTCTCTTTTGTTAGGCAGAGAAACAAAATTTGATTTTGTCATTCTGCTGTGACAAAATAAAATTTGTCAACAGGTTCAAAATAAGAAAGATTTAAAAAGATAATATTTTGAATTCAATGTTTTATTTTAAAAATACATAAAGGAAACTACAGCTTAACTAAATGAATCATCTAATGGTTAGAAAAAAGAATAAACATTCTCTTTTGTAGACAAACTGTATGCCAGCTTCATAATTATGGAATAGAAAGAAACATGGGTAACCCACTCAAAAACATAGAGCATGTAGATTGTACCAAAAAGAAACAACAAACATACATGTATAATTGTTGCCATTCTATTGTAAATATTCTGTAGACATATTGCATAAAAACATACAGAATAACTATAAAAAAAACATCCTTTCTTATTGCCATCCCATTTTCCAGAGTTACCATGGGTCTGTTGTTTTTTCTGAATAATTGTTGGGGCATCAAAGTATCTTGGGGGGATTTCGATTTGCAGAAGAAAAAATGTAAACCTTGTGTCTTTTTCCTTTCAACTCACATTTGTGAGCAATTTGATGTTTCATCACATGATGATTGTGGCTTTGGTCAGGACAGGCAGTGGTTTTGCGAGGCATTGTTTTTTGTTGTTTTTTTTTGTAAAAGAATACAGCACAATGTGAAACTAGGAGATGAAAAGGAGGCAAATGTAACACTGAATGTTTAGTAGATCGAGGCAAACATGGGAGAATAAATGACAATTATTCATGTTTTAAAGCATGAAGGAAATCTGACACAAAATGATTTTGGTTTTCTTTGCAACTGTTTGCCCTGCTCGTCCTTCTGTGTGATTTGTGTTTGCAGATTCAACGAAAGAGCCCGTGGAGTTTTGTCTACATTTATGTAGCATCAGATTCCTATAGACCAGATAAATTGTTCATGGTGTTTAGAGTTTCTTTTCTGATTCTGAATTTTCTTTCTTAGTCCAGAGTGTAAATGCCAAATAATTAACCTGAGAGGTTCTCACATTGATGAGTAACCTGGAAGATTGTGTTTAATTCTCCACAGGTTTGTTTTAATATGATCTAAGGATATAATGAAAACCAAATATTATTCTAGGACTCATTTGTCCAATTTGCAGTGACATTTATACCATTGCGACATATTGATCTTGGGTGACAACATCTCCTGCTTTCTCTTAATGAAGTTGGTTAAGTTGCTTTAGCTAAATGGGGCTTAAAACATTTTCCAAGTCAGCTACCACTCTAATGAGTGAAGAAAACTTTCTGCCAGAACTTGAACTTTACCTTTTTCATGTATTTATTTATTTTTTTGCTAAATCAAGAACAGAGTTTATGCTTACCTTATAACACATACAACTTTTTCAACACAATTTTTCCGACATTTTGGATTTGACATCAGGTCTTCCCCTTTCTGTCAAATTCTCTGACCAGGGCAAGACTGCCTTGTCCGATTAAATAGTTCTGTGACCAAATTCACATCATCCCTTCCCTCTAATGCATCGTCCTGCAACTATCTCTTTTTATCCCCCTTGCTTAGCTCTGTCCTCTCCAGTTTCATCTTGCCTTATCCTGCCAATCTCATGTCCTTGTTCTCCCTCCCTCTTTCCCACTGCAGAGTCCCACCTTCTCTCTCTCTCTCCTCCCCCTGTTGATCTCTCCCTTCTTCTCTCTGCTGTGGAGGTCAGCCATAATGCAGAACCAGAGAGCTTGCCTGTGTTTAATTACATTAATAAAACACCCTGTGAGGTAGAATGACCTCGGACCCAACAACCCGCTCAACCCCGCCCCCTCCCCTGTTGTTCTGAAGGCTCAGGTCTGCTAAGGCTCCCTGCAGGCCCAGTCCAATTGGTGCCAGGTTGCATTTCATGGCTGATTGCGAGGCGTGTGTTTTTCTCTCTCCAGTATTGGTTCCACCCTCCATCTCCAGCGGTTCCTGACATGCTTACTTCACTGGAGGTCATGTCAGAGACTTTTCCCTCTCCCTATCCAGCCTTCTGTAGATGGAGGACGCTGAGGAGAGCGTGCTGGCAAAATGAGAACTCCTTCCAAACAGCCGTAATGAGGGACATGCCCTTCTGGATGAGCTCTTCAGAGGTGTAAACAGACCCAATCACTCTGATTCAGTCTTTGTTCACAGGCAGGATCTATTTGGCTGATGTGATCATCCCAGTGCTTCTTGCTGAGTCCACCAAAATATGCATTTAGAAATGAAATAAAAGAGTTTGACTCGATTCTGATAGAAGTTCCCTGATCGCTTTTAGAACCACACAGAATTTGCTCTGGGCTAGAGTAAAATGTCCATGCACACAAGAATTATGGCAGGAAAAGGCTGGAAAATGACACGCAGTTACTTACTATTAATGCCTGCAACCAATCCTGTCAATTCCCATTGCAGCCCACAGGTTGGAACAATGTAATAATGCTTGGATTCATGCAAATGAGAAATGCCTGAATCATGTGTCAGACATATTGTGGGATCTGAGTAAAAATCCTGTATTTCCAATAATCAGGCTTGTTTCCATTCGTCCTCATTGTGGTTTATTACTTGTGTAGGCCTTGGGTCGAGACAGCTGGCACCTCCTATTAAGAACAACATAAAAATGCTCAGCTCAGGTAGAAACATGAAAATTACCAGCTGGACTTATGATAGGTCTGTGGAGCAGCTGGAATTTTAACTCCTGAAGCCTGTCGTCATGATTTCCATAAATTAGCAATAGCCTTGCAATAAAAAGGGGAAACATTCTGTCCAAGATCATTACAGCTTAATGTGGACACATAACTTGAATTTACTCGGAGGAGGGGATTACTAATCTTGTGCAAAGGGCTGTAGTCTGTTCGTCATCCATTTTATCTGCAAGATTTACTGATGGTGTGTGTTGCCTGCCTTTGAATTTGACAAGACCTTGAAAAAGAACTTATTTTTCTAAACATTTTCTTGTCTTTAATCAGTCCCTTTTCATGTTCCAGCCACAAACCTCAGTGTAGTTTGTCGGGAATGTACAGGGTAAACACAAAGTACTGCATAACTGTGAAGGTAAAGTAGAGATGACACGTGGTTTTCCAAATGTCTTCAAATAAAAATGTGAAAGGTGTAATGTGCATTTGTATTCAGCCTCTTGTAGTCTTCCCTACATAAAATCCAGTTTCCTTCAGAAGCTATGTAAGTTGTATAAAAAGATTCCACCTATGTAATTTCATCTCAGTGTAAGTCCAGCTGTTCCGTGAAGACAAAGCATTATGATCAAAAGCCGAAATTACAGATGCACTCTGGGAGCTTGATTATTTCAGAGATAATGGTTTAAGTTGAAAAAAAAAGTACTTTATGTCGTAGGACTGATATCTATTTAGTTTCTGCAACAATTTAAATCAAAGTATGGAAACCAAGAGCAAAACATGTTTGTGTTTAATTCAATGACTGCAAATATTTCTGTGACTTTCTAGAACCTAAAATTTTATATTGGATCCTTAGATCAGCTGATCATCTTTTGTTGGGTGTGCAAAAATCTAGATGGCGGCTGAGTGGAGAAATTACTTTTTCTCTTGTTGTTTAAAGTCTCTTTTAAAATGTTCTCTTTAGTACTGTTTGGGACTTTGGTTAAAAGCAGGTTTTGTAAATGTGCTTCATAAATAAAATGAAGTTTGATTTGGTAAAAACTCATTCTCAGACAAAATGTGAATTTTTCATGTTCTTCTGGCTCAGATTAAAATCTTTTGATAAGACAGCCAAAGGGCCAATGAGACTCTGATTTTTGCAAACATTTCTGTAAACATTTGTATTCATTTATAACATTCTTTTTTAAACAAAGGTGACATATTTTAATATTACTTCTTATGGCTTTTAATTGTTGTAGTCTTAGTTCTTCTGAAACAGCTTTAGAAGCTACTGGCTGTGTTTATTACATTCTGTAAATTATCTGATGAGCATTGTCCTCCTCACTTTGTTCTACTCTATATGCTGTTCATTGTCTGCTTGTTATTTGTTTGGAAGGTTTTCATTAGATTCCCAGACCGGCAATTAGTGTGCTTCTCCAAAGCAAAAGCAGAACGGTGGCGCTCAGTGCCCTGTCTCTTTATTGCATGGCTAAGTACCCTTCAGACTCCTAGTTATTAATAACATCATTGCTAAATCGCACGAAAAAGCACTGGAGCTAACTAGGTTACCATACTGTTTACTTTGCCTCAAAACATCAAGTTGAACAAATTTACCTTTTCCCTCTTTCACTCCCTGTCTCCCCTCTCACAGCCTCTCTTTCTCCATTTTGGAAGTGGGCACAAAGAGAGGCAGAGAGGAAAGTTAATTAGATAGATGTCCAAGGAGAGGGTTAGGAGTGGGGGGAGACTTGGTAATGGAAAGGGGCTGTATGGAAACAGATGGCCCAGAATTTATTAACTTGCAGGAGTGCTTCAAGGAAGCCACTGCGACCAGACATTAGGCCAGTCACTGTCTGGGTGGGGGCTAGTAGGCGGCTGCATACAGGTAGAGGCTGTCAGGGCCCAAAAATAGAACGCAGATTTATCTCTGGATTGTTGCAAATGATCCATCAGAGCAGAACAATGGATCTGATAAGGCTCAGAACCTGATGCTTTTATTTAATGCCTTTACAGTAAGCTATGTCAGATATCTAAGAAATTTTATTCTTCTAAGCAAGCTACCAACATGCCATGCTGTCCTCTTTTTTTTTTTCTTTTTTTTTTTGGAGCAGTAAAATTATGACTACCATGACTACTTTAGGTCACAAAGAGAGGATCTACAATTGTTTTTCATGTCAAAGACAGCAGTTAATTAACTTGAAAGTACCCAAACACACAAAGTGTTTTCCAAATTTCTCTATGTTGTGCTTAATATGGTAATACATTTTATAAATGAGCTCAATTACAACAAAAGTGGATGTAAAGAGAAAAACAGGTAGCTTAAGTGTGTATATAAACATAAGAGCTATGCTGTTCATGCATGTAAACAGTCAATCAATCCATAATACAATAGTGTCCATTGACAACAAAATTTTACAAAACTGCAATTTTTAATGGATTGTTTTGCTGATGGTTAATTTGTAGTTGTTGTTTAATAAAACTTTCAAAGAAAAAAATTCCCTTTTTTTTCACTTAAGCTACAAATACGAAAATTAGTGGAATAACAATACTGCACTGTTTTGTACCACTAAATGATGACAGTTCAAATTATTATTATTTTTAATTATTAACAATGACATGCACATGAGTTTGACAATTTCTTTGTAGAGTATTTGATTTGTTCTTTCAGCACATTTTTCAACTTCTGTAATAATTAAATAATTAAAGTATTTTCTAAAAACAAAAACATTCATTAAATGCTACGTCTACTGTATTCATGTTAACTTCAGAGAAAATAGTTCCTGAAGCACAACAAGCAAAACTGATGTAGTGTTTTGTACAGTTCATAGGGATTTGAACAGTTTTCTGAGTTTTCTCAGTTTTCTCAGGAAGCTGACAAAACTGTTTTACAAAGCGAAATACAGAAAATACAGAAAAAAAGTTTATGACCTGAGACATTTCCTACCTGGTTCCATAGTTGTACTCAGTGTACAGCTTTGAGAGTTTGGAGACACAAACACATTCTTTGGATGGGAAAACAAACATACCCAGTCCTTCCTGTACAATAAACATCTTTATATAGGGTGGAAACACACTATTGGGAATGGAACATTCTTAGAAAATAAGTAGAAAACAACAATGAAATATTGAGCCCCTGAGGTCCTCAGCTATCTTACAAGAGAAGGCCTTCTATTGCATCTCATACTCGGGCTGAATTCTTCCGAGAGGCGCATTCCCAGACATGTACTTCAAGATGTGGACCACAGTGGTAAAATGAAAAAGGATCAAACAATGGAGCAGAGATTTGTTCCAAGTGTATCTTTATTTTATCACTAACACCAATATTCCTAAATTCATATTTAAATGACCTAAATTAAGGATGCTGGTTTCCATCAAATGTAGCTTCTCCAAATCCTTTTATTTAAAATACAAAAACAAAACCACCAAGGATGTGAAAAATTTAAAGGAAAAAAATGGCGTTTTGATGTGTTCAACTAAAGCTCAAAAGGCAGAAATTCTGAAATCAAACAACCTCCACAACATCCTAGACTTAATGAAAAAATAGCTTGTTACTTTTGTTCAGTCTCTCCAAAAGAACAGGATGCCAGGCAACATGTGCGACAGAACAGCTTGTGAACTTGTTGTGTAGGCTCTGCAAAGTAACGCCGCGTGTGAGTCAGCGGCGTGAGCTTCTAAATGCCACAACGTTGATCCTGTGAGGCTGCTGCCAAAATAAAAATAGACTGTGATGACAACTCTGTGGTGCCATAAAGGCTCCCATTAACAATGTGTGTTTCTGATGCTGCCGAGGGGCCCCCGTCCCACCTCAAGCTGTCAAAAAAGCATGCAGCAGAAACAAACCCAGCTCCCCTCCCTGGCTAAACCCACCTTGCTGCATGTACGATGAACAAAATTCGATTTGTAAGCAGGGGCTGGAGCAAGTCTAGCTACCCTGTCAAGCTGCGTGTCACATTTGATGAAAACATAGTGCAGACTGTTGCTTCAAGGACTGGAATGGAGGCTGCCTATAAATGAATGCCGCCCAATCTCCGGTGCAATCTGTCTGTTGACCTGAACAACTTCTGGGTCCAACATGTCCTCATCTGACTCATTTAAATATAGGGTCAACTTGTTTTTGTGTGTGGGCGTACAATTTGTTTTGCACTTACAAAAGTGCAGAATAGCGGGGAAGGTGGACAGATGTACTGGATGTATTGGGACAAATGCAGGGTCAGGAAGTTGGCTGGGCATAGCGAGTGCACACGTACCAAGATTCATAAAGGTCACAGAGGTACGTAAAATACACACGGTAGATACAAAATGACAGCAGGAGTACTGGAAAAGGCAAGCAAAGACAGGTAAATAGACACTAAAGAGATGAATAATGACTTATGAAGAGACTTCAAAAGACACAAAATGACCACAAAGAGACAGAAAATGGCTGCAATGGGACGCCAAATAAGCTCAAGGACACTCAAGATGACCATCAAGAGAGAAAGAAAGATAGAAGCTGTAGGAGGCACAAAATGTGAAAAACACATGTAAAACAAACACAGACTCAAATGACATAGTTATTTTCTGATATAGAGTTGTGTTCACTACCAGTGTATGTACAAAAAAAGAGGAAAGCTCAAAATCATTATAATGGTTTTATGAATGTACATGCAAATGCTTTGGGCGTCTTTATTGAAAAAAATAAAAACGATACAAAAATTGTCAAATTCACAATAATTCTGGAGCAAGTGAGCATAGACTGCCTTAATTTCTTTATAAACTGCATAAACTAAAAGAATGCTTTAAAACTTATCTTTTCTGTGATTCGAAGAACTAATATTTAATTGTTTCACTGCACTGTTTCTGGGGACAGCTTCACATCTGTTGTAAAGACTTAAACAACTGGACTACATTCCACAATTCCTTTACATTTCTTTTATTGATTTTAAACTCTTTGATATATATTAAAACCAACTGATAATCCTTACTGTGCAATAAAAAACAGACCTTATACATATCATCACAGTTTGCATCCTGGCCTCACAGTGCACTGTGGCATGAATTCTGCATTTTTCAGTTGCTTTAACTGACTGCAACCCCAACATCTAAAAAGTAAAATCTTGTTTCCATCGGTACATAAAACGTCAATGTGACCCTCTAACCTCTTCAGCTCCAGGCTTTTTTTCGCCAATGGGACTTTGCAGAGGCTTCTTGCCAATATTTTGGCTTCGCATAGGCGGAAAACTGTAGACATCACTCACATTGTTGCGGTTCACTGTCAAAGTTTTTATTACTTTGGCTTGTCTATGATCCATTGGACTAGTAGTTTTCCTTTGATTGTTTTCGACAAGCATCTCAGAAAATTTTTGCTAACAATTTTTTGCGCTCATTTGGGTTATCCACTTTCCAGTGAACTTTTTTTCATGGCATTAATTCTTTTAAATTAAGTCTCAGCCTGATTTTACATGTTGAGACCTGTAAAATCAGGTCTATATGAAACCATATTTGGAAAATATGAAAACCATATTTTTTAAATGAATAAAAACCAAATTTTGACAGCTGCTTCTTATTTACAAAATCAATAATCTTAGATTGAAAACTGCAATGTTTATTATTTTGGACATGCCTCATGCAATTAATCATTCTGTGAAAAGAGAATAGACAGCATGTATGTTTTGACTGTTGTTTTTTGTTTTATCTCTGCACCAGCTATTAACCATATAATTTCTATCAAAACATTGGTTTGTGCATTGTGTAATTTCTTGATAAAATATGTAATTGTTCACATTATAATGAGCTATTTACCCCATCTTTTTCATCTCAGGCTTGATTCTGTTGCATTATACCTACGTTTCTTAAAGGTTGCTGTTTTTTGGATGTGGTTTATTAATGCTGAGAAATTGGTATTCTACTCTCTTTAATCTTCTTTTGCATTGAGCTTCGGATTAAGTCCAGTTGTCCTTGTGACTTTGTTGGTTTGGTATGCGATGAGAATCTGCAAGTTGTTAGTAATTCTGCACCAATGTCACTGAGACAAATTTATGTACATCTCGTTGCAGTACAGGTCTTCCACTGACCTGAGAAATGCTGCTGCCAGGAGAGACATGATTTTCTTCAACTTCTTTTTAATTCTTTCATTGGTGTTTCACCAAGCTAATATTTCAGTCAAGCTGTACAGTAAGACTTCTTTTATGTGCCATGATGATTATGAACAGATAAGTGATAAAACATTCCATAATGTGAATGGTTCTACGTAAAAGCCTGATTTAAAATCCCAGAACAACTGTGATACTTCAACATTTTAGCTTGCCTTAAATTATTATATCCAAAACATCTGCCAGTGTGTGCTACTGCAAATTTAAATGGCAATATCGCTCTTAATGTTTTCATACACTGCTGACATTTTGCTGATGGTACTGTTGGTAATGACAAGCTCAAAGGGGTGTTTGTATTAAAGACACTTCTGACTACAGCTTTTAAATCTTCTCTCCCTGCAAGCTGCTGAAATAACAATAACCTTTACACTTTAGTCATTATGTTGTCTTTGCCCAGTCTATAAATGAGAGGCATGTTGAATCTTTGAGTGCCTATTCATACAAATGAAGGACATTTAGTTCATGGTCACATGCACAACTGGTTATTTTAGTTCAGGCTTTTTGGTTAAATGCATTGAGATAACAGTGTTCTCCACATGCATACAGATAGACCATTATCATTGTTTTTCTTTGGTAATAATAGTCAGCACAGAGATTTCTGACACCTTAAAGGTTCAGCATCTTTACAGACTTTATCTTAAAAAAAAAAAAAAAAAAAAACTTTCTTTATGGAATGAAGCTTTTCCCTGTAAACACAGTTGGTTTTTGTGCTATCACCACCAGTTTCAATCTTACTGTTAAGTAAAAAACATTTTTAATCTTTTCTTAGTATGGAATAATGCAGGGGGGAAAGTGCAGTGACCTGCTGAGCAAGTTGTTTTGAGTAATAATTGTAATTGTTGTAGAGCTATGTGCTTATGTTGTGAATGCAATCAGTTCGAAACTGAACTCAAATATTAGTTTTGGTTCCAAAATGAATACATGCATTAAAATATTCTTCTAAAATTTAAATATCCATTGGGTCTTTTATTTGAAGTAATGCAAAATCCCAAACTTATGTATGTTCAAAAGTGAGTAAATGCATGATTAGATGTGTATGAGTTTAGAAATGAATTTTACAGACTTGAGTTACAGATTATGTGCCCAGGCAGCCGGAGGTACCTTTCATCCATATAGGAGAAATCTGGGTTGACAGAAAAGGGACATGACTATTGCAACAACATCCAGAGGGAAAAGGAGTGAGAGGGAAGGCTAAATGTGCTCATATTTACCCCTGAACACCAAACTCAAAATAATGCATGCATGCAGCATGTCAGCATGTCAGCAAGTCAGCATTATTAAGTCACAAAATTGTTGCACAGTATTTTATGGGTTCATAAAACCTATGAAAAAAAAAAATCTTAAACTTTGCATTTATTTATGATTATTTTCATCTTACGATGAATTAAAGATTATTAATGTTCAACATAATCTATTTTTTTATCTCTAGAAAATTAAGATGTAGTAACCATGTTGGAAAAATGAAGAAATGTCATGTCAAACCCAGGCAACTGCATATGATGCCCATACAAAGCCCATGTAATTACTTATCAAACCGTAAAATGGACTGATATTGTAGTGTGTCATACCACCACTCAGCTTGCTTTAAAAGTGTAATTGTCATTGACATATCTTTACTCAAAAACACTGACACATTATGCAAGCCTTATCCCAAGAAGCTTTATTATGTTGTGAGGAAAGCCAGAAACAAGCTCACAATCTTCTGGTTGCCTGACAACTCCTTTTTTTCTTGAAACAGCATTTATCTCCACTGTGCAAAGGAGCATGCATGAGTTTTGGACAGACCATCTTTCTTCTATGACCTTTGATAAACCATTGTAAATGGCACAAGATGGGCTGAAAACATTTCTTCAAATTTGAATTCTCACTTTGCCCTGAGAATGCACTTTGTGTGCCAATATGTATTTTTCTCAAAATTGTTTTAATATTGTTACTAATAGTGCCATAGCTGCCTAATGTGTCTGCCTTTATTTATGTTTTATCAGTAAAAAGAAAAAACCTGAGCTAGATTTCACAGTTGGAAGGTTTTCTCATGTAATTGACGTCGAAATTACATTATGTAACAATTTGTGTAACGTGTAGAAAGTTTTCCATTTGTAAAATTCACTTTACAATGTTTCACAGGTACCTATACAAGAAACAGCTCTTAAAACTTTTCATATTTTAGATAATTTTAGATATGTTTTACTGGGTTTCACTTGTAAAAACTGTGACATGAAATGATAAAAAAGAAATGTGGGAAAACCATACAAATGTGAAAGATTTTACAAGTGAAATGGTTTTCCCATATTTCTGGTTACAAAGCGCCATGTGGAACAAGTGTAGTATAGAAAACTTTCCACTTTTTTTGAATTTTTTTGTTTTGTAGTAACAGGTGAAAAAGATTTTGAAAACCTTTCACATGTAAAATAATTTTTCACATTTAGTACACATTTGTCAAACACAAATGTGCTTTGTTAGAAGAAAACAAATTAATTTTGTCACAACTCCTAAGAAAGCTTTATGAACTTCATCCATTTTTTCATATACTTGTGAAACTTTTGAAAAGTTTTGGCTATAAATCATATTCCCAGCCCACACATATTGAATATACAGTGGAAATAGTCAGAGTCAACTACTAACAAAAAGCAAAATGCTGCATTTACATGCGGCAAGTAAAACTGGTGGGACAGTACTCAGGGGAGGCCCACATAGAAGATTGCTGGATTCATTAGTTTTCAGAAAGCAGATGACTCACTGTGGTCTCCATGACCTCTTATTTGTTTTTCTCTTATTTATTCCCCACTTTGTCTCAGTGCTAAACTTAAACATGCAGCAAGGCGCCTGCTTATCGTTCCACAGCACAACGAAAGCAGCACACATGGTACACAAAACATAAAGGGAATAAAGAAAGACGTGTAATTTACCTTTTCAAAATAAAAATGAGCACAACTTAATTTAACCAAAACAATGTTGGAACATTGTTCAGCAATCACGTCTGCCTTTTCCCTGCAGCACTGAAACAAATGAACTGGCGAGAAATTGTGTTTTTAAGAGAAAATTATGGCTTCTGAGTGAGTGGTTCTTTATCTTCCAGAGTGTGTGTGACCGACTTTGTGTGTGTGAGTGTCTTGGGGGGAACAAATGTACCCCTCCCTCAGGCAAAGACTGCAGTTGAGGTTTGAGGCAGCTCCAGCATTTCCATATACACTCACAGATTCACAAAAATACTGTCGCACCTCAAGCTGGCTGTGCCGTGAATATCAATGCCTGCTCTCCTTTTGGACTTATGTTGTGAAAAACAGACAGGGAAAAATGTTCATGCATGACAACGCTGAACTTTGGAGTCTCCATCTTTCTAGTTTAATGGGATAATGAACTGACAGTAGAAAGGAATTGTGCATGACACCTTACTGTTATTGCACAATGCATGACTTATGTCACTGATTGGCTTTTTCAGGGAACTATATTTTTTGAAGCAGCTTCAAGTGGTGTATCTGTGACATTCCAACAAGTCACCTTGACAGTGGTATAAAAAATTTGGGTAATAAAACCTGAAATGGCACTCACTCAGGTGTGGAAAATTGGAGTTCCACTATGTAAATTCCCCGGGGTAAATAATTTTTTGCAATAGCCTGGAAATTATTTTTGACACATTTAACATGTTCACACTTTACTCCAGTCTCCGTCTCAGGTAGAGCTGTGATTTTTAATGTGAAAATGTAGTTTTTATCATGAAATAATAGAAAGATTAGAGTGGCATATGTTTCCAGGATTCTAAGATTTCTAAGGTATTTCTTCCTCATCTATGTGGCTTCTATTTGTATGTGCGCCTCCACTTGACAAAAGCCTTGAGTAATTCTAGCTACTTTTCTGTTGAAGAGAAGCGCAATCAGAAGATGTGTCCTGTGCGACCTCAGCTCGGTGCTGAGGTTGGCACAGACAGGAAGAAGAACCTTGTCAACATTTTAGATTAGATGTGCTTGCCTGTGTGTGCACAAATAGGCTGCGTACACATGGGCATAACTAGACAGATCATGCAGTACCTGCATTTCTTTCTACTAGGCAGTTCACAGTCTGCACAGCTGTGCAGGGAAACTATTTTCCAGAGAAAAGACAGAAGCAGAACATCAAAATCACAAAGCTAATAAACTGGCACTTAAGTTAAATTAGCTATGTGTTTCTGGGAAATTGTGGCCCTGATGGTTTTGCCAAGGGAAACCTGTTGTATTACAGGGAGGTGGGGGGTGGGAGGCTCCATTATGTTTTTGAGGAGAACAAAGATGTGAACAAACTGGAAATAAATAAATATTGTGAATGAAGAAAGTCCCGTACCAGATGTTAATGTTGTTCTCCAAACACAATCGTCCCCAAAAGACTGGTTTTCTCTGACAAACATCAGGAGTGAAAGTCCCGTACAGCTCACTGCCTGCCATCCATCAAAACATACTTCCCTATTGCCAAGTGACCAAATAAGGTCTTCAGAAACATTTTCAGAAACACCTGCCACTGGAATGAATCCACTCAAAATCTCACACTTGTAAGCATTTGCATGTTATTTGGTTGATTATAATCTTTCCTTTTTTTTTTCAGAAAATTTGCCCCATCGATAGATAGATCATCAATTTATCTTCTTTAGAGGCTGCCTCATTGCTCTAATTAGAAAAGGTGGTGGAACAAACTGATCATTACTATTTAATTACATCTTTTTTGTACTCATTTACTTAAAACCTCTGCTAGGTTAGGCCTGCTTTGTGAATGCACCTCAGTGAGCAAGCATTTCTAATCTTCTGAAAATATCAGAAAAAAAAATAATAATTTCACTTGCCAAATTCCACATACAGATTGAAGGTCAGGACCAGGTGCAGATCAGCACTGCTGAGATGTGGAAGAATATCTCAAGCTCTCCAAAGGGCACTTCTAAGTATTCCAGACACTTGCACTAGGCAGTGTTTTCACATGTTTCTAGCAAACTTGCCACACACAAATCAATAATTGATACATAAGAAGATCCACAGAAACGACAGTCATACCAGGCATGTTTATTACTATCAGAATAAGCTAGACTCGTCTGGTATTGATGTTGCATTCCCATCTGCATTAATTAGAGATTTCTGTGCACTGTGGAGATTAGAAGATACGAGTGGGCCACACGCTCCCCTGCATAAAAAAACAAAAAAACAAAACCGCTCTGAAGAGTGGCACCGACTGCATCATTGTGTGATTGTTTGTGAGAAAAAGAACCCCCCCAAAAAAAAAACAAATTAAAAAAAATGTGCACGGCAGACAGATGGAGGGTTTGAAGAATCTGCAGAGCAAACATGTACAGTTGAAATTGTTGCTCCAACAATCTATTTCACGGTCTATGAAGAGCAGTGTGGCTTCAGCACCACGGACAGTGACAAACAGCAGCTCCAGGGTTTCAGCAGAATTAATTTCAAACTGCTGTATTTGACTCTGCTTTTGAAACTTTTCAAAGAGGATGTGTGTGCACGCGCACACACACACACACTCAAATAAATATATACGAGACGGCACAGGGGATGGATGTATGGATGTCAAACACATTAGATGACTTCTGAAGGAAAATATTTACTTATTGGTATCAGGGACTGGATTCAAGTATATACCACATATATTTGTTGGTTTTATGTTTTATTGTAAGAAACAAAATCCTCCCTTTACCTTAATCTCAATTATTTAGTTTCAGTTAATCTCAATAAAATTCACTACGTCACAAAATGTGGAAACATTCACAAATGGCTTGCTACTTTTGCGATACACTCTAAATATCCCACGGATTTTACTTTGCACAAATGTTTGCATTGTAACGCTGCCCTCTGGGAGCCATGCACAGGCATCCTCCTCCTCTTCAATTCGTCTGGACCGAACTCATGATGTAAATCAGCGAGGGGGCGTGGTCTGTTCATAAACTATGAACTGTTCTTACGGGACACAGTGGCACTCTGTGAGCGTGTGTGTGGGTTGGGAGAGGAAGGGGGTTGGGGCGACCCGAAAATTGAAAAAAACGTTTAAAGCACAAGGTGAAGCAAACACGACTAACTCCAAACGACGGGGCTTACAGACTGTATTTAAAAATAAAAAGGAAGAGAAGCAGCGAGACGAGCCGGAGGAGGAGTGGGAAGAGAGGAAGATATAAAGAAAGGGAGGGGGGTGCACTGTGACACCGTGCAGTTGACTACATAGAGAGAGAGAGAGAGAGAGAGAGAGAGAGAGAGAGAGAGAGAGAGAGAGAGAGAGAGAGAGAGAGAGTAGCCCGCCGGCCCATTGAGGAAAGATGGCTACAGTCACTGCAAACGGAGTGCAGCAGGAGAATGGATTCAGCACCACGAACAGCGCCGGCAGGATGAACGGGCTTACCATCGGCCAGAACACCATTCCAATGAAGGACCACGACGCCATCAAGCTTTTCATCGGGCAGATTCCCAGAAACCTGGAGGAAAAAGACCTGAAACCCCTGTTTGAGGAATTCGGAAAGATATATGAACTCACTGTACTGAAAGACAGGTTTACGGGAATGCATAAAGGTTGGTTGCTTTGCTCTCCTTACTTTTACGATTCATTGGAGAGATACAGCACACATAAGAGACAGAAAGTGCATATACGTAGAGATCCAGCAGTAGAAGAAATTTAAAATATCCCGACTCAGTAGTGGAGCAGTCGGTTAGGAAAGTGTGTCGGTATATGTTGCCTGTCCCACTTACATATACAGATCTATATAGATGTACATGAGGGACGGACAACACGTGGAAAGTGAGAAGTGGAGTGTTAATTGTTACGGCGTTCAGCGAGTCCACGTGAATACTACAGCTGAAAACGCCTTTGTGTGTGTTTACATTGACTCTCATGTGCTGAAGCTCCTGGTGAGGCCAGTGAAGGGGGTGGGACAGTGGACAGGCAAGTACACGGGATGCTGCTATTCTGCAGCCCCATTTCTCTGTAACTTAAGGGAAAAAAAATGGATATTTGGTGCCCATTGTCAGATAGAAATAAATGCTTTCTTGGGAGCGGAAAATGCAAACCATTATCAGGCAATCAGCCTCTGTGATTAAGGTGGTGCTGGCATGCAGCTCTGACCTTTTAGCAGGCTGATAGGCTGCCTTACTTTTCGGATGTCATTAACTGTGTGAAAATACTATTTACATGGCAGCTGTGTTGTAATGGTGCTCCGTGGGCGGCTATGCAGTTAGGAAGTACAATGCGTGATAATAGTGGAGGCTGAGAATCAGCGTGCATCGTCTTTTGGCTTGCTCTGTGCAAATTCACACACTCTTTCAACCAACCCCTTTATTGTCCAAAACGATCGGGCTCCGAGCTCGCTCAGTAATTAGTCAGACAGGACACGGATCATCAGGGATCGATCAATGATCTAATGATATGCTTGTGATAAAAATAAACGAGAGAAAGCGGGCAGAAAAAAAAAAAAAAAAAAAAAACGTGGAAGTCATAATATAACCGAAAAAACCCAAAAACAAAACAAAGAAAAAAAAGAGGAACTTGAAGAATAGTCCGAAGTTTGCTTAAGGATATTTATATTCATAAACTTTGAATCTCTTAAGTTTTTCTTAGTTTTTGATTGAACTCCGCAAAAAAAGCAATGTATTTAATAATAGTAATGTATTAAAATTATTATTATTATTATTATTATTATTATTATTATTATTATTATTATTATTATTATTATTATTATTATTATTATTATTAACAATAACAACAACAACAACAATAATAATAATAATAATAATAATAATAATAATAATAATAATAATAATAATAATAATAGTCTTTGCT
Organism: Poeciliopsis prolifica; assembly: GCF_027474105.1. Classification (NCBI taxonomy): domain Eukaryota; kingdom Metazoa; phylum Chordata; class Actinopteri; order Cyprinodontiformes; family Poeciliidae; genus Poeciliopsis; species Poeciliopsis prolifica. The sequence goes on along the minus strand of NW_026562386.1, from coordinate 10,825,787 downwards.
ACTTTGGATCAGTTTGCATAATTTTAAATATTTACCCCACTTTAATATTCAGTTATGCCCTGCTGGATATAACTCTTATCTCTGTTACATACTTTCACACATATGTTAATTGATCACTTTAAATATTAAAATATACATCTGAAGATATATAATGACAATAAATTATGAGCTGAATATTGCTTCTCAAGCCTGTAAATGTAAGTGTAATAAGTGAGACAGGGGACACAGTTCATGATCTCATTGCTTAACACAATTCAAAGCCCTTCGTGGGAGGAATGAGCGCGGTGTTAAGTCTTGCTGCTCTGTGTCTGCATCCCTCAAGACATCCATGCACCACCTGTTCCTCCAGCCATCAGCCGCTGTTGCTTGACCTGCCCCTCATCATTCCACTGTTTTGTTTCGGCGCCCTGGATGATCGATTAAAATAATATTCCTGGTGTTCTTCTTGTTTGCGGACATCCTCAACCGTGCCTGAATGTCAACAGTCCTGAGGATAGTCGCCACAGGAAGGGTCATCTTGTTCCAAAGCCAAACTGTGTGTACGTTCAAATCATCCTCCACCAAGGCCACCCTGATGTACGTGTCATGCCTGCTCCATCCTGTGTGACATTCAAAAGTACTTGGGTGACATAAGCATGTGTTTTTAATAAGATGTCACCCATGCATTATAGGGATTAGTTTTTGTTACTGGCCCTTCATCCAAACCACATCCGAGACTCCTGCTGTGTCAATGTGTGATTCATCAAAACTGAAACGTAGCAATACAGCACTGAAAAAGAAGAACCAGGCACAGTTGATTTTTAACTTTTAAGCTTGTTTTTTGATTAATCAACAGAAAGACAAAAAAAGAAGGAAAACACTAAAGAAAGAAAAGGAAATTAATTACATAGCATGACAGTAAACATTTTATGAACCTGGCACAATGTTCAATTGAACTTCTTTCTTTTTTTTGAAAGAGCCAGTAAAAAGAAAAAAAAATACTTTGGATGAAAAAAAACATAACATCCCACACTTATTTTATTTTCTCCCATTTGGATTATGGCTTCCCCAACATTATGAGCTCCCCTGGGTTTACTGAGTTCATTCAGCCAGCAGAAATGAAACTAAATGTCCCAGGCTTCTGGGAAGCATAACATAACATAACATAACATAACATAACATAACATAACATAACATAACATAACATAACATAACATAACATAACATAACATCTTAATAGTGAATGGAAGACTGTTTTATCATGTTCAAATAAAACTTTCCTTTTCATTTCATAAAACTTTCATTTGAATCTCCAGTTTCCAATAATTATTCAGTTTTTGGTTAAAGTTTCACTGAAGACATTTTTCTTGTGAAATAAGTTCTACACAAGTTTTATTAGAACCGTTTCACTGCGTAGGATTCCTGTTATTTTTTGTGTTTTTTTTATTGTTGTTGTTTTTAGCAAAATGTACCACAGCAAGGCAACAAATTAATTCAGGATCAACTTTAAAAAATTATAAGAAAGTCTGACTGCTTGAAAGGAAAATCAAAAAGAATCAGGAAAGCACAAAAGAAATTTGACAAAGTTCTCTTTTCCAGATGAGATTCCATTGTGAAATTAGATTTGACAGTTTTGTTTCCTGTCTTGTGTCTAAATGCTTATTCTGAAGCCTCTGTTTTGCATAAAATTTCAATCTGACTTTTAGAAATGATATTCAGTACTTTTTTGCAGGTTAATTTTGAAGCCTGCCCATTTTATGCTGCATGTTGTGTTGCTAATAGATTATTCATTTTTAAGACCCAACCACACACAAAAAACCCCGTGTAAAATAGTCTTTAATTTTCCAGTTTGATTTAATGACAAGTTTAATTTCAGTGTCTCATTTGTATAATGTGTTAGATATTGGCATAATGTGCTAAAGTCTAACATGCATATATTTGACTTCAGGGTAATAAAGTACTAAATTTAGATAATTGGTTTATTTTTGTGATCCCTTAAATTAAAAACTTCATAATGACTTTGCTCTTTGCATTCAGACACCTACCTTAAAATCGCAGCTTGTGCTTAATAAAGCTTTGACTTTATTTCCAGTAAGGGATGGGTATGGCTGCAGGTGTCAGTTAGTTAATCGTTCTCCATAGGCGAGTTGCGGCTCTACTTTTCTTCACCGCCCGGGTGCTGTGACACAAAACTGCACCATAATTATGGATTTAAGGCCAGATTGGAACATGCCATGTTTCCTTATGACTAATTCATGTAAGTAGTACTGTAACAATCTGAACAGATGTTTTGTGCTCTGCAAATTCTTACTTTGGCTCTGTAGGGGATCTCTGGGGAATTGTGAGAATATCTGGGGAATTCTACATTTCATGTCGTCCTGGACATTTGAGCAGAGATGGAAAACAGTGCTTTTAGATTTATTTAAAAGATAAGCCTGTCCTCTCCCGCAGTTGCAACACAGTTTCCTCTAATGTTGATTTGATAGTTTGCGTGCCTTTGGGGAGCCTTATGCAGTGCGTGGGATGACTTGGCACTATCCGCGTGTATGGTGCTCATCAGTGCGTGGTGCAGCCAGGTCGAGCTGTTTAACATCTATCATTTTGCTGAGCCATACATTATCATAATACTTAGTGTCAGTGCCAGAGTGCATGCATTGTTCAGACATGCTGAATGTTAGTGGGGGGCAAATCTTTTGCTTGAGTAGCATTATCTATCAATCCTTCTCTGATGCTGAGAGGGGGGACTAAGAGCTGTGCCACACAGCCAGGAGTAAGAGATACAAAGAGTTCTTAAATATCCTCATCCATTCTCCTCTCCTTGGTTGGTCTGCGCAGTGTAATTGACTAAAAATAGCCAGTCAAACTGCTGGAAAGCAAGCATTTTGGGGACTACATTTCCAGAAGTAAACCACAGCAGAAAGGTGATTTGGAAACAAATATTTGAAAGTGTTTCTTCAGCTTTTTTAGGTTTGCTTTGAATTTTGAGGAATAAACTTTAATTCAATAAAAACAGCTGAGCCACGGCACGATGTTTGTATTGGTCTTTCTCTACAACAGGGGCGTTGTAGACCAAGTGCTGGTAAATGACTGACAGACTGTGTAAGCTGAGTGACAGGTGGAGCTTAAGTCTACAGATGACCTCTTTGATCATTAGAAAGGAGGCTCTGAGGGAAGCAGACAACTAGCGGCTGTGAACAGGCCGCTTCAAAAGTCGATAGATGGAACAACGGAGAGATGGAGCGATGGCTGGTAATAGTGTGGCCAAGTCAGATACGGGTAGTGCTGGATGAATCCTAACATATTTGTCTCTTTGCCTGTCACATGCAACAGCATCTTGTTACTTGTCTATTTTGTGTCATTTCTATAAGACAATTTTAATGTTAATTTTTGTTCTGCAAAAAAAAGACATTAATTAGATATTGAAAAATAGTAAGGGAAAAATAAATTATGTATTTTGTAAGAAGTTCCTGTTAAACTGAGGTTTTCGCCACATTTGTTAAGATGTTATTTCAATTAGTCGCTAAGGGTTTTTTTCTTAAAACAAACATAAAAACAAACAAAATCACTTTTCATTCCTGTACTCACACAGTTGTTAACACAAGCTTATTTCCATTTCAAAACAAGTTGTTCAAAAAGGCTTTATTGTCAGAAAAAAAGTTCTTAAAGTAATTACCCAAAATGTTTCTTGCAAGTGCAAAGACTAATTTCACCTTCTTTGCTTTTTCTTTGAACCAGTTCACAGGGTTTACTTTCCCATTTCCCTTACATACAATTGGTTGAACTTTTGTCCCTTGCTTAAATTATGGTGTGGTAAATTGTATTTGATTACCAAAGTATTACTTTCACCCCACTTAACCTGCTCATCACAGGAAGTTAGGAGTCTGACTGCCAAACCACCACCAGAGCTTAGCTTTCATTTCAGAAACTCATCTATGAAATCCTCCTCTTGTATTTCTTTTCCCCAATTAATTCAGAAAACTTATTTCTATAATCTTTGGTCAATGTTAGCTTAATTTGAGTTTTGAAAAGGGTGGTTCAAATGATTTTTAATGGTGTCAACTGAATATCAAAGCATTTGAAGCTCCAATCTTTTTAAAGTTTCATCACCTTAGGACCATAATGTGATTTTCTTTTTAGGTTCTGCATTGAATTCATGCATAGGCACAATAGTATGCAATAATTTGAAATTAGAAATGTGCTCCCAATTCAGTTAGTCATCTTCTAATTTTAAATTGACAGGCTAACCTGCTACCAGCTGTTATCTTCACTCAAAAATCATTGTTTCACTCATCCTTCTCTTCATGCTTCTCATCTGTTCAACATCTGGCTTTCTAAGTGACTGCCTCCTCTAGGCTTCAGATGTCCCTTGAACCATCAGTTCTATGAATACAAACCTTTCCCAAAATCCTGCAGAGATTCCAGTTCTGCGGAGAAGCAGAGGAAATCATACAGCTGGTCAGGATTTTAAAAGCTGTGCTGAACAAGATGTCCAGTTCAATAAGTCATGTAAACTGTGAAGAAAAATGGCCTCTTGAAGAAAAGTAACCCTTTTTCACTTTGGCGGGATTCCATCATGTTTTACTTCACTCAGTTAAAGAAAAAAAAAAGAAGAAGTGGAATCAGCAAAAGACAAAATTATACTGTTTCATGACACACACGCGAAAGAAATCAGGTTTAACATATTAACAAATTAACATTGAAGAATTTAAAAACTTCTTTCAGAAATTTTATTCCAAAGTGAAGCAGATTAAATATATCACTTATATACAGTCAGATATTTTAGAAATTTCTTTTAGACATGTATTTCTTTTAAATGTTCTGTTAAAGTCTTACAGCTGAATTGACCAAAAATTCAGCTTCTCAAGTAATTGCAATTTCAAATGAGATCAAAAGTAATTTATTAATACAGCAATATATATAAATGTACTGTGTATTTATATATATGACTGATCAGTCAGAAACAACCAATCAGAGCAAGGAAGACAGTCTTAATATTGTCAATCATGCTTTTTTTCACATATTATTTGTTGTATAGGCAAATACGTGAAAACATTTATTATTATTATTATTATTATTATTATTATTATTATTATTATTATTATTATTATTATTATTATTACTGTTTTTTATTGTTATTATTGTTTTTATCATTATTCTTATTTGTTACCATTGTTACATACTGCAGCTTTAAGAGCTACGTTTTGCAGTATAAACACTCAATACTTGGATTCATTGATTTTCAAGCTGTCTTGATTTTATTTTCTTAACTTAAACTTATGTTGCAGCAGGTATGACTGTAACTCTCCTTTTTAGTCTAAATCTTTTTTTGAGGGGTTGGTTACACCAACACATCTTTATTTTATTTTTTGTATTTTTTGTTTTTGTCAGATACAATGAGTTCAATTGATTTTTTTTTTTTTCATAATTTATTTTTTAATCAAACCCATTCTGGTAAATATATGAAGAAAAACCAAACAAGGTTCAACACAACACAATGCAGACAAATTAGCAAATTAGATCATTCAACCATTCTATCCGATTATAATCAGCAGAGCTACATTATAGTAAGATTTTTTTATTGATATCACAGAGAAAATGGGTCAAACAAAAGAAAGTCTCTCATGTGCGATGTGTGTCAGTGTTTGTTCCCAAAAAAGTTTCAGAATTATGTAAAAGCAAAATGAGATGAGTGTTACCTTTAGCTTACAAGCCTCCTGAGTCTCTTGTGGGACTTGTCCCCCTGGACATTCTCGGTTCATGCTCAACAGTTTTGTAATGTCACACAAAGGATGATAAGTGTTTCTCCAGGCTCCCAAACTTTTCTGCTCTGCTGTGTGCCGTGCTGGTTCGTCAGTGTCATTTAGGTGATTTTTCCTCTTGAGTAACTGCCTAGTTGTGGAGGTGGGTGAAGGTTGTTGTGAAACGCAGCTCTTTTGGCCAGGTGCCAGAGTGTGCTGCTGGCTTTTGGGGGTGATGCTTGCTAGGCATGCAGAGTATCATCCGAATGTGTGAGTGTGTGAGCTTGCATGCATGTGTGTGTGTGTGTGTGTGTTTGTGTGTAGTCCCCCATGGGAATCCTTGGCAGTAGGTGTGACATATAGTAATGGGAAATTATGCTGCTCAGTGCAAAACCTCTTCTGAACAGGGTCACCCATTGTCAGCTCTGCCAAGCACATAACAGAGCAACAACTCAACCTTTAATGAATGCTGTCACATTTTTGTCAGAGACGTATTTGCCATAAACTATGTATTTACATTCTGCCTCCTGAATTTTCTGACTTCAAAGAATAGCCCCCGGAGATGTGTGGGGGTACAGTTTCAGCTCATCACCGTGCATACTGATTTGTGGCTCAGTAACTGTGATAGTAATCATTTATCAAAAAGCAGTGGGTGTAATTTCTTTCACAAATGGGAAAGAAGAAAAAAATCTTCCAGTCGAGGCTGACTAAGCATTTTCATCACCTCTTTGGTTTAAATTAAACAAACTTCAAGGTTTTACAGCTGTGTGTCACACTTTACACTTAGTTTTGCTTGGTCTCCTTTACATGAGACTGACACAAGCACTTTTCCATTCATCAGAAGATATGCATGCATTAACAAGATTTAATCTGATGGAGTTGCTATATAAAAAAAAAATCTTGTTTTTGAAGCAGCATGTTATTTTCTCTGAGGGTGTGGAGCTATTAGCTTCAGAGAGCCACATTCCTCTAGATGGGATATATATGAATTCCAATGACTTGTAAAACTACAGTCATTGGCCTAGTGAGGAAAATAATGCATTTTTAAATTTCTCTTTTTGGCAGGTTATACTTTTTTTCAAGATGCTTAAGCTTTCAAGGAACAGTGAAGTTTGGCTCACTTCATTAATTTGAGCTGGTTTGGAGCTGTTTTGGAGCTTTGCAATTAAAATGAAATATTCCCTTTTGTGTAAATACCAAATTAGAATCAGACGAAGGTGCATACTGTTTTTTTTTCTCTCAGGTATTCTACTTATGTTTCATGGTACTAAAAAGGGCTGGATTGAGACTCTTCTCGTATGATGACATTGAGTAAAATTACATAGTAGTAGATGCATTTTCATTGTAATAACCAGAGGCATCTTTGGAAAGTTTTGCATGGGGATACAATCTGAATAACGCTGTGATGATTTAATATCTATACTGTTATAATTGCACTTTGAAATTTAGGTCTCAATAACAGAGCCTCTTAAGGATCTTCATAGCTCTTTTTTTAAGTACCTCTACTCCAAGTATTTCTGAATTGCTTGTGCATGAAGCAGAACGTTATACTTTTCCCTGGTTTGCTCTTTATGGTGCAATGCAAGCATAACAAATGTGACTGAAAGTATTTTAAAAAGAGACAAAATTGTGTATCTTGTACACAAAGGAAAGGTATGCAAGCCTTCCCTCATCCAAGTGACTGCACAGCAACAAGTCAGGGAGGGGGAACGTTGTGTGTTAATAGCTTGATTAAGCTGCATTGTGCTGCAGTCCAAGTTAAAATTTCTTGATCTTTGATACAGGTTTGCTCAAGCAGTTAACAGAGAGTATTTCTCAAACATCTCCTGAATGAGTAGAGACAAACAGGTCAATGTGGAAACTGTTTCTTCACAGCCTGATGAGACTCATTAGTCTCTTCGCAATTTTCTACTCCTGGTTGCTTCTATTTCACTGTATATAGCAGATGGAGGTCTGCGGTCGACTATAACATAAAAAAATACATCATTGGAGTTAAAAGCATTTTTGAAAATGTACCCTCTGCAACAAACAGCTTGAGAAAACTGTGGTCATACCAGGATTTCTTTTTTTTATTGTTTTGTATCTTTTTAAAAGTACTTAATAAGAATAATGAATGTGGTTTTAATTGTTTAGTATACCTTGATAGAAATACATGGGTGATGCCTTGCACTAAATAATTATATCCTCCAAATATCATTTTGGTAAACATCTGAATTCCAACTATTATTATTTCATTCTTTTAAATCTAATCAAATTTCTCCTCTCTTTCCACGCTCACACAGGATGTGCCTTTCTAACATACTGTGCCAGAGAGTCAGCACTGAAGGCCCAAAGCGCCCTCCATGAACAGAAGACGCTGCCAGGGGTAAGTACCCCCAATATGCCCTTCGTCACAGGCTAAAACTGACAGACTACTTTTAAAGTCTACAGTCACATAAAAATCATTTCACTCTCCCAGGCTCATAAATGGCTCACAGGGCACAGCAGATATTAAGATCCACATTTAAACACAGGCACACAGATATAAAAACAGATGGACAGACTCAATCATTTCTGTTTTCACTGCTGCATTCAAGCACAAATTAGTTCTCACACACTATAATAGACACACATAATACACAGGCAAACTAAAATACTGAGTGGTCTATCTCACCTTGCAGTGTCTTATTACACTAATCACTCCGCCAGAGATATTTGATAAGCGCTCCTTCATAACAGCCCATGCTGCCCTTCCCTTGTCCTATTGCAATATGGCTGCTGCTGACACTAATTGCCTTGAGGAATCCCATTTCTATTATCACATATAATCAAACAGTAAGTATAAACAATCATTTTTACTATGCATATCTCCATCTGGTGTGTTTTGTTTTAATACCTACCCTTGTTTTTCTTAAGTTTTTTTTTTTCCTTCACTTGCCTGTGGCAACAGGTAACTTTTTCAATTAAAGTAATAGCCTCTTAAAATGACATAAGTAAAACATACTCTGTAGTAGGTTCTTAAGCCCACCCAGAAGGGGGTCCTCAATCTGAAATGAATTTGAGGCTCTGCTGTCTATCTGTCCTCAATGTGTTGGAGGGGGTTTCATTTCTCACATGGGGGGAATTATCAAGACATGATTGAATTACTGCCTGAAGGAGCCGAAGAAGGAGAACTTTCTCTTGTGCCCGGACTTTTCATCAGGCACCTCTGCCTCTCCTTCCCTTTTTCTGCCAGGATAACTTCCCCTGTTGGGGCTTTAGTCACAGCCTGAGGAGATCGTTCTGCGTCTGCAGGGAAGGGGCGGCTGCAGTAAGGCAGAGTGAAATGCAAGATAGGTAACTAACGAGGATGACGTTATGCACATAGATTGGTTCATAAATGTAAGCAGAAGTGGCTGATGCATTTGTGCATGTGTTTGGCAAATTAGTTGATTTCACTTTGCTGCATGTCATAAATACTTTACTGAATGTTAGACACAGTGGTACACAGCAGAGTAAGTATCCCCGGGAGACGACGCTTCCTGACTCCTTACTGCCTCCCGTAGATTTATAATGAGATGATTGCCATGATGGTCCTTGCTGTGCCTGTCTTTATTGCCCTCATGGAGGGACAGTCTTGTTTGTCTTCTATCTAGAAAGAGGTTAATGGCATGTTCTGTGGGGTTTGAGTAAACATTTCCCCTGTACAGCTCGCAGCGAGGGGTCAGTCCTGCAATCTCAGGCTGAGCACAGCCCGCATACAGACGACTAATAAAGATGTTCTGTCTATGTGTGTGGGTGTGAGTCTGAAACATGGAGAGAATGAGACACAGGAAGGGAGACAAAAGCAGGGAGAGCTGAAGAAAGGCAGAGACAGACAAAGACTGGGAGAGGTGACACTTCTGGACAAGCCTCATTGTCACTGTCATGGCCTAATGGTTTGAGATGCTCAGTCACATAATACTGCCATTTTGGCAGCTTCTCCACACAGTATTGCAGACTTGATTGTGGCAGTGTGATTGTCAGGTAACTAAACGCACATTTTATTCCAGTATAACGTGTGGCATTTAAAGAAAAGTTTGACTCTCTTTCTTAAGAGGAGAAATAATTCAAAAATAACTGGGCACTGTCTTCATCAAAAGTACTTTTTTTTAACACAAATCACTGCAAAATGTGTGTGCAGTTGGAGTGTCATTGTTTATCTAAATGTATCAGTCGCTAAGCAATGGTAGTGAGAAATGTTGTGTTTTTAACTATTTATGAGAGAGGTTGAAACAAGTGATTGTCTGCTGGACTAGACATTTTAGGCTTGAGTTAAAGTTCTATCCAGATCACTATGTACGCTATGGTGCTGTCAAGATAAATAACCACTGCATTTCAATCATTTGTTTCCACAACATATGTGAATCTAATTTTTGTAACTTCAAAACACAAAATTGAAATGTTAAATTCTAGCAACAATTCAAAGCTGCAAAATGAAATTGCTCAGAGATAGTTTTCAGATAATTGAAAGGACCTTTTCTAGAACACATTCCTCACAGACAAAAAAAAAAAAAAAAAACTGTATCTTTGATAACATTGGTGTAAAGCAAATACACTGGGCATTATCTTCATCTGAAAGCACAAGTCACAAAGTGTTCCTTTGTTGGATGAACAACTTGAACATTTCTTCAGTGAACTCAGTTTTTTTCTAATTCCCTTTTTGGTTGCTATGTAAATTTGATTTCATCCACAGTTCAAAAACATACATGTGTAATTAGACCACCAAAGTGTCAGCTAATGGTAGAATTTCTATTATAAATTCTGCAACAGTTTTCTTTAAAGTCCTCTAATTAACTGTGGCCTAAAATGTAGTGGTGAAGACAGTGTGCCCAAATTAAAAAGCTGGTACATTTCTTAGAGAGAGAAACAGTAAGATGGACATTTGGTAGTGACTATAAACATGAAAGCACATTGATGCTTTTTGTACTTAATATTTTGGCTTAGTACAATAAGATTATTTGATACTTTAAAGTTTTTAAGCTATTTTGTTTATCAAAGTATTTAGTTATTTAGACTCAACAACTCAAATGCTCCTGATACATTTTTCATAGTTTTTTGTTGCAAATCAGATATCTTTTCCACTGAAGTCAAGATACAGAATGTGTACAGTCTGTCTCTGTAATGAATTTTGTACTATAACGTCACATAATCCATGAAAGCAACAACAAACCTGATGCTTTATTGACAGTAAAACATAACAGAACATAGGCTGATCAAGGAAAATGAAAACATAAAGTTGAGATATTGAGTGTCTTTCATGAATTGTGGGACCTACTATTGGCTAAAAACAAAGGATACTTCACAAACCTTCAAAACGTGATTACGCAACGGCCATTTTTGACTGAACACATAACAAAGTCAACCCCAAGAAAAAGAACAAAATAAAAATTTTCCAAGATGAGAAAAAAAGTTTTGTTTTATGTAGTCCCAAAATGAAGTCTCTTTTTTTGTAAATCTTAACAAAGGAGATGTTCAAGCCAAGTAACAGTTTTGTACATAAATATGCTGTATCTGGTATATTGTTTGTGGTCCTAAAACTCTGAGCTGTTGTTGGAAAAGTGACAAGTCTGAGTGCTAAAAACTGCAAGTCTCGTATTTCATGGCAAGCATCTACATCAACATTGTATATATGGCTGACAGAAACAGACTCTCAAGTAAGGTACGGCTGTTGTTTATAAAGAACATTACATTGCTCACTTCTGAAAAAAATTGATCCAGTCAGTATTTCACTTCAAGTGGTTGTAGTAGTGCTGGTGGCATGGTAGCTATCTACTTACACTACATTTCATCTGTTTCAAAAACTGTGAAAGACTAAAGATTTCTAATGATTTGAACTGCAGGGGTAAAATAGAAAATGATACAGTTTCAACTATCTTACTATAAAAGACAGTTTTATAGTCTTTTTTCCCATTCCATTATTTTGCAATGGGAAAAGATAAAAACAAATGGTAATCTGAAGAACATTTTGATTTCATTACCACAGAAAATATGATATTATTATTTTTTGCAAAAATGTTCTCAGTTGGAATAACTCAGGCTAGACCATTCTATCCCATGAAAATGCTTTGATATTAAGCATTCTATTAACACTCTGTCTGCATGGTTTTGGTCATTCTCCTGCCAGAAGGTGATCTCCCCTCCCAGACTCACTTCTCTTGCAACCTCTAGCAGGAGGGAGTGAGAAACTCTGACCAGTTTCTCACTTCCTGCTGAACAGATGATGCCCACTGCATGGTGCTGCCACTACTATGTCTCACCTTGAGGATAGTGTGTTCAGGGTATTGATGCATAGTGTTTTCTGCCACACAGAATTTTCCATGCAGTCAAAAAATGTACAGTTTTCATCATCATCTGAAAAGATTGCAGAGCCTATAGTAATATGCCTGTCAAAAGATTCTCCCACATTAGCTGTGGATCTCTCCAGCTCCAAAATGTTGGGCTTCAGTAGTTTTTTTGGGTCAAAAACCATTTGATATCATATTTCAACCTCATGGAGAGATGGTCTTCTACCATTTTTCAACACTGTTTTGCATTTTAGTTGCTTGCAGGGATTCTTTGTCTGCCTGTTGTGGTTGGAGAAAGTGTTAAATTTGTTTGATCTATTGCCTAACAGGAGAACAATGAGCTCTTTATGTCCAATGTGCATCAGATCTTTCTGCTACAGTTTGCACAGTTAATATAATTAAAGATTAAAACTCTTGCTTCCAGCATATTCTGAAACTCTCTATAACATGCTCTCATTGATGGAACAGATAAGGATGTCATTTCCTCAGGTACTGATTGACATGTTGAGTATTTGCATCCATATTTAGCGATCATTTGAGCAAATCATTACCATTGCTTTATTATGAGACAATTGTGCACACATGTCAGTTGTTGATCAAAGAAAAAAAATCTGATGACCAGCTGCTTTTCTTTGATAGCCCATAAACTTTATTGCGGTGCTATTTTCTTGTTTGTAATGCCATCTGGCAATAAAGAATGGAAGAAAGTAAAAATAATATTTGCAATTGCAGCTGCATAATGTTATTTACAACCATTTGCCAAATAGCCTCCCAACATGGCACTATTGGAGCTACAGATCTTCAAATGAATTCTCATCTCTCCTTTCAGGGCCGCGCTGCTTACTCCCTCACAGGCCAATTAGTTCTTTGTGTTTGCATGTAACAGGCATGCTAATTGGGTGCTACAGTGGCCCAAAAGCCGATTAAACATTTCTGGAAAAAAGCAAATATATTAATAAATAAAACATTCAGCCTCTCTTTGTCTCTCATTCACTTCACTGTGTTTGTCTTTCTAACCTTCCTCCAAGCTCTTCCTCTGCCTCACCACATCCCCATGGATGTTAGTGCTCATCTTCTATTCTTACCATTTACATAAAGGTGTCTGTTGATGGATCCACATTCTTGATTTCTGAGGACGAGTACTGGCAATGCCTCACCCATGTATTGATGAAGAGGCACTTGAGTGCAGCTGTGCTAAAGATAAGCGACAAAAAAACTTACAAAATCTCTTTTCTGAAGTGTGTCTCTTCAGTCTTGAAAGGGTAACCTTGACAGCTCGAGTTTTGACCAAAGAGCTTGACAAAATACTTTGCTTTCAAACATTTGTTTCTTTTCTGTCTCAGCTTTAAAAGTGCAGAAAATGACTTCAGTGCATGCTCCCCCAAAACTGGGACGGGGGAAGATTGTGCAATACGAGTATTATGTATCACTAAGCGCAAGCCATGGGGGCCATGGATCAGTGCATCCGTGTTGTTGACTTTCTCTCCCTTCATCACACCGCAAACATAGACTGTGTATTTGCCTCGGTGCACATTGAAAATAAGAGACCAGCATTTTCACTTGTATTACTTCAAATCTAGACTGGCTCAGTTGGGAAGGAGAGTGACTATAACTGAGAAAACAAACAAACAAAAAAGAAAAAGCCAGCAAAACAAAACAAAATTTATGCTTTTGCGCCTTTATTCAAACAGCGATTTTACAATACAAAACTTTACGTTGCTTCAAAGAGAGATTTTGTGAAAGCAAGTTAGAGCTGCTGTTACTAAAACTGTAGAAAACTTTACTTGGAAGCAGAGTTAGATTATAGAGTTCAAACTTTCTTACTTTCAATGAGTAACGCTCAATCCATCATATAAAAATATACAGCAAATCACACAGAGAAAGGAGTCACTTTTTAAAAGGAGACCAAAATGTAATTTTTGTTTCTTCACCAGGGACAGGAAGTCATGTCAGAGCTGACAGAAAAATGTGTGGAGCTAATTACAGGGGACTACTGGAAGAAAAACGGTTTGAAGTCGCAAAAGGCTTGTTCAGTCAAAGTCCAGGCTTAAATGAAATTGAGAATAACGTCCCTTGATTGATGCTGTCTTGCCAAACTAACTGAGCCTATGCTATTTTACTAAGAATCATTGGATGAGCTTCGGTCTCTAGCCTTTGTGCAATCCGAACACGAACAACCATTTGCCAAATCTCCTGTCCTATGGGTCAAAAATGACCCGCCCTAACAAAAGTCCCAAAATAAAGCAAAATAATTTAATTTTAAATACACTGTCTGTTTTGCATGATGGAACAATCTGATATTTATCAACTCGACTCACTTAAAAAAAAAAAAAAAAATCATGTATTTTTGTTACACAACACAAAAAGACGATCAACAGTACTGCACCCCAATTTTTCTTTTTACCACATACTAAATGTTGCAACAGTTTTCTTTTACCCGGTAAAGGTTTATTATTGTAGCTATATAAATATGAAATTATTACTTCTGAATTCATTAGACTGAAAGGGAACAAAAAGTCAACAATTTGGAACTTTTTAGTCAACAGTTCATCGCTTAATATTTTTTTATGAAGTGAATTATAAAAATACCTCTCTTAACACGCACAAAAAAAAATTAGCTTGATTTTGTGAACAATTTAACATCAGCTCTTACGTTGTGTCTCATAATTATATGAGATGTTCAACACAAGATGAACATCCTCAATGATAAAGATAAAGATAAGAGGTTGAACAGAAAATGTTCATCATCTTGAAATCTTCATGTTCATCTTGAATTTATAAAATTTTAATTTAAAAAATGATAGATTAGGTATTTTTTATACAGCTAAACATGCCAGTGGGTCACTTTTGCCCCAAAGGACAGCAAAAGGGCTAGCTATGCACTGGTGGTACAGATAAATTCACCAAAAATGTGCAGAGGCAATTGTAATGAAAAGGAAACTGACTATAGAGTGCTGAACAATCATTAATTTAACTGTGTGTTGATAATATTTATTTGTGAAGGAAAATGAAAGGCATTAATCGTATTCTTTCCACGGCCTGCTTGCTCTGATTTATCACATAAAATCTTAATAGAATACATTAAAACTTGCAGTTATAAGTCAACAAACTGATAAGATCTCAGAAGTACTTTACACTGCATTTAGCGTCACAATACTGACTTTTATAGTCTGACATCCAAAACTTTCAAATACAAATTCTGATCTGAATCAATTTATTTTTTTCTTTGTTGCAGATTTATGTTATCAGAGAACATAGTAATGTAACAACATTGATCAGGTCCACATATTTGATAGACCTTGTCCTTGATGGAGGTTTGTAAAACCTCAGTTCTCCTTAGTCTTTCCCATCATGAGAGAAAAGTAAAAAGGGGCCTGTGCATTGGACGCTGCACCTCCTTCAAGGCTGCTCTGCTCTACTCATCGTCAATTACGTCTATATCATTTTCTTTCAGCCGCTCGCTTTAGAAAAGAAATTAAAAAGGGCCATTGTTTTTCTTATCCCCTGTGGGCTGAGAGCTTTCACTATACTGCCAGCTTGTTCTTGGCCATCCTGCTGATTAGAGAGTGAATGGGATCACGATCGAGGGATGCACTCAGCATTGTCTTCCATTATTTGGCTGGTGGCTCTTAATTTCATATAAAAATTAATTTTCCCACATCTGATTTGATTTCTCAACCCTGCATAGAGTTGAGCCTGGGAGCCAGCATGGCTGGACATTGCAGAACTCCTGTCTGTTTTACTGCTCAATGTAGAGAAAGTGCAAACGGTGATGATTGTTTTAACCAGCCTATAAAGATTGTAGGCCAGAGATGCTGAACCGATGAGTAAGAGAAGAAGTGCTTTTCAAAGACTGTGGGGACTCAGACTTTTGTTGTTCAGAGAATGACAAAAACCTGGGCTATTTTTGCCTCCTGATCTTAAATGTCTTTTTATCAGAGGCTTTTGGAGGGATAGTTTTTAAGAAGTAAAAGTCAAGAAAAGAGAAAGAGTTGTTGAAAATGTGTGTCAGTGACCCTGATAACGTACCGAAATATGTTCTTTACAGTGAAGAACTCGAATGATGAGGAGATAAAATGTCAGAATCATCTGCTCATTAATAATCTTTCAACACCTTGCTTTAGTGTTCCCGTAAATAAATAATTTACATTTTGTTATGTAATGACAGAAAAGATTTTCATGACATGTTTTTCTTACAGACTAACACAAAGCAGTTTGCAATGTAGTTTAATCCTAGGTCTAGGATCTAATTGGGCAACATGAATGTGTTTTAATCAAAGCCAGTATATTGTTGTCCTGTTACACATAACATTCTGTGTCCAGATAAAAATGTTGGATTTTGTTCTAAAGTATATTTTCTTCCTAATGTCAGCAGGGTTCCCAGTGGGGATTGTGGCCAATTATGAATCTGATTGAAATCGGAATTCTTTCATAATGTCTTTTTCATGACCCTTTCATGAATGACAGACTACGGCAGCACTAATTGTCAACAACTATTGATGTCTGTAATTCTTCCCGAGTTCCTTAGATATTTTAGTTTCTTTTTGAATTAATGCTCACCGTGCCCAGGTGATCAGTTAGCTCATGTTAGTTAGCTCATGATTGGTATCTTAAATCTTCTTTAGACTTCTGCACAACTTTATTGGTGGTACTCTGCTGTGTTCCTCAGTTTTCAATATGCTGTTTGTGCACTGATGTTTGTGCATAAACCCTTTGAGAACCTTCACAGAACCGCTGTATTCAGCTATTAGCTACGTAGGTGAATTTACTATGGAGCTATAGAGAGTTGAAATACATACTTTCATAAAACTTTTCGGATTTTAATCTGTAAAAAAATTTGAAAATAATTATTGCTTTGCTTTCAGTTCAGAATTTCAGGATAGTTTTTTTGGGGAGGAAAATATTCTGCAAAAAACATCAAAGTTTGAGCCTGCAACAAGACAAAATGTCAAAAATGCAATGGAAGAATACTTTCGTAAGGCACTGTAAAAAAAAAGTAACCTCAAGAAATAATTCTGGAAAGCAAAAGAATCTTCTTTTAATGAGTGGATTTTCTCAAAAAATGTATTGAAGGCTGAGCAGTTCTTTCACACCCCCCACCTCTGTTCAACATGTTCACTATCTCTCCCAGTGGCTGACAGGTGGAGTCGGACTCTGCCGTGCATGCTCTCCTGCACTAATTTATCCACTTCTTTGGCTGTAATGAGGCAGAACTGGTAAATGTGGGGACAGCATTGTTAACATTGCTGCTTCACTGGGAAAGAGGAGCGGGCTGATAAATAGTCGAGAAGGATGGAAATGAGGCCCTTGTGCTGTCACACCTTCAGAAATGATGCTCTGAGACTTTTACTCGGGCTGAACTGCTGTCTCATAGTGAAGCTGCTTGCTGAAAGAAAATGACATTTCCTCATGCAATTAGGCATCAAAGTTTTTCTCTGCATCAAAACTGGTTGTTTGGCTGCAACAGTGAGAAAGAATAAAAACAACAAAAAAATTAATATTTGATTTTTTTCCGCTGAAACAGATAAATAAAATAGTATAAATAGAGTTAATTAGCTCATATTTTCCTTAGAGTGAGATGATCAAGGACAGAAAGGGGTTTTGGAGTTACTCAGAAGATGTCTCAGTCTAGTTTCACAGCATCAGAAACAAGTGTTGACAAGGCTCTGTAGCTCAACTGTAACCCAGCTCACTTCAGTTTTCTTCCAAATTCCTCTTCTTTTCCAATTTATTTCCTTTCCTTCTCCTTTGCAGTGGAGGAAAGAGATAAACGGATGATGCATCCATAGATAGTTAGTCCGTGAGAGCAGAAACATTCCTGCATAATTACCACTCAAGCATCAACCAGACAAACTTCTCCATCAGCGTGTCCAAAGGATTAACTGCACTTCGGTCCTCTTATCTCCCCTCATTTCATTTAAGAAAGAAAATGACCTTGCGCTTGTTTACATGCTGATTAAAGACGGGAGGAAAGGGAGGAGACAGAAAGTCAAACAGCAATCAGAGGAGTTTGTTAAGCAGAAGTATTTTTGGATGCAGGCTCTCAGTGGATACAATGAATTAGAGCCAGACTGTGTCACGGTAAAAACACCCCCTCCTTATGTAGCAACTATCGAACGATGGGTGGGCTGGCAGAAAGAGGAAGGTGTGTGTGTTTGCACGTGTTTCTGAATGTGGCATGTGTTGAAAAAAATGCTTAGTGTGTGGGTGGTTCCATTGGTTAGTCTGCCTGTTTCATCGCTCTCAGAATAGCTCCTGTTCCTGGACTCCTGTGAGTCAGAGTATCTATGATGCTATCTGTGTGTAATGGGTATAGGAGAGCTTTTTAACTCACATCTTGCAGGAAACAATTTGAATTTTAAATCTAAAAAGTGAAAGGTATTTGTACAAAAACACTCTTGGATCTTCAAGAGGAAACTTTTCTCCTTACTTGCTTTGTTTCTCATGTCTATCTGTCGCTGCAAAGAGATGGAACTGTAAACTATCCTAAACAAGTAGCACTGAAGTGGATTGTGTCTCTAACCTCAAAGCGGCGCTCCTCGTGAGGTATCTTTTTAACTGTTTGACTCCAGAGATTCTCTCTGTCTCATCTTTTGGCACCAAAAAGCTATGGCTTCTAGCATTTCATGCAACTTTGCCATAAAGAAATACAGAGAACTCATAAAGTCTTAGCTTGGGAAATTTAATGCAACTTGTGATGAAGGAACGTGAGCTACTAGTCTCATGTATGTTTGTGCAAGGAATCCAGTCATGCTTCAGAGCCAGTTTCTAATTTAGAATGAAAATTTTGAAACTTGAAAGGAGAAACAGAGTACTTTGTTCGTCCTTCAGCTAAAAAACAAATGTGCTAACAATGCAATTAAAAATAGCCCACACCTTTAATGATGGAAGACATGGAAATATAAAAGTTTGAAATTGATATCTGAATTGGACAACCAATTCAGATTGACAATTTGACCGGGAGTTTCCTCTGAGACGTGAATGTTTACTCCAGAAAAGTGATATTTAACCGATTGACTTCGGTGGACTGTTCTGTTAAATAATTTAAAAAACAATCTACTTATTTAAGCCACTTCTTTATCACATGTTCATCTTAGCATAAAACTATTATTTCATCAAAATTACATAAGTCTAAAGATGTCTGTTTTAAAAAGAAACCTTATACATATTAGACTTAACAAGGTGAATTAACAGTGTGAAATGGAATTTTAATTATTCCATTGTGTCAAATAATTATACCAAGCAAAAACATGCATATAATAAAACAGAAATGGCTCAAACACAGCACCCTGTGATAGTTAATGTATCTAGTAGATACTGATGTATCTATCAGACAGGCATGATTTAAACCAGACTGGTGTGGTTCCTTGATTACTGTGTCACTGTAACTCATTAATAAGAGAATTATGGACACAAGTCCATTTTCTGGTGCTACAAGGATATTTATAATTAGTTTTATCACATCTGTTTACATGGTATGTTGAACTCTGAAAGCTGACGGAGACATTACATGCAAGTAGTAACATGATAATTGCTTACACACTTGATTAGTAACAATTAAATGACAAAGGGAAATGTTAGAAAGTGCGTCAGGTGAAGCAATGTTTGATTTCAGTGAAACCTTGATCACCATATTTTACATCATTATATAGACTATTCTAACAAATTAATTCACTGGGTACTAAGGAAGCACCTCCAACCACTGCAAGAATTTATAGAAAGCTCTCAGGGCCATCCCAACACTACCTCCATCACACTCAGACAATCCTTCCTCCTGAAGAGTGGAAGTTGGCAACCACAATAAGGGAGCGACAGAAGGGATTGACTAAAGGTTTGTGACAACAACAAAAAAGTAGTGTGATTTCACAGACATAGAGAAATACATAATACGTGTAGAAATTGTGTATCAAGATTTGTGAAAAAAATACAGTATTCTCTGGCAAGCAGCTGGAATCAATAATCTGGTTAAGATTAGCACGGGATGGATGAAAAAAACAGTGAATTTCTTTACTTCTGATTTTTCTTTATTCTTTGTCATTCATGTCACATCTCTCACATACACACTGCAATTATATTTTATTTGTTTTTGTTTTTGTTACCTCTACAGATGAAGAAACAATGATTCATAAAAACATGAAAAAGCTCTCAGGGAAACCAGAGGCTCAACATTCTGAGTGTAGAGAAGCTTATTCTTACCTGAAGATTTCTCTTCCTTTACATTACAGTGCCCTAGATTTTTAAAGACTTTAAAAGGAAAACATTAAAATAAATAAATGAATAGTTTTGACATGAACACTTACTTTAGAGGCTTAAGTTTTTTTCCATTTCACCATTTTATGCCAGAGTTTATTACATGCAGAATGATTTAAATAAATAAAATATTGAGTCTTTGTTACATGTTTTCCACTACTAATGGCAAGGAGTAATGATTTTACCCTTTGGCTGTTTTGACCAAGCAAACACTTTGGATATATTGATCAATATTCAGGCAGAAAACCTTTACCCAGTTATATAACAGCTGAATGACAATTAGCAGAAATCTGTAAACTAGATAAACAAAGGTCAAATGTCTGTGGTCTAAAAGATTGCTCCGCCAATTAAAGAATTTGAAAATACAGCGATTACTAATTAAACAAATTATGATAAAAATATAGAAAGGAATTTTGTTTTTCTGTTTTTTTTTAATCAATTCTCTCAAACTCCTGATTCTGCTCTTCTAAAATTTTAGTAGTCTGCATGAGCTATGCATTCTGTGGAGATGAAGTGGAGAGGTTGTGTTTGCTGTGGATTTTGTGTAAAAATGGCCACAGAAAGGAGAGTGAGCAATGTCAGAATCAAATGAACGCAAGTTGAAATGAGTTTCCGTTCAGTCGGTGATACACAGTAGATGAAGACTCTGACAGACCTGTGTCTGAAATAGCTTAGCTTTGGGTTATTACTGCAATACTTCTCTCCATCACACAAACCGACTCAGCAGTCACACAAGCAACACATACTAATGCAGTCCACACAGCTCATTCACTTTTTAACACAGTGCAATTATTTGCCAACATCCCGTCCAAAATCACACACACTCACCTATGGAGAGTCACACACATACACACACACACTCACTCATTGTCAGATCAATATTGCATTACTGCATGTTCTCCTCTGAGACACTGTAGTGATGGGTGTAGGCTGTGGTTAGAAACCATCTCTTGAGCGTGTGGAGTGGTCAGGCACAAGGGGCAGATCTGAGGAGGCTTCACAGTTCTGACAGGCAGTTCCCCCCCTGACTTCTTCCCCTTTGCTCCCTGTTTTCATCTATGGGTCTGCCTATGATCATTAATACAAAGTTTAGATGTGAATGCTTCACATGTTCAGCCCCATTGTTCATCTTTGCATCTGTATTTGCTCAATAGCAATTACATAGAAACATCAACCCACTATGTTGTTTAATTAGTGTTTACAAATTTTATTAAAATAAAATAAAAAAATAAAAAACTGGATTTTTGTTTGCATAAGAAAACAGCAAGAAAATAAATCCCACATCATGCTCATAATCAGGACGACTTGTGTGTGTGTGTGAGTGTGTGTGTGTTTGAATATGGCTTATATTTATGTTTTCCCCATCTGGGATTTTGTGCTGCATGAAGCAGAGCAAGCGAAGTCCTTGGTGCCGACCGAGGCTCCAGCTTTTCCATCTAAACTGTATCATTAAAACAGGCAGAGAGGCGAGGGAGACAGCCCCTCCACACCTCATAAAGTTGAGTGCCATACGAGGCGAAGTGCTACGCACCACTGCATTTACGGGCGAGTCTGACGTACTTTTTACACACCTTGTCCTCTCTCTCACTTTCATCGCTGTCTGTTTATGTGATATTACTCACATTCTGCAATTCCTATTTTTTCTAGTTTGCTCAGTATTAAGTATTGACCGATACTTCAACCTCCTCCTTTACCTCCCTCTGCTTTTTTTCCCCCCTCTGTCAAAATTTTCCAACAAGTAGCTGGAGCGTAACATTGAAAGGGTATAATCAATGGAAAAGCACCACTTAGGGAACCCATTTGATGCATACTGTAGGGCAGAGTTGATTCAAGGGTGTAGATTGAGTCAAGCCTCATTTCATATCCTCCCCAATTAGTCATCCAGCTTGTGCCCTCGCTAACCTCCTATTCTCAAGAAGCGCCAGCCTCTCGTTTCATTCCAAACTATGGATGAATTCATCTTTAAAAAAAAAGATCTGTGCCTCTTTTTTGTGAGATGAATGTATGATCTTTTTTTTTTCCTTTCATCTTGCTTCCTACCTGTTCTGGGATAAAAAACTAAAGTATTGGTCCAGAAACTCGCCTTTGCTTTCTCATTCACTTCCACACCCAATTCCACTTTTCCTCCTGTCTGCCCATTTTCCTTTTCCTATAAATCTCTGCTTAAATCCCACTTAAATCAGCATCAGCAGCTGTCCTTAAAACTCCATTATCTACAATTACTTCAGCATTAGGGAGTCAGGGCACACCTGCCCTACTAAAAAGTGTCTTTATGTAAAAACATCAGATTAATACTCAAAAGGGATTGGTTATTTTCATTTTTTAATAGTGGTGGATTGGTCATCATTGTGCTGCTTGTAGATGATACAGCTCACAGTCTGGATGAATAATTTTAATTTGTGGTTGGTCGGTGTATGCTGCTATTAATATAACATTCTCAAATAAAATACAATTTAAATAATTGCCATGAAAGTCAAGTTTCATGCAGTACACCTGCATGAAATTTGATCTCAGTGTAAATAACACAGTTCTGTAAATGTATCAGAGTTCAAGCCTGAGAGGTTGGAGATAATTGTTAAAGCAGAGTTTGGTTTTAAAACTAAGTCCAGAGCTTGCTA
Organism: Poeciliopsis prolifica; assembly: GCF_027474105.1. Lineage (NCBI taxonomy): Eukaryota > Metazoa > Chordata > Actinopteri > Cyprinodontiformes > Poeciliidae > Poeciliopsis > Poeciliopsis prolifica. Next base: position 10,802,918 of record NW_026562386.1, on the reverse strand, counting down.
CATCTTTTTTGCCCCAGTTAAATGTGACACAAATCTAGTCAATTTTGGGGGAAAAAAAAAAAGAAAAAAAAACATTTTGAAAAATCCTTGAGTTTACCATTTATCACAAGCTATGTGAGAAACTGACAAATATACTGAGAGTTGTGGTAAGATGAGATTGAAACTGTAAGACACTAAACACTTTTTGCAGAGTGGCTGCTAAAATTTGAGAGATAAAGGCAGAAAAAGGTTATAAAAGCTTTGGATAGCAGGGAGACAGAGTATTTTCATGGATTCAAAGTCAACAGGTAAAGCCTATTGAGAACCCTTGATGAGCTAATGATTGGTACTCACAGATTTTCTCTATTCAGTCTGAGCTTGAGTTATTTTCCAAAAAAGAATGGGAAGAAATCTCTCCACTATCCAAAAAAGACTTGCAGACACATCAAAATATGGTCTCCAAAATATTGTCTCAGGAGAGTTAAAAACAAATTTATCACACCTTCTAGGGTTTTATTGATATAGTCTTCTTAAACTTTCTGTCTACTTAATTTTATTTTACAATCAAAAATTTGTTTTGTCTGTCACATAAAATATCCAATTCAAGGGGCATTGATACTGTTTGAAATGCACTGTATGCCTTGGATTTAGTTTAATTTTGTTTGAAAAGTAAAATATTAATCTCCACATGTTTGATAATTCATGTTTGCAAAGGATAAATACAATTCAGAATTATTATTTTTTTTTTACATTATGAACATTTCATGTTATTTGTTTAAATAAATAAATAAGTGAAATATTCTGTGCACATGTCTGCAAAACACCTTAAAAGCAAACAGTGCACAATTCTGCAAAGAGGAAGATTTTGTTCTGTCTTTATGCAGAACTCTAGGCTGAGTCACTGCTACTCTGTGGCTCTGGTCCCCTGAGGAAAGTTTAAATCAAAATTAAAGTTCCCCTTTGTTTGCGCCATGAGCTGGTACAAGAATAAATCTGTTAATTAGTTAAAACACACACAGAGTTCAAGCGGTCAAATCTGAAAATAAGACACATGGGCAGCGCAGATGCCTGGAGAGAAAGCCAAACGCGGACAAGCTTGCACAGAGGGCATTTATTGAGATACACTGGTGTTTATAGAGAAAGTGCTTCGAAATTATGTGTGTGAGTGTTAGGTGTATATGTTCCCTGCTACAGAGGGGAACGGGACATGTACGAGTAGCTGGGTAAGGGGAGAAGGAGGACTGGGGTGAACTCAGCTGTAGATAGCCTGATCTGCTCTGATTGACAGTGATGGCAGATAAGGTGCTCGCAGAGAAGGAACAGAGAACAGAGCTGCAGACAAAGATAAGGGCCAAGATTAGCACCCTGTAACGTCACACAAAGAGAGGCAGAGTCTAGCAGAGAGGGAAAGATTGAGATGTTGAAAGGTACTGGCTACCATGAAAATAACAGGTAAGAGTAAAAGTATCTCAGTGAAGAGTCAGAGAGTGTGTGTGCGTGTGTAGGTGTGTGTGCGGGGGTGTGTGTGTGTGTAGGCGTGTGCATGTATTCAGTTGTTCATCAGACCCTGCACCAAGGTAGCATGCACACACCCTGTTGATGGAGGAGGGCAACTAATCAGCTCATAATCCAAGAGGCTGCTGTTTCCTGGGCAACAGTGGTGTACGCTCATGCATGGCAAACAGATACACTCGCTCCATTATTTCTGTCTCTCTTTATATATTTCTTCTCCCATCTTTTTTATTTTTTTAGCTTTCCCCTTTCTTTCCTTTCGTGTAAACACAGCCTAATTTTCTTCTCTAATTCTGACATCTGGTTCTCTTTAAATGTCTTCTTCGTTTCTCTTTTATTCTTATGCTTTTCTGTAAGAGTTAAAAGTCCCTTTTTTGCGCTCCTTTCTGATTTTCATCTTCCTTGTCTCAAACCCATCAAAATAGCCCCACATGTCTTCCCCATTCATATTCTTCCCATTTTACTGTAAGGAAATTGGCAGTTCTTATTGTTTCATCTGTCTTCTCTTACATTAACTTTTCCCCTTTCTTTGTACAATTTTGTTTTATATTACCTCACACCCTATCTCACCGAACTGTCTCCCTCCCATGTAAACACAGACGCCACATTTCTCTTTTTGTGGCAATTTCCACTTTTTAAATTTGATTTTCTCTCCCTCCTTTTCTTTTCATTCTGTTTCTCTCTCCACCCCTTTTCCAGAAAGCAGTCTTTATTTTTACCCCCTCTCTCTCTGCATGCCACGGGGTCCAGGGCTGGTGTATTTGCGCAGTGATGTTGAAGGCCTTGATGATCACTCTCCAGGAGATGATTATTTGGTCAGGGCCCGGCAGCCTCCTCTCTTGCCCTGAACGGCTGGAGCCCGGTGTCGACTGTGTGTGTGCGTGTGTGTGCGCATGCATCACAATTTAGACTCTGCAGATATGAGATTATTATATTTTGTGCGTCTTAGTGTTTCTTCTTGACCCGTTTATTTAGACGGCTAATAAATATGCATAGTGTACAGCTTGCTTTATGTGAAACAGAAATTTTTTATGAAAGCAAATATATTTAATGCAAAAAGAACAGAATAATCAAGGACCATCAATTATTCATTCCATAAAACTATGTAATAAAACATATTTAATACATAAAATATTTATGTTTTTGCTGAAGCTTTTGCTTGCCGTTAGTTTTTCAGTTTCTTGTGTGCATGAGAGTTTAACATATTTTTGTCATTAACCTAATCCCTCTTCACTCTTTGTTTCTGAACCTTAACACTTTCTCAGAGGTAGATTGTCAAATTCCCTCACAGATTTAGATATTTTTTTATGTCACACTAACTCATCTGAAATTTAATGTTTGACATCACTGTCAATCATTATTGATTCATACTAAAAAAAACAAAAAATCAAATATTTATTTGTGTAAAATATTCTAGAAACTCATAACTGATATAATTAATAAGTGTGTGCCAAGTTCTTTTCAGGCAGTCTTAAAAAGGGGAAAACTGAAAAATGTACACAAACACTTGGTGTTTGTAATTTATTCTATTATAATATCTTGTAATTTACACATATTTTCAGTGAGACTGGTCATCAGTAGACCGGAAGAGCATTTGAAGGTTGGTATATTTATAAAAATCTGCTTTGTACAGCAGATGTTATATGTTAGTGTCATGGCAATGCAGTACAAACTTAAACATCTTAGACTAAGTTCAGTGGGGTTTGCTTTGAATTCATTTTTGTTCTTGTTCAACAGGTGTAAAAATATTGTAAGGTTCAGAAATGATCATTTGTCATTGCAGAACAAATTTGAGTGTAATTTGATTTTGTACTAAAATTATCATTTGAGTCTAAATAATACCCTAGGTCAAAAGTGTTTACATAATAAAAAGTTACAATATGTAAAATATATTGTGCTTTTAGAGAAGGATCATTTTTCAGTGTAATATATGAAATACCTCCTGACTGAGATGCCAAAATAAAAGCATTAGGGGGAGTGCTAGTGACCCTTGGAAGTAGGATTCAGTCAGTCTGAGTCTGACACTTGTAAGTCTACTGATACTTTTTTTGTCTCAGCAAATGTCACTTTTTCAATCCATTTTTCTCACTTTCTTGACCTCCTCTTTTCTTTATCTCATCTTTTGTGTCTCTCCAAACTACCTGACCCCATCTTCTGTGCAAACACAGATGCCCATAGCCTTTGGCATTTTCACTAGCTGCTATATTTTTTCTTGAGCTGGCTGTCTGGTTAGTCTGGTGTAAATGTGAAAAAGGCGTCGGCTGTGGCGTTTCACCCAAATTACCCTCTCCCTTGCTCTCCGTCTTTCTCTTGCACACTGCTGCTCTTCGCTTTTTCACCTAGGAGCACAAGCAGAGACTGGGCTTCGCCTCTATGCCACAGAGAGACAATCGATTGCTTTCATAAAATAAAATGGTGGACATGAAAGGAGCTTGATAAATGGCAGGCTATTTGGCCCTAATTGCAACCCTTTAAAATGTCCTGGTGATGATTTGAACAGGCTTCGACTGAAGTTAGTGTGATCAAAGAAAAGAGAAAAAAAGATTAAAACACACTGGCTGGCTGAGTCTTAACTGCATGTCTCCAACTCCTGACCCCACGTGGCCTCCAGCTCTGAGGAATGGCCGATATTCTGTGCTTTACTACCAAATAAATCAAAGACTTTGCAGAACGATGTCTTATCGCGCCTTATGCTAGTTCCTGGATCATCTTGCAGTTAATCATCATCCTTCAACTGCAGCCTCATTATAGCTTTCGAATTCGGGATAAACACAGAAGGACGAAAGTCGAAGAAAATATGGAGGGCTGAGCTCTGAGTGTTTATGATCAGCACACGCACTCTCTTGGCATAAAATGTTGAAAAGAAAACCTCTAACTCTTATGCATGCAGTGTGGGCTGCAAACACACATGAGAACAAATGGTAATAAAGATTGATGACAGTCAAACAAAAGTAAGAATCGCTGCTAGAGTAACACATCAGTGTGTGTGCGGGTGTGTGCGTGTATTATTTTTGTGGTGATGGAGATAAATGGGGTTAGATCAGAGGGAGCCATTAGAACAATGGAACGGAGCAAAGAGGGGAGAGAATGGAGAAGACCATGCTGGTCAGCCCGACATCCCCTGAGCCGAGTCTGAGACGATGTTTAATCAGGCCTGTGAACCTACGAGACCGGGGTCACCCTGGCACACTCATTAGACTTGATGGGAGCACTGTACCACGACAGATGAGTACAATCTTTACTCTGTTCATCCATCTCTAAAAACACACACACATATAATCACCTTGTGTGCCTCCTTTGCCCCAAACGTCTCATTTCTCCACCTTGTTTTTGTGCACACATCATACACTCAGCGGAAATGACTGTCTATAATTGTATGTCCTCAGTGATTTTGCAGACACAATGTTTGTACTTTTGACACTTGGCCTGATGACAGATGAGTATAACGACTGATAAGTAGACAACAAGAGAATGACTTTTATTAATGGCAAAATGCTTGTAGGACCAAACAAGTACAACACTTCTAATGGATAATCATATTAATATCAGTCACTTGTCTAAAAGCTTCATTTGTCATGCGCCAGCTTAAGTACATAGTGCCTTGCAAAAGTATCTTTATCCCCAGAGATTTTGTGAATTTGGGGATAAACTGGAAAGTGTGCATTTTCACAGTTTGCAAGTCACAGTTATTGCAGTAAAAAAATGGAGTTACAAACCATTGCATGCAGCCCACATTGTTCTGATTATCTGTGGAAAGCAAAGAAAAATAATGTTTTCCTCCACTTCATAATTAAACACTGCTATATGTTGTTCTACCATATATAATTCTAATATATAACAATTGATGTTTCGGCTTCTATTGACATAAAATGTGTGCAAGTTAAAGAGGCACAGTTTATGACAGTAAAAACATTTAATCAAGATTGTCTGCCATCTGAAACTGAATATAAACAATCTTTGACTGAACAGGTTGAGGCTGAGGGACTTGACAAGAGGTTAAATGGGGTTATTTTCTAAAGCTAAGCACACAGTTCTGTTTGCTTCCCTCTACTACAGCAACGACTGGAGATTTATTACAATGCAAATGACAGCTCAGAGAATATGCCAAGGAGTTAATTACGTGCCAACCTATCAGATGAGTTACATGACAAAATAGCTTTGGCATTGGCATTTTCACTCAAAGAAGAGGAAGAGAGACAAAAACAGAGAGAGAAAAATGTTTGCATCAGTTGGGAATATTCCACTACCATTCGCAAACAACCAGCGGTTATCTGGACACACATATACCCGAGCAAAAACACACCCGGCAGGTTAGTCTGCAGTACTCCTATTGCATCCGTTGTTACAAAGAAAGACAATAAGTACGATGCTGGGCTTTATTGCCTCTGTTCCTTTCCATCCCTTCAGAACCCCAGTTGTTGGAAATATCCAAGCTTTTTATATCACTTCACTTCTTTTGCTGAATGTCAGTTATTGAAACTGGCAAGGGTGAGAAGTGTCGATATGAGACAATGCACACTATGTATACTCAGCATGCAATATGTAGAAACCTGGGTAAACACCCCAGAGCAAACAAGAGTTTTATTGTTCCTTTACAAAAAGAAACTAACCTGAGCAGAAGGAAATAAGGGATAAAGCATTCTTTGAATTTCTTATGCACTAAGAACAAAGGCCTGGCAAAGAGAAATCCTATAAATCCTGATTGTGACAACCATGTAAATATTTATGTTCACAAGTCACACTGAAACTAGCAGCAGAGGACATTGTGGCTGGGGGACTGGGAATGTGGTCTTACCCTGCTCAGCACGTTAACTCAATATTCATCTTCTTTGCTCGTTCTGTTTCTCCTGGTATCATCTGTGCTGCAGACCACACATGTATATTCATTACTGACCTCCGACTGTCTCAAAGGCGGAAGCCATGAGCCCTCTAGGCTGGTGTGACGGCTCCATGAAGCTTGTTATAGGCGCACAGTGGTGGCTACATGCGACATTTTGTGCGCTGCAAAAATGAGAGGTAATGAATGTAGATGTGAGGTGGAGCCATCCGGAGGAGCCATTTAAATTAGTATGTCTTGGTGGCATTTCTTCAACCCAACTAACTTGTGACATAGGGGGATGGAGGAGGAAGGTGGCAACATGGGGAAAAGCATAACTCCCAACAGAATTTTGACTCTCACTACCTCAACATCTGCAAGAGACTCATTTCTTTAAACTTGGATAAGTCCCGTTTTCTATTTTAGCAGTTGCATTAGCTTAGGAGAAGAGTTTCATCTGTTTAAGCAGATAAAAAAGCAGCTAATAAAAACAGCTAAGCACTTGAGTGCTAGATATATTTGAAAGCTGTTAGTTGAATTTTAATATATCAATGTAATCATCTGTTTCCCCAGGTTAACTGCAAACTCAATTTTCAGGGCTTACCTAAACATTTATCTGAACATTTTTGTTGGAAGTGATCTATAGGCGAAACAAAAAGTAGCAAATCCTGTTATATTTCAGTCAAAATTTAAACTTCTCATCATGCATCAGAAGGTCTTGTCCTACCTTTTACTGGATTTATATTTAGCGATTGCATTTGGGGTTATTTGCAACTCTCTCAATAAACCAGGCTTAAACTCTCTCTTTCTGGTAGCTCTATTTTTGGTCTTTGTAGAAAAAGGTATTCTTGTTTGTGGGTATATGTAAAAATTCTTGAATGCCAGTGCAGGAATTTCAAGAAAAATGCTAAAAGTGTTGATGGTGAGGGGCAGAAAGAATGAGCAAGTGTTTGTGTGAAAGAAAACGTGAGTGCAAGTTTGTGTTGGAGATGAGGGACTGTTTGGGCCGCTGGGAGACAGGGGGTCTAACGAGGATGTATGACTGTTTCAGCATCCATCTGCAGACATTTTTCTTCTGTCATTCACTCCTGCTGTCTGCCCACAACACACCTTATCCCACATGGCAATAAAACACACACACCTATGCACACACTCTCTTACAACAAGCCTCCTTTAGCCGTTATGTCCAATATTATGGCATTCACGCAGATTTAAAAAGAAAAGAAAAAAAAACCCCATCTGAGACGTGTTTGGAATCCAGAGCTATAGAGGCTTGAGAATTGTTTTAATCCTGTAAGGGAGATGAGAACTATTTTAAGACATTGTGGGTATGGATCTGACTTACATCAGGGTTTTTTTTGAAAGAAAAGGTTCATCAGACACAAAATCAAACTTGCTCTCTCTTAACCACCAGGCTTAAGTCGTATAGAAGATCTGTGAGACGGGCTCAGGATAAGAGAGCATAAGTGAAGTACCAGTATTCTCTGTATTCCAAATTTGTTTAAAGAACTGGCTTGTGTGCTTTCCAAAGCTCTGTCAGCGTGGTGCAAATAATTATTCTAAAAGGAATTTTATAAAAACCAACAATTTATACATAAAGAACCTTTTCCACACTAATGAATGACCAAATTAAAGCCTTGGTTTATCTAAAAGTTTTATTGTGACATTGATGAACTTGTTCCCAACAACTTTATCTGCAACTGTACATAACAGAAGCAGAATAAAATTTCAACATAACAGAAACAGAATAAAATTTCCACCCTGCTGTGGGCTGAATAAGTATCTGGGTAGCAGATGTGGTTTTAATAATCTGAAGTCTGATGTAATGTGGGCAGCAGGTGTTTGAATTTCTCATTGCCTTTTTGCTTTCAGGAAAGCATTAAAGAGTATATGGATGTGTTCTGTTTTTGCTTTCATTTAGGGGCCTTCTGATGGCCCTTATAGTGGAAACCTACAGGAATGATGTGATTGTGGGGTGGAGGAATTGCTCAAGTGATGGTGGTTACACTTAAATACCCATCTTTAACTGCTGATGTGGCATTTGGTTGGGATGTCAAAACCTAATCTTCCTCTTAAAAAAACACAAACACAGGTGAGTTACGATCTGAATTGATGTGACTAATTTTCACCTGTACTTTGCTAATTAATATTAATATGCATCATAAATAGTATTTAAGGCAAACAATTAAACAAGGATTGTTTGCTGAATGTTCTATAGCATTCAAAAGATTATTTTTTAAAAGAAGCATTTTTTTTCCCTTACAGATAGATTTAGTTTACATGTTTTGTCATGCAAAGCTTTCTGTTTCTGAATTGGGACACATGTATCATAATGATTTCTTGGAACCATTCAGATCTCAGTTCACAAACAAGATATTAATACAAATTCCAAATAAGCATCCAGTTGTTTGACATTTTTAGCTCTTGGCAAACCTTTTTTTGCCAAGAGCTAAAGAGCATATTTTACCCTAAAATTAACTTTAAAAAATAAAATAAAATAAAAACACAATGCAAGCCATATGAGTCAAACATGTCCCTATTTGAACAAGTTTAGGATGCTTAGACTGAATGAACTGATTTGAGCTAATTTAGTAAATGAGTCGATGCTTTTAAATGTAGTGTAGAATGATTTGGAAGAGTGAAACAAAGGACATTGAGTCTCATGATAAGTGTTACAGTTGAGTAAAGCTCATTTCCTGATTTAGTTCCTCAAGATAAGCTGTTTTTATGCACTTTCATTTTGCCTTCCTGGCACCATTGCAAACACGAATTGACAGACTATTACCATGTAAATAGAAATTACACAGACGGCAAATTGGGTGATGTGTTTGCTCTGTGCAGCTTTATAGATTTGGTTTGCATATCCCAACTATAATTTCAGCGCAAAGTTCACGAGGATTTGTTTCTCTCAGCTAAAATAGAATAAAAATTGCATACATTTATATAAAGCATATTTGGTACCTACTCAGAGGTTGCTTATAAAAACATCCTTGCTTAGTTATTGGTGTAAGTTCATGAATATAAGGATCATTTTAATCACCCACTTTCTCTGAATGCATTGTTAACATTAACAACTTGGGTTCACAGAGTGTGCTTTTCTAATATAAACAGCACATCACTGAATACACAGCACTGCACATATGGAAAGGATTCTTCTTTGAAGGTGTCTTCAAAAAAGTGTTCATTGTGTATGTGCACCCAAAATGCCACATAGAAATGGAGAGGATTATAGAAAAGCCTTGTAGTTGTTTACCTGTGTCTTTGTTATAGCAGAAAATATCAGCAAATTAAATTTCACAGTCTGCGCTTAAACCTCAACTAATCCAAATATTGAGCCGGCGAGTGCATTTTAATTAAAGTACAGGGATCACAGTACAGAACTCCAACGAAAGATAAAAATCATACCAAGAGACAGCAACATCCACATCAAACAATGTCCTTCAAGTCAATAAACAGCAATGCAAGCTTATTTGCATGTACTATGCAAACACTATTGTTGTTTTTGCTTTCTGCAGAGAGCAACGCCACTCGGTATGTTTGGCGCCACTCATTAGTCATAATAATGCAAGCTACACCATTTTATTACCCACCATCATAGTCTATAGTTAAATACAGATATCAAAGCACTGAAGACTGACTGGCTGGCCCAACACCTTTAACTCAGTTACAGCATGATGTAAGTTTTAATTGGTTGGCTCATTAAAAGAACATTTCGGAAACCAAACTGAACCAAACCAAACAGAAGATGTTAAAATTATGACACATAAACCTATAAGAAGTTTTGCTACTGCCTTTCCCTGGTAAATATTAATTTAAAATACAAACACAAATGCTTCCATTCCAACTATACTCAACAAAAGACCACAAAAGGCCCAACCACTGCAATTATTGCCCTCATTCAGTGGCGGCTGGTCCACAAGGGGCGCTGTGGCCGCCCTCCTTGATGCGGAGCTATGGGGATTCTAAAAAAATCTATAAATATAGTTTCAAAAATTGTATTAGCCAGTTTTTCTTAATAGTGTGTGCCGATCTAGGCTGAATTATTTACACGACCTCACCACTAATTAATTCAACAGAGAATATTTCCGGACAGACTCCTGTCAGTCCTCTTCTTGTGTCGTGGGGGAAAATGAACATTTGGCCAATCAGCATCGCTGAATTTAATGTCTTTGGGACGGTCTGAATTTCACCTCTGCATGTAAGATGCGGGTGAGCCAGTAGGCGGCGGTAATACATGTCAAATGTTTCTTGTATACTGCCAATAAAATGAAGAAGTACCGGACGTGGAGATGTTTTGTGTCGCTGTAGAGATATTTTTGCTGATTGGGGGAAAGGAAATCGAGTGACAATGCAGAGCACTTCAAAAATGGCCGGTAAGCTACAGCTTTTGTTCCTCTGTGTTCTTCTAAGTTTTAGCTATTATATTACTTTGCTATTTTTTGTTGACTTTTTCTGTTCATCAGGTGCTATATCAGTTGTTCTCTGCTGATAATCAGTTTTGAATCTTGCTGTGTTTTTGACGCATATCTCTGGTTACCATAATAATGCTTGATAAATGTTCCTAAGATTTCTCTTTAATTGCAATGATGCCTGATGCCTGTTTGGGTTTGTGCTACTATAATAATGCTACTGTTTGGTTGATGTAATGATGTTTGCTGGGTAAGATGGCCTTTCTAATGTAATGTTGTACAGGGAGGAGCTGAAATTCTGTTTGCTGACTCAGCTCGATGACCATTCATATCTATTAGATTTTGTTGAGCTCCTTGTTGCAAGGGGGATTTCTTGTTATAGTTCCAGCAGACCATGGTTAAGTCTTCTGATTTCTTGGTTAACTAGTAGCCATTATTATTTAACCCTTGTGTTTTATTTTTTTTTAGGTTTGAAGGCTTCTGTTGGCTAGTGTTGTTAGTTTATCCTCTTCAGTTTTAATACAATTTAGTCTGTTGTTTGTTCAAAGCTAGACTTCTAGGATAGAGCTGGTGTGCATGCACCCTAAGTGTAATCAAAGTTGAATTTTTCAGAAGTTTTCATTGTGGGGTTAGGCAAGTTAAAAGAAATACAATTTTTTTAAGGCATTTCCACATCTGTAGGGCATGCCAGTATTTCAATGTGTATTGTTTAGGTTATATAAGTCTTGTTGATTAGCTTTTTAAATGAGTAAGTGATTGTCTTATTGAGTCCAAAACAGAGCAACAAGCATTTCCTTATTTTTTAAATGAAAAATAAACATTATGGAAGATGCAGTAACATTGACATAAGTCCATTATCGCATCGTTCGTTGCTTGCCCCCATTGTGTGGTAGTAATAGTGGATTTGTTTCCAGCTGTACCCCTTTGCCCCAAGCTGGGTGATGTCATTGTCACTGCTGTGCTCTGGGCATTCAAGTGTGGCAGGTCAGCATGTTGCCTCAGTCTACTCCACCACTCTCTGCTTGTCTCATCTTTCCCCTCTTCTCCAAATTTCTCTCTGATAGCTCCATTTAAACTGGGACCAATAAGGAAGGACACATAAAAAAACAAAACAAAAAAAAAAAACAGAACAGAAGTCTTTCCTGAGGTCTTCACAGATGCCATGTTGAATCAAATAAAATCTACATATAAGAAACATCGCAGGCAATAATGCAATATTTGCCACATGCTGTTAGTGCATTCAGAATGACATACTTGCACAGTACAGTTACACACTCACAAACTAGAGTCTCTAAGCTTCTTGTGCCCCTGATGGGAGACAGTGCCTTTCTGGTAGTAGTGATAAAGCACTTCCTGGCTGTTCAGCCCAACCCTAACCTCCTGCCTGTGTCTCTTCCGGCGCCACAGACCCAAACTCCCGCTGGCAAAACCTATTGATCCTCACAGCCACACAGCAACACCCAAGACAAAGCTTCTATCATCCCTGTTCTCTCTCTGAGACAGAGCAGATTATATTGCCATGCTTTCTTTTGGTGTGTCACTGATGTTCCATTGATGCACATATAAAATGAGTTAAACACTTTTTGAGGGGAGGGCCAGGGATATGTCTGCACCCACCCAGTCTGATTGCAGTTTAAGGACTTTGTTAAAATGGCACTTAAGGATCTCTGAGCTCAGCTGGTTGGACCCATTTTAGTTGGAGTGGCTGCTGAGGACTCCCAATTCTCTTAACCAATTATCTGTGCACTCATCTATGCACAGCGGGGCCACTCCCATCACTTGACCAATCAGAAATGTGAGAGCCTGAGGTTAGTAACTATGGCAAATTAATGCAGTATTTTAATAGAAAGTCAAATATAGTTCACAGAGTGAACAAACTTTATCATATTTAAAATTAGCACAGGGTATGATTTAAAAAAAAAAAAAACAGTACCTCACAAAAGTGTTCATAGTCCTCAACTTCTTCACATTTGATCATGTTACAGCCACAAGCCTCAGTGTATTTAAGAAGCAATAATAAAATATGTACTTTGTCATTACAAAATGTGTGTTTTTTTTTTAATTTTCAGGTAACCATATACAATACTTATGTAGTAGTACATAATTACATACATTTTCAACTGTACAGCACAAAAGAAATGTTTCTAGGAACACGAATACATACTTAATTTAAAATGTAAATGAAAAGATAAAGAAAACTAAAAGGGTTGCATCAACCATAATCTTCATACAACTCCCATAGTTTTTTTTCTTTTGTTTAACCACAAATTTATGTATTCTGCAATAATTAATCTGTACAGTAACATCCAAGATGACAAATTTATTATGGTTATGATTAGGGCTGAAACTATTCCTCGAGTGATTTGAGTAGGCTACCTCAATTATGAAAATTCCTCGAGGAAAATGTATCTGCCTCGAACCTTTGTTAAATTATATTTTATTATTTAGCGCACCATGTTCTGGCTGGGTTATTACTTGTGTTGCACAGAGCTCTCAATTCTGCCTGAGTTGTTGACGGAAGCTTAGTATTAGCAGCATAACGTCTGGTTTTCAACTTCAACTTGGGAGGATTTTATTGATAATGTCCGGGTCTTTATCGTTTTTCGGGAGACCAATAAGCATCCTTAAAATGACTGGCACCATGCCTGGAGTACGGTAGCCTTTTCTCCTCTAGAAGCTGCTTCCTGGTGGCCAATTTAGAGTGAAAGGCGAGGAAGAGCATTGCAGGTGTAGTTATACAGGTGAGCGGATAGACTGAACACTGCGGGCAGCTGCACATTAGATAGTAAATGTAAATGTAGCTTTACGGAGGAACTGGAAAATGTATTTCGTATCATCCTGGGCTCACGAAATGGGTGGCGGAGCTCATCATGGCGGCACATAGCTTATAGATGTGTTTGTGTGTGTGACTAACGAAAGTCAAATCTGGTCGCTAACATGAACACAAAAGCTATAAATGTCTGGGTAAGGTGAGAGTTCATCTATTAAATTGACTGAAGATGAATACATAAACAAAAAGCTGACGTGTAGACATTTTTTATAAGCGTATCTGTGAGCCTGCGTCTTCATTATCAAATTGAATATAATTTCAGATTTTTATATAACTTTTCTTCAGGTTAACTTGGAAAGTGAGCTATTATTGTTACAAGTTAATTTTCTAAACTACATAAACGTTATTGTTAGGGAAGCTCAAAAGTGAAAAATTGCATGCTGATGTTGATATGTGATAGTAAAACTACTGTTATGTTAGATTTACCAATGCTTTACTTTGTCTTTTTTTATTTGATTAATCGTAAGAATAGATTAATAGATTACTCAATTACTGAAATATTTTTTTTACAACTGCCCTAGATATGATATGTTTATTAGTTGGAAAATTAACTGAATTTGATTATATCAAATTATAACTAGAAGTGGATTGAAATGTAACTAAATTGGAATTTGTAGATCAAAACAGATTCATATTTGTGGATATGAATTTGTCCTGCTTTTCTGACAAAGCAGGACATGATGTCTGCTGCGAATTACCACCACATAAAAAAGTGCATACAAGGAGTTCTTTACATTTTAATGTTTAAAAATGTAAGATTTTCATTCATGCTGTCTTTGTTTTCAAGAACAGCAAGATCCTACCATTCATTAATTTTTAAACATGTTCTCAGAATCAGTAATTGCAACCTTCCAAATGCTTTTCTCTTCAGAGCTGTGAATCATCTTCTGGAACTGTACATTTCACTCTTTCAGAAGTGCTACATGTATTCACAGAGATACAAGTGTAATAAGGAAAGATTTAAGAATTTTTGTGACATTTGTTGGCTTGTCAACCAGCAGGATGTTTGGATAAGTATGGTGGAACACAGTCCTGGATTAGAGCTTTTGGCTAATATTGCAAGCATCTTCAATGAAGTGAAGTGTCCCCTTTAAAACTAGCATTAGGGTTTATTACTAGATTTATAGGAATTTTAACCTGAAAAGATAAAATAAGTCCATCTTTAAACGATAGAAGCTTATAATAGTGACCCCTCTTGCACCTCTCTGGTACTCGAGTCAAAGTAGTTCCCTCTGTGTCCTGGTGGTTTTACCCTATGCCCACCCACCTGCCTTTGAAAGATAGGCCCTTAGATATGATTGCCCTCATCTTGACCTACTTGAAGCACTTCTGATGTCTACTTCAAAAAAGAAGAAAAAGAATCAAACAGACTAGGGTTTATAACCACTTGTTTCAGTTTAATATAAATCTTCTATATCACCTTTTTACTCACTTACAGGATTAGAAAGCAGACTCCCCTCTGCATGTTCTGGTTATATGTAGCAGTCTCATATTTAGTGGACTATCATGCAAATCCTGAAACACTGAGATGTTATTTCCATGTTAAACCTGGAGCATCCATTTTATCTCAGACCTGGATTTAAAACTTCATCCACTGGCAAGAGGGTTCTGTGAGTAGCAATAATTGAGGGAATATTGCCTGTCTTGAAGAGAGAGCCATGGTTTTACGTGAGGGCCCAGAAAGTCATTTCATTTTTCTGCCTATTATTTTTTTCCTTCGGTGGCTTCTTTTCCTTTTTTTCTCCCACCGTTTTTTGAATCAAAGCGATGTTGAGCTAGTGCTTTGAGACTGGCAGATTGAGATGTGCAGTTGAGGGGCAGTAGGAGGAATGGGGGAGTTAAACCAAGGAGATATGAGTAGGTCCGATGTGACTGAAGGAATTGCTTCCAAAAAAAATGTGAGGGAAAAAAAGGGGAAGGGAACATTGGTGGGAGTCAGTAAGTGTCAGCATCTGAAAGGTCAAGGGTGTTATATGCAATATATCAGACTTGTGTAAGTTTCTTTGTCCATGTAAGAAGTTTTGTGACTCTGTCCTCACCTGATGACTCACACTCTGCTTTTAACCCTTCCTATTAAGTCTTCCTGCCTTTTCCTTCTCCCTGCCTCACTGATTATACTGACAGTAATTTGACAGCCACCAGGTTGACAGACTTGAAGGCAGCAGGGTAAGCGATTGTCAGGCATGGTGTTGTTGGGCAGCTGCTGACTGGCTGAAGAGCTGCCAGTGAGATTGGGAAGCAGCGAGTGGTCAGGGGATTGATGGGGAGGCGAGGGAGAGCTGTCGCCACAGTGATGCGATGGAGTGGGATAGACGGTCCGTGAGAAAGGCAGAGGAGGTTGGCGGGTAATGTAACCTCAGCTCAGCCCAAAACATCCAAGCACAACCAAATTGGTCTTGTCGGCTCCAGGAAGGGAGAAAAAAAGCCTTATTGTTACAAGAATGTCCCAACTGTATGATTGCCACACAGCCATCTCCTACTGCTAGGAGTAAGACAGCTCTCATAGAGTTCTTGTAATGTGAATATTTCCCCCTGTAGGTCAACTGTAACATTTGTCCCAAACAGTGAAGACCATCTGCAATGCACTTTTAGTTTATTCACACCCTTTCAACTGCTGGTGGTGGTCACAAGGCAACTGTGGCTCCAATATAGCTTGCCACCATCAGCATATGGATGTGTGCATGAATGGGTTAATGACTAGGGCTGTAACAATTCCTTGAATGATTTGAGTACCTCAGTTGTTAAAATTCCTCAGGGCAAATCATCTGCCTCAAAGCTTTGTTAAATTATGTTTTGTCATTTAGCGCATCAAGTTCTGGCTTGGTGATTGATGATGTTGTGCAACGCTCTCACTTCCGCCTCTGAGTTGTTGCTAAATGCTTCGTGCTAGCAGCATAACACTCAATTTTTAAGTTTGTTCTGGGGGGATTTTATTGATTGATGACAATGTCCAGGTTTTTATCATTTTTCGGGAGACCAATAAGCATACTTAAACTGACTGGTGCAATGCCTGGAGTACAGTAGCCTTTCTCGTCCTGGGCATACTCACATGTCTGATGCCAACCTTATTGGACCTCATACTCTAAACTCGCATAATACAAATGTGCACTTAAATACTCACTAAACAGTATTAGCGTCAAACTCAAAACAATTATAGACAATATTTAGGCTTAAAAATAGGGATGCTCCAATCAAATTTTTTGCTTTCGATTCTGATTACCCAGGGGGGCGATCACCGATCACTGCCTATCATCTGGATTGGCTGCAAATATTTCGTTTTAGGTATAAATGCAACTGTGCAATGTGATCTGGCAAAATAATAATAAAAAAAAAATATCTGGTAATAAATTCACCTAACTTAGACATAAACATGCACAATGCAGCAAGTATTCAGTCAAAAGGACAACTGAAAAACTTGCTATGAGTAAAACAATATTTAACAGTAAGGTTCTCAGTACCCTAAATTATACATGTCAAGTAAATCTGGATATCAAATAATATCAAGAAAAAAAACCCATTAATTTAAAGTCATATGCAGGTTGCATCAAAATAAATAATCCTGAGTCACTAAATCAAAACTTCCTGAGAGCATGGCCAGCTGCTTTGTGCTTGCTCTGATTGGTTTTTTTTCTGACCAAACTGAGTAATTCTATAGAAAACAGGGAGGAGGAGATACATTTTTTCAGAGATTATCTGAATTATGTTAGGTCATAGTGGAAGTTTTAATACGTATAAAAAATTATATATTTTTTTTGTTTAAGTTACATGCATTTGCTTTAAGCAGACGTTCGGTGTGAGACTTCACTACGGGGTGGAGGTTGAGTGGCGCTACGTCTGTGAAATATTACCACCAGTAGTGGGCCAACAGCAAGAGCAGAACCAGCGCCTTTCCCCGCTTGCTCGTTGACTTTAATTATTTCTGGGTTATTTGCTTAGCTTTCTGACTGTCCGGGTGCTCTTCCGGGTGAGTGTTTGTAGCTGTGTGCTGCTTTACCTGCTCTCTGATCGCACCAGATGTCTTTTTTCTTTCAGTGAGGGTTGTTCTGGCCATACTCCTTCAAGTGCTTGTTTTTTAAATGTCATAATAGGCTCGTGTTAATGCATTTTGACGTGCTTCACCACCGAGGTATTTCTCTGTTGCAACATGAAAACTTCCCCATGCACTCTGACCATTAAGCTTCCTCACTACATTGCTTAGGATTTGTTGCTGCGCGCTGGCGCAGTGTGAAGGAGAGGCTAAGTTGCACACACAGGCTACGGAGTGAGATACAGGTGATCGTTTTTTGTGATCGGCAAGACGAGACAGTGATCAACGATCACCGATCATACACTTTTTCACGGAAATTGGCTGATTACAATCAGTGGCCGATCAATTGGCACACCTCTAATTAAGAGCCTTTTTAGTTTTCAATAGTATGCATGGATATTGTATGTTCATTAGTGCTAATTTCTTTCTTTCATAATGATAAAAATAATCATCCATCTTTTCATTGCTTAATTTTGGTTCATAATGTTGTCTGGAAGGCAGCTTTTGTTCTTAAGGTCTTGTATTCATGAAAACTAGAAGGGTATTATTCAGGTCACACAATTCATGGAAACAACCCAAAATATAACATGAAAGGATAATGAAAAAAATAAAAAAAAATGGTTATGTGTTTTTTTTTATCTATCATCAGCAATAACCTAGTACTGCTGTACCTGTGGACACATCAGAGGGGTTTATGGGATCTTTATTCCTGATTGCACCCTTGTGAGCTGACAACGGCATAAATCTCTGTGGTGCTTTAAGCAGCAGCATATGCAGCTATGAATTGCTTAGTGAGGTTGTTACACTGGAAAGAGAGAGAAGAGTTCAGACTATGTGCTCCTCGAGAGAATTCCCTCCAGCCTCCACACTGCACAAAATGTCGACATGAAATATTACTAAAATGCACTTGAGCATTAAATCTTATTGTTGTAAACAAATTGAATTGTTGGGTGACATAATTTTAAACTTTAAGCAAAACAGAGCTCCAAGGGTTTTTACTTTGTTAAAACTGATAGACGTATCATGATGAGACTGATTATTAAATTCACATTGAGGCAATTTTATTTCCTTCTGCTAGTAGAGAAGTAAAGTTTGGAAAGCCTCAACAGAATTACTTTCTTATTTACAGACACATCTTTAGTATGAGTGTTTTGAATTTGTATTTGTCATAAACTTTTATGAAGCTGATATTTATCCATTTTTGGTGGTTATGTCATGATTATTTTTCTATAGAAGCTCCAATCATTCATAACATCATTACCGCCGGCCTAGAAATGACTAGAATGCTGTAGGCATTCACACTATTGAGTTCCTCTTTTCTGGTTGCTCTGTAAATTTTAAGCGCTTCTTCTCCTGCATACTTTGTGCTATTTTCACCATTCAACTTTTATGCTATTCAGCTTGCTCTTCTAATGCTGGCTACATCTCTTGGTACTCATAACCTTCATACTTTTTATAATATTCAGCTTTTTATGAATTTTTCACCCCATAGAAATGGGAGAAACCCTTCCGTCCTGTGCCAGAATTGAGAATTACAATATAAAATGTCTGTTGTGTTTTACAGTGGATATTTTAGATCTTGCCTATTATGGCAATGAATCAGTTTCAGATCTGTCATTGTGGACACAAGGCATTAGCCATTTTGAAGTTGGGAAGTTAAACAGCAGAACTTTTTTGTAGTCACCATGCTAAATGATGGTCACTGTGGTTACATGATGCCTCTAAACAAATGTTGACATCTCAGGAACCATAAAAGGTATGGATTTTATTCACTCGCCGTTTTTATCAGAAGGAATAGGGGGACATTTCTGTTCTTTTCAAATTTTAGGGTTTATGTAATTTTTTGTATTATTTTTTTTTTACATTTAATGGAATATATTCCTGTATACCAGGATGCTAGTGGTAGCCTAGATGCTGTCATTAGTATTTTAGCTAGTTCTAGCTTTTTAAGGCTCATAGGAAATGCATATTTTCTAGTTCTTCCTTCAGGTTTTATAGTGCAAGGCTAATATCAATGTGTGTGATATACTCTTTTTTTGTATGCCTATATTTTAGTGAACAATGGTAAATATGACAGTTATTTATATTTAACTTATACTTAAAAATACATTTTGAAAGGCCCTGGTTCCATACATTGCATGCACATATCTTTTTAGATAACTTGGTCTAAAAATGGGACTGGTAATAGAGTGTTACAAGTTTGAGATATAAAAAAATAAAAATATAGAGATTTCTAAACATTTCAACTTGTTGATTTTTATACATAAAAGTAGAAGTTCTACTTCAGGCTCCTCTTGGATGAAGGACCTCCTCAGACTGAACCCAGTCATAACATGAAAGAAATTAATTTCAGAAGCTTGTATTCAGGACTTTGTTCTTGTGGTCATAATCCATAATTCATGTCCACATGTAAGGATCAGAACATGGATAGAACGAGAACTTTAGTTTTTTTGTTTCAGCTCTTTCTTTCACCTTGACAGACCAAAAGAATATACTACATTTTTGCAAAGAAGGGCCTAGTCCGTTCAATCAGTTCAATTCTTGTTCCATCCTGTCATCACAAGACAGAGATTCTTGAACTGAATCACGTGAGACACTGACTGACCCTGTACCCGTAGAAAATATTCCACATTTTCCAGGTGAGTCAAACTTGAAGTAATAGGCAGACCTATTACTTCAAGTAACTGCTTCATATCTTGCTACTCCAGTAGCTGCTGAAGATTCAGCCCTTGAAATGCCAAACACATAACCAGGAAAAACCAAACATCCTTGGTCTATTAATGTGAAAACATAATTACTCATGTTAAGGCATAAAAATTGAAGAACGATCAAGATTAACCAGATGCAATCAAAGCTGGTTTGTGTCACATGTTTAAAAATCTCTAGGATTTTACTCTTGCTTAAATTATATCTTTACACATTAATTCAACTTACATAACAGCAACTCCTACATTGATTGATAATATAAATTACCTTCAATTTATACATTGATAGTACTTTTTTGGTTTCTTCAGTTTGTCTTAAACTTTCACCACTGTTCTAATGCTAAGCAGAGCTGAAACCTACTGCTATTCAATCACTTTACACTGAAATAACAAGAAAAGGTAACTCCCTTTGTTATAAATACTGGGGCCCCATGTTAACATTCTACCCTGTGCTCAGTTGAACAAAGTTCCACACAGTTCCATCCCTGCCTTACCTCACCTCATCTTACTGCTTGACTAACCAAAAGCATATTCTAGAATAGGCCTGTCAGAGGGCAGAGGCAGGAGACCAAATCTAGGTGAAATGCACTCACTTTAAAAAAGGGATCGTGGATGGAGGGGATTCTGGAACTAACCAGCTTTCTAGCAAAATTATTTAATTTATTTTGATTTAAAATAGTCCTTGTATTTGATGAAATAGACATGATCGTCCTGGAAATGCTACAGCTATTTGTTGATTATTTAATTAAATCTTTCCTTTCCATTATGGCTTATCTACCAGACACTTTCTCCTCACAATGGTGTTCCTTTAACGAGGACTTTACTGTAATGGACCCTTAACGAGGAGTGAGCCTCCCTGCCTGGCCCGGCATCTGTGCTGTGCCTGGCTGGGTAGATTACGGCGCGCTCCCACTAAAGTGCCCATCACCACTCCCTCGCAGCCTGTTACTCCTTCCCTAATCCAGCCTGCCGAGATACTGCAGTTTGTCAAATCTCAGGCCATATGCTCACTCAAAGATCAATTGGGATGGGAGGGCGAGGAACCAAAGCTGGAGTTTTCCACATTCTAACTAAGGATGCAAGCTTCTCCAAAGAGAGTGAGCTCATCTTCTGTCTTCTCATCAAGTGAAGCAGGTCAGCAACACTGATTCATGGCAGCAGATGGAAATGTTGACTCTTATTGTTCTCTTTTGCAAAGTCTGAACAGGATGGGGAGCCACTATTGCTAATCAGATAGTGCAGTGCTGTTATCATTACAAAGAATATGGGGGTGTCTCACATTATGTATCATGCATACACACACAGAGAGACCAAGTAAGCTTTAGGGTAGTTGCTGGAAAGCATAATATGTTTCCAGAGTGTGACCCTAAAGAGGTCAGAGGGAGAGGTGGACAGGCTGAGACAAAGAGCTAATGCATGACCTTTACATAGCATGTGCAGCTGATATACTAGTGAGAAGCTTGGAGCTTAGGGCTCTTACTGTATTTAGTCAAAAGAGATAAAAATGCTATTTGCAGAGAATCACATCATAGTTACTGTAACTTTATGTACGCACCACAGTTCTAAGTTTAGATGAATAACTGTTATTTTAACAAAATCTTTGGTATTTTAACAAAATCTTTATTACCATGGACACATTCAAGTAACAGGTCAAGATTTTAGAATAAAAAAAATACATAACTACTGTTTCACTTTGGAACATTAGTGAAGATAATTGGTGGAATGTTTTTTAATGAGGAAACTTTCTTCATTTTCTATATCTTCATTTTCTATAAACAAAACGCTGTTCAGTTCTAGTATTAATATGCATTTTCCTGAACTTGAGGCTCATATATATAAGCAATCAATTCAATTTGTTATTAAAATCTGACCTGGGTGATCATATTTGAGGTGTCTTTTTTTTAAAATTGATATAAATAAGTTGTCAAATCAAAAAGTGGGCCACCTCGTGACATCAACAAGTCTGCCTGTTAGTTGAAATAAATTGCTTGAACTATTGATAACTCATTCATCAACATGATTGAGAGTTAACTGAGTCACGTTTTGAAGTGTTATTTTGGCTTGAAAACCACAACCGTAATTGTGTAGTTTAACACAAAATGACAGTGATAGGGATGAGAAAAATATTGCTGTAATTTTAAGTTCTTTTGATCACACAATGAACAAACTAAAGATTCTGACCCAGAATGCATTGTTTTGTCACCTTTGGTTGTAATAATGGTGAGCAAATGATGAACGTTTTCCATCACTTTAATACTGATTTTCATGGTCTGTTAGCCCCCCCAAAATGTAAAAAGCTCAAATAAGTTATCTTCCTTGTGATCCACAATGGTAGATAGATGGTCATTTTATGTTATTGAAAACACATACACTTGAAATTTATATTTTTTAATATAGAGGATTTAAGCAGTTTGAGCTTTGTGCATATCTACATGAAGTGTCTTAAGTATAAAAGAAACATTAATGACCACCGAACTTAGCCTCAGACACCCACCTCACATTTATAAGAGACTTGCCTGTAGGTTTTGACCCCAGTCTAACCAAAGGTTTTATGATTTTCTAATAGTAGAAAAAGCAATGTTACTCTTGAAAACAAAACACCAAAATAGACTACCCTGGTTTGTGATTTTGTAAACATTAAAATCTCATCTCTGGTCTTTATTCAAGATTTTGAGTTTATAGCAGCACAGATATTTGAGTTTGCATAACATTATACAGGAAGTTTACTGACAGAGCCACATAATATCAGCTACTTGCAATGTTTAAGTCAAAGGTGAGGTGAGAGACAGAGTATAGTGTGGACATGCATTTCAAACAGTTCAGAATCTTATCTGTAATTTATTCAGAAAAAATATAGAATAAAGCTTCTACTCTGGCGTGCCTAATTTCTCAAAAGTAAGAAGCAAAAGCTTAAACTCAAGCTCTCAGACCTTTTAAGGTCATTACCATCCAGTTTGTTTCTACATCAATGCTCTACACAAGGGTGACTGGGTTTGAGTAGCTACCTAACACAGCTCATTAGCTCTTTGTGGTTCAAATTCTGTCTCCAAATAAACATAATACTGTGAGTGTGAGGTCAGTTCTGGAATTACAGGCAGTGTCAACCTTCATTATGGCATACCTTTCCTTCACAGCACATCTTGTCACCTGGCAAGCATCTTTTTATTTAGCTGAAATTACGACTTTTATTTGTTTCTATTCTAATGTCTCTCTTCCCTGTCTTTGTCAGTCCCATTAAGTTTATTTGTCTCTTTCTTCCCCCGTTGTTATCACACTGTGTTCATCAAGGCGTATTGAGATGAAGAAGTCCTCTGATGATTGTGATACTTTGTGTTGTAGAAGAAAATTCAAAAGTATCTCTGTGGGGGCAGGGAGGAGAGAGATATACAAAGCATTTAAAGACTGAAAGGTCAGGTTGGTAAATTGCCTTTCTGTACATGAGTCTTACCAGTCCTTTGACTATAATGTGTAGGATTAATCCATTCTCTTGTCCTTTGTGTTTTCTGTGATGAAGAGACCGTGTAATATGTGAAGAGCAGATTTTTTTAAACATTCTTTCTTCCCCTCCCTTTGTAACATGAACCTAGAGAGAAGGTGCTTTGATTTTATTTTATCTTTTTAAATCACTCTTTATTTTTGTAGCTGTTTGAAAGCTGTAAGGCATTGATGCAATTCTCATCCTAACATTATACAAGCATATTATGGAGGAATGTGGATGCATTCATGAATGTTTTTCTTTCTCTTCCCCTTCAAAAACTTTTCTGCAAACAGCCACATCTATATCTCTGGTGGTCTTCATTTTCATATAATTGAATCGAGGCTCTTCCAACTGCGAGGCAGGATTTGGTTAAGCTGAAAGTAGTCCTTGACTGCTGCTACCTCTGTGCAGATTCGGTTACAGCTGCTACCGCAGCAGCAGCCTGCCAGGGCCTGTCTCCGTGGATACCTCCCCTAATTACTGTGTTTATTGGAAATTAAAGATATACTAGCTAATGAAACGCGGCAAACATTACCGCCGATGCAATATCATTAATTCTAGCCTGGCTCCCGTCTCCCATGTGAAGCAGAAGCAGAAAGAGGTGCAGCATATTAGCATAAATATGATTTTAGTCAGCTGGAAAGTACTTAAATGAAAAAAGACAATGAAAAAAAAGGTGTGTTTTCAATTCTAACTTTAGAAACAACAATGGCTCAAATGAATAGATGATTGCAGACTGGGGACAGTAAAGGCAGTGGACAGAGATGAACCAGGAGAGATTCATTATATCTTGTATTGGTGTCTTGAGAACGGCCAGTACATTTTTTGCAAGAAGAGACATTTGTTATTTTACTCAAGGCAGAAAGAACAACAATGATTTTTATTTATTATTTATTTTTGTGGGTCGGGACATTTTATACTTTACAAGAACAGAGCAACGGAACTACAGGGAAGTTTTTATAGGTCCCTCCCACTGCAGGCCTTTGCATAAAATAGTTGTTGAATACAATGCAAGAAAAATGTTCTGCACAGAAAATTTGTCAAAAACAAGCTGCAAAAACTCCCATACCAAGCTGCAAAAACAGAACGGTGTCCTTTTGTTCTTGCAGCTCCGGGAGGGAGAACAAATGCATCTGTTCTTGTGGAGTATGTACAAGCCTTTAGTTGTAACCACTTGGCTTATTCCCTGCTACCACCATGCTCTCAAGTGCATTTTCACAGTCCCTGCACCTCAACTCAGACTAACAAAGGATTTACAGATTAAAATGCCTATATCATAAACAGCGTGGGTCTCTGGAGATTACACTCAGTGGTACAGAGCGGCTGCCTATTTTAGTATCAATAAAACATTTGCCCCTGAACAGTGTAATTATTTTTTTTTATCATGTTTGCAGCCTATATGTATTGAAAAATGCCAATGCCTTTTAAATTAATGTATAGATTTTCTTATTACACGGTCAAGAATCTAATCTTTAGACTTGATCAAAAAGTCAAATGATCAATTTTGGTTGTCTTTGTTGTTTTTTTCCCCCTTTTAAACGTGTTTCTCTTGTGAAGCATTTGTATTTGAACTATTAGTAAACCACAGTTTATAGTCTTACCAAATTTTCAGTTGTCCTGATACACTGCAATTCTTAGCATGTTGCTACATTGGTCAATAATGACTGTCATCTTCAAAGCTTTCAGTTCATGGAGGTGACGAACATCTCATTCTGCAATCTAGCCTTTCCAGGATTAATTGGAATCACAAAAAAAACCTGCAGTGAGCTATTATTTTATCAACAAATCATTAAAGCACAGAGCAAGGAAGCCAATTTTACTGTGGCATCTTGGGAAACATCTGCCTAAGATCCTTTCTATTTCAGATGCAGTTTAGAAACTGAATGTAAGTCAAGTCAGAGACATTTAGAAATAAAGGATGCAACTACTTGTATTTTATGTGAGGTTTTGTATGAAACAGGAAATTTCTAAAACAAAGTTCACTCCTCCATGGAATCCTGGTTGGCAGAGGCTATTGATTGTTTTAAAAAAAGGAACTAAAGATATAAAACATTAACATTACTATGTCAAATTTGGTGGATTTAATTACTATATTGCAGACCCTGTAATAATGACCAAATATAGTTAAAACCTTAATTTCACTTCTGAATAGTTTATAGCTTTTATTTTGCTGTATCAACTGTTATATAAAACAACTAAACACAAAACTGCTTAAAGAGATAAAAACTTAATTAGAAAAATGTGTTTTTATTTTAATGAGCTTGAGAAATTGTCATTGGTTATTTTGCTTGAGCAAAGTTATGGGTTTACTTTGTCAAACGTGGAATTCTGACAAAATGGAAAATGAAAACGAGAAAAAAAAAGTTAAATTGGAAAAAGGATTAGTAAACTTATTAAAAGCAGACTTTCAGTTTCTATCCTATGCTTACTTGCACTGTCTTGCTATCTATGGGGATATTGGACTTCTTTAGCCAACACTCAGTTGTTTTACCATCATCACATAAAGTAGCCTAGGTTAAACCAAAAGCATGTTTATGTACAATATTTGGTTTCTTTTGCTTGTAAGCTTTAGACAGATAAGAATCCTCATACTGTTCATTACATTTGATGTTGCCAGCTTGCATTTGCTTGATTCAGAAACCGTAATCAGCAGCTTATAAATTAAATAAAAAAGGAAAAAAAAAACAACTGCTTGGGACTTATCTCTTTCCAAAGTAAGAAGATTTTTTTCTTGCAAAACTTTGCTGTTCTTAGTGACAGACTTTGCAGCAGCAACAACCATCAAGTAGTCATAGCATTTCCAACAAATTGACCTTTGTCTTCTGACCAAACTTTCAAATCTGTGTATCCTATTGTATTATTTTTTATATCTTTAGTGACTTCATTCTGTTTTTCTTATGGAAACTTATAAGAAAAACATATAACACGTTTAAAAGGGGAAAAAAAAAACAACAAAGACACAACCAAAATTGATCATTTGACTTTTTGATCTAGTCTAAAGATTAGATTCTTGACCGTGTGACAAGAAAATCTATATATTAATTTAAAAGGCATTGGTATTTTTCAATTTTTCATTTCCCCTAATTGCACTTATTTGCAAGGAAATAAAATGTATACTCTTATGAGTTGTTTAAATTCCAAACAGTATGCTGACAAGTTGCTCCACTTTTTCTATTTTAACTGTTTATGTAAAAGGGGGAAAAAAAAACCCTCACCTAGCTCTCATGTTCACTCTGCTCTTCCTTTTCTCCATAGGGTGTCTACTTTTTTCTTTTCTTTGCTTTGCATGTTTCCAATTGCATTTAAAAGAGAGAAGCCACTTTTTTTCCTAACAAAGCAGCGTCAGAAAAGAGAGAACAGTTGGGAGCACAAGAGGGTTTCCACTTTTCTTTGGTTTATTTATATATTTCTTTTCTCATTCCTCCCTGGAGATCACGGCTGTTGGAGTATCAGTCAACGTGGACAAAGGAACTCTGGGGACTGCCATTCTTTTTCTGCCTCCAGGGAAAACTTGTTCGGAACAATTTTATTGCACTAGCCCCACAGAGGATTCCTCCTTTTCCCCTTTCTCTTCCGCTGCCTTCATATTTATTTTGAAAATATGTAGACAGTCCTGTAAAAAGGAAAGATTAGAGGATGTGAAAAAAAAAACAAAGATGGGGACTCTGTCTTATGTAAGAATGTCAAGTCTTCGTAGCTGGTGCAGGATGTGCATGAGAGTCTGTTTAATGCTGTGCTTTGTTGTCTATTTGATGCTTCACAACTAATTATGCTCTCCGTAAAAAGTTAGAGCTTCTCTGCATCTTTAAACATTAAGCACTGCCATCCAGCTCGTGTAGCGCTGGAAGCTCCCTGCTGTGGCTTGCCAGTTTTGTTCTAAACACATTTCTTTGTGTGCAAATGTCCTCCTCACACCTTGGAGCTGTGCTCTAATATGATTAACGCGAGAGTCATCCCAGCAGTTGTCCATGCTCCAGAGCACTGCGTCTGCCCTTTGGACCGTCTACAGCTGCAGTGATGAAACCAAACACATTTATCAGGAGCCCTGATATTAAACTGCACCATTTTCATCATCACAGCACCAGCCACCACACCCTGAAAAAATAAAAATAATAACGTCAGAATCCAATTTGATAAGGCAATAATTGGATTTACAAACAACTGAGGGGAGATGTGATCCCAGATTATTTATCTAATGAAGTCTTGTGATATTGGCCATATGCAGATTGTTAACTACGGGAAGTGTTTTTAATAAATCCCCTGGCACATTTGCAGGGAGGTGTGGAATGGAATACATTATTAGTCCTGTATTTGTGAAATCCTTTTGCAGTGAATGATGTTAGAGATGCTTGACAAAAGTATGGGCTGATGGATGTTATGAAAGTGGGACGGCTTAAGCCGGGCACGTTTATGTGTAAGAACCCAGGTGCATTTAAACCCCACAGTCAGTTGGTCGGTGAATGAAAGGTGTCAATAAATAAGCAGGAGATGCTAGCTATCATGACAGCTCTCCTCGGTACAGACGGGGAGCAGCATGTAGAAATGGTCTTCTCCTTCCATCCATCTCTGCCATTTCGTCACAGTTTAATCCCTCCATCCCATCTGGGAGGAGCTGAGATTGCATGGCTCCTTCATTCTTATAAGTTAACTCCCAATAAAACTTGTCCCCAGTGACTCTTGGCTCCTCACAGGGTTTGATTAAAGCTATTCTGCCTTGGGACAGCAGGCGTCCATAAGGTGACGGCTCATTCAGAGGAGGCACATAATGGTATGAAGACTGTGGACTGTATGGAGCCCTTGGAGAAGTATGCATTAATCGCCCTGATGGCAGCGAACATAGACACCTCCCGCAATTTGTCTTTTGTGAGTGGCCTTGAGGGACTTCTCACACGCCCTCGATTGCATGCTGTCTTGAAGCTCGAAGCTCGTCAAAGAGCTCTAAAGTGAAATTTTAATGAGCTACAGTATGCATTGGCCCCCAGTGTGATTTTTCTGTTCAAATTTAAAGAAGTGGATGCCTGTGGATGGTGTCACTGAAATTATCAGCAGTACAGAGTGCTCATATGTTCAAGACAGTATGTGACCTCTGTGTAACAGCAAGAGTGAGACAGAAATGTCTTGTTTCTCTTCTTCTCCCCCACAACCCTCTTCTAATCTCCCAGCAGGCTGATAATGATGGACAGACAGGCACATTCTTCCATTCCCTTTCCTGGATGTGGTAACCTCTCTGCCATCCTCTCAGACTACTTATTGGCAGGATGACCTATTTTTATGAACACATTCCTTTCCCACCTCCATGCCAGATGCGGCTCAGCTCAAAGGGACCATGGAAGAAAAGCCTCCTGTTTACTGAGCCGCTGTCCTCGCCACATCTTTAGCAGAGGTCATAACAGCACAGGCTCTGCCTCACACAAGCACACAAAAATACACGAAATAACATACATCTCTTGCACAATGCTTGTTGCACTCAAAAGCAACTGTTCAAATATATGTTGTGCACAGATAATTGAGAGAAATGTCAAACATGCTTCAGGTGTGTCTCACCATTCAGAATTTGGTCCTGTCATCTGGTTCCTTAGTCCACAGATCAAGGCAGGCACAGAGACAGGCAGACGAATGAGTCTCACTTTGTTAACAGTCCCTGGCTACAGAACAGCCCCTGTCGCCTGCTTTCGGAGGGTGATTTTTCAGCCTCCAGGTGTTTACCTGCAGGATGCACATCCCTCCTGAGAAACACATCAGTGTCACACACTAGCTGTGGGCAAGAACATCGCTCAGTGTTGAGTGAGAGAGCGAGCAACAAGGGTGGGGCTGGTGGTGGCAAACAAACAGAGAATTGAGGGCAGCATTACTTTGTGTGCAGCTCTGCTGGAGCTCAGACTCATTAGGTATGAAGCCATCTCAGAACAGGCGTCTGTATCCTGTAAGAGATCCCACCAGAGACGACATCGAGAGAGCCATCAGATCTTTTAAAGTGGGACCCTTTGAACGCAATCTACCAGCCCCCTTTCCTTCCTTCATTCCAGTTCCTAACTAAACAATGAGTCTGGATGGAAATTTAATGAGATTTCTGTCCTGCTTAACACTACTGCAGCTGTGTGGAGACAGGATGTTTTGTTCACTTACTTTACCTTCGATGTGCAGGCTGTGGGGTGAAAGTTGCAAATGGAAAGAGGAAGAATAGATGAGTATCTGCTTGCATCTGATGAAAGGTCTAAGTGATACAAATGTGTCCCATTTCGGTGATCTATCCAGCCCCGTGTCATCAATGTGATTTGTGGGAAAGGTCGTGCAAGAAATGACTTTGGCTCAGGAGGCAAATCCTTGGTTTATGTTTGTTGTGCCTGGTGCAGCAGCCCACAGAGCGAGAGGCTGCCTGAGACCAGCGTCTGGTGCAGGTGGTGTTTTTTGGACGACAGAGCTGATATATCATTTGCCAAGGTCGTACTCAATTAGGCCATTTGTTGAGCATAGCTGCTTGAGCTTGGCTTAATCAACCGAGGAATGGAGACAACAATGACAAAACAGGAAGTAAATTAGGCATGGCCAGGCCACACTTTCTAGCAGCATGCTGGAGAAATGCTCCATTTAGTTGACTAGTCTCTTTCCCCAGCAACCTCTGGTCCTGTCATGTTGGCACAAGTCCACACATGGCACAAACACAAACCTGACACTTTTTATGTGACTTTCCAATGCAGTTGAAACAACCTTTCTGAATTATGACAGGACACACACAAAAGGTCAATTATGCCAGATGGGCACACTTAGTAAACAAATTGAAAAAATTGAAAAAAGTGGGAACAAGTATAATTGTACCGTGTGGCATATATCACACAAATTGGCATTGCCATGACAAAGAAACAACATTTGTTTACCCTGATTATGCCAAGACCTTGAGGGGCGCTAAAGCATCTGTGTAAGTGGGTACAACCCTGGAGGAAAGAAGTCAGACTGTGTTAATAGTGGAGCAATCAGTGGCCATTCAGGTTAATGGGCTTTCAGCAAGTCAGCCCTGGCTAATGTGTGATTTGGAGGGTCAGCCCGTTGCTCAGCGGCAAACACCGGTCACATTCACCCTCGCCACATGCTGCCAATGCAAGTCTTAGTTTTCCCACCACACCCTCAAGCTTCTTGACTGCGCATGATAGTAAATATTTGATTAAATAAATGAAGGTTGATTAGCTCTCAGAGGCCTGGCAGGTGACTTATGTTTCAGCTTTATACTAAGGGACCCGTCTACACTGTCATCTCTTGTCCCTGTAAACTAATTTAAGGAGTGTGTGGGTGGTTTGGAGGGCGATGCCAGGTGATTCATTTAATTTTAGAGAACTGCACAGATGATGTGTCAGTCTTGCTTCATACACAGCAAGTGAAAGTATCATCACTGTGAATCCTCATTTTTACCTGTTCCTCTTTGGCTGCTTTTCTGTCTCTTTCTTCCTGACTCACTTTCTGTGAGACCTCTTAAGCTGTGACATTTCCGTTTCCCTGGAGACAGAGCGTGCCAGACGGTTGCCACAGCAACGCCCTGCTCTTTAAGGCGTGCGCAGCATTAGTCCACCCCCTCCTCTACCCCACACCAGGAACGGGAGGAGGGAAAGGGGTAAAAAAAGGAAATGGGAGGTGTGGGGGACAAAGGTGTGGGGCTCTAGAGAGAAAGCACACCTGCTGACTTCCTGCTAATTGGATGTTTCTCTTTCTCACCAGCACTTCCTGTTATACTTAAAGTTTTTACCCCCTCCATGGATTGCCCCTCTTTCTCTAACTCAGTTACTCTACATCTGTTCTGTGATTTTTAAGCTCCCACTCAGTTTTTGTCTGTTTCTTCAGAGAGTGTAACAGACTCATTAGAAACTTTATAATGTACTCCTGCTAGTTTTGCCCACCTTTCATTTTCTGGTATCAGTAATCTTATCCAAAATTTCTGATCTATATTGACACAACAAATGTAGAAATGTAGTTGCTGGAGAGTTGTCTGCCATGATGCACATCACCCATTGCACCATATCTTAAAAATATTCTGCTGACTGTAGAGGCCATTGAGGTATAGTGAATTCATTGTCATGTTCAAGAAACAAATCTGTTGCAATCTGGGCTTTGTTACATGATGCTTTATCCTGCGTCAGAAGATTGTGGTTATACTGTAATCATCTTGAGTATTCTTCAACACTCAAGACTGCTGTGGATGGTGAAAATGCAAAACTAGTAACTAAAGTGCCAAAAGAAATTATCCCCAGCATTTTTATGCCGTCGCAATGAGCCAAAACTTTATGTTCTTTAAGTCAGATTCTGACCCTATTATATGAATTAGGGCTGCACAGTGGCGCAGTTGGTAGCAGTATTGCCTTGCAGCAAGAAGGTGCTGGGGGTTTTTCTGCACAGAATTTGCATGTTTTTCCTATGCGTGCGTGGGTTCTCTTCGGGTTCTCTGGCTTCCTCCCACAGTCCAAAAACATGACTCTCAGGTTAATTGGTCTTTCCAAATTCTCCCTAAGTGTGTGTGAGTTTGCATGGTTGTTTGTCCTGTTTGTCTCTGTGTTGCCCTGCGACAGACTGGCGACCTGTCCAGGGTGTACCCCGCCTCTCGCCCGGAACACAGCTGGAGATGGGCACCAACAACTCCCGACCCCATGAGGGAGAAGGGTGATCAGAAAATGGATGAATGGATAGATGCCTGAATTATCTTGTATTTCTTTGAGCCAGGCAATGTTTTTACAAATTAAGTGAGTTTGTGTAAATTATATTCTCAGTTTCTTGTTCTTAACTCACATGAGTAACAAATTCTGCTTGTCGTACTGATGTGACTCTTCCTAGTCCTTCCTTGTTCTTGATCCAAAGCCCTGTCCTAATATCTGGATGAAAGGACTTATTTCCTTTACATTGTTTTGCATTTCATTCTCATGCAAAATGAGTCCTGGCATAGATAAGTGTCAGTTACAAGTGGTTATTACACACTTTTTGTTTTCATCATTCTCTACATTTAGCACTGACTGTGTTCATCACTGTGTTAATATTCAATATTTTGTTTTTTCAGTTATTACCTGTAGCTATTTTTGAAGAGCTAAAATTAAATTCAGCTTTAGCCTATGTACTATACTCCATCTTTAATTCTGGACTGAGGGTTTTTTTTTTTCTTGGTACTCTTCTCGGGGAGCCTTGACAGGTGGCCAGACCAGCCTGTCACCCCATCGGCTGGTGACATTTGAGCAATATGAAAATTATCTTGTGTGCATCACACTGGGGCTCAACTATTCCTGTTCAATTAAGTCCACGAACAAACTGTCTGTGTGTTTTCCTGGTGATAAAGTCATAGCTATTGACTTATGAGTATCGTGAATGACAATTCTGAAATCTGTTTCCTGCCACACTGTGATTGCTGAGCAGTGTGTTTGTCTATTTGCCAGGAAGGCGACAGGCAAATAGATGGTTCAATCACTGAGAAGGGACTAAGAAGATAACGCAATAATGGTAGAACCTAAAGGATACCCCAAACAATACACCTGCATGTCGCCTACCAGCTATGAGATATTGCTTTTCATAACATTTGTAACTACTGTCACTTTTCTGTATATTACACACAGTGCCTAAGGTATAAACATCTACAGTAAATGGAATTTATTAGCTTTGAGTCATTCACTCCCATAACAACAATTTTCTCAAGGTGCCAGATACATTTAAAACAAAAAGAATGTGGACATAAAAGGCCTTATGACTTCATATTGTTATCTTCTGCTCAGGCTCAGTCCACCTGGCCTATTTAGCTCCATCAGCTAGAGCTCACAATCCCACTATTGATCCATTGACTATCTGGGCTTCATCTATCCAACCCATCTACCTCTGAGCACTTCAATTATCAAAGCCATAACAGCCACACTGCCGTAAGTGGCAGCTTGTCGGACACTGTAATATGTCAGGGAATAGAATTCTGACCGCAGCATCATAGTGCCAAATGCTCCTCCATAAGTCACCTTGATCCTGAAGGGCCGTCAGGTGCTGACAGGTCTGTGAAAGGGACCAGCTCGCCTCGCAGAGCACCGCAACCCCACTCAGTGTAGGTGAACAATCTGCACACCCAATCCTAAACTACTAAAAATAGATCACCTATTATTAGATGCACACAAATAAAAGATTTGGGTGCATCGATAGATCTGTCAAGTTTAAAAAACTATGAACATGCAGTATCTTATTATATGAAAAGCGGTGGCGGTTTATTTTGCATGCATCAATTAATGGATTTTGATTACCAAAGTATCCCAACCAGTTTTATATATACGGTAAATAACTTTTGCTTCCAATCTTTTCTTAGTCAGAGATTTGGCATTTAGTATCTGTACAGTTTACATACAATAAAATGAATCTCTAAAAATATAGTGAAAATTGTGCAATATATCAAAAATGTTACATTAAAAGATTACCAATGGTAATCTTTGGTAACATATTAAAACGCTACCAATAACATTTAAAAAAAGTATAATTCTGTGCTCTATATTGAGTGTTTATTTTGATTTCTGGTATATTTATATAAGCCTTCATACTTATGAAGGTTACTACATTTATTCATAGTTGTTTATCTCTAAAACAATACATAAGCATGCACCTTACAATACAGTTCACTGGAAAATGTGCTGCATGCATCAGAAAGTTAATAACATCCAGAATTTTTTCATTTTATTTTGCGAAATGACAAGGACGTGGTTTTTGAAACAGTCCGTCTGGCCTGAGTGTGCTGGCTGCCAGGGGACAGGATATTGATCTGAGAGCCGGTCTGAGCTGGGTGAAACAGCACGACTGTATCGCTGCCTACGCCAACACACAGATGCTCTATAAAATGATCAGATTCTTGGAGATTAAAGATGTTTGTGTGTGCAGGAAGGAAAGATATGAGGGAAGAAAGGAAACCGCGCAAGAGGAACGTGTGAGGAAAAACATCAGAATGGTTTTCTGTGCATGTGGGTACTTGTATGCGTGTGTGTGTGCACGTGTACATGTCGCCGTGTGTGTGTGTGTGTCTCCATGTGTTTACACCAAACCCCTTTCAAAGGGACTCCTGCTGATAGCCTCAGGTCTGGAGGTTTGTGACTCAGAGCTGTAGTAATGGACTGAGGTGGGTTGGAAGTGATACCAAATGGACCAAATTCAAGGCAGAAATTAGTCATCACACGTCCCCCTTTGAACACACACTGCAATAAACCTTTATTTTTGCAGTCACAAAAATTGTAATGCAACTGGTAAATTTACAACCCAATGTGTTTGAGCTATTTTAGGTTTCAGCAGCTCTTTGAAGCTGGTGGGATTTTTTTGGATGTGTGAGAAAAGTGCACAGTGATAAAGGGTTTTTCTCATTTTCCATGTGGGGTTTCAGATATCCTTGGGAGGGATATTTAGTCTATTTTTTTGTTCCTTTATCTGCACGGCTCACAGACATTGATTCCTCTAATATCACTAACTAGAAAATAAATAATTTTCCCTGGTGTAATACTCACAAAAACTTTTGCCCATTCATTTGTTTCATCTGCATAATTTCACTGAGGAATAATTATCATAACAATGATTTGGGATCCTCTGGTGATATTGCTCAGTGAACAAATTTAAACTCACTAGTGCTCAAATAATATCTAACATTGGGAAAAAGTGACTGGGATTTTGACAGTTCTATGATTTGCAAGATGCGATATAATATACCTTATCTACATATTATGCCTTATATTTATAAGGCATCATACAGATAAGGTATAAGGTATCATAGACAGTATATTGCTTTTTTTTTTCTTCATTTTTTTTTTTTACATTTTTGGGATGTTGCATTTCAAGCCAGCACAATATCAGTATTCCTTCCCTTGTTCAAATAAAGTTTCCCTTGTTCAAATAATCTATGGTCACAATGACCTGTCACACTGACCAGCTTTCTAACATATCAACAAATGGTAAACCAAACTGAGAAAAATAAATTCTGCTTGTCATAAAGGATGATATTATCAAAGTAGATGCACTTTCATATTTTTCAAACAGCGAGGATGACCTGAAAAATGCAGTTTCAGATTAGCATAGTCAGCACTTTGCCAACAGCATTTCTAAAAAAAAAAAAAAAACATTTCTAAACTGACCTGTGATTTTTCTCTGCTTTACAATCTCCTAAAAACACATCTCTGTTGAATTAACAATACTTATGTGGCAAGTTTTTATTGCAAGTTGAGAACATGGTTAAAAATGGAAAATCTAGTTGGTAACAATCATTAAATGACAACTTGTGTTTTTCTTTTTGAGATTAATGTTATGGTTTGGTTGTGCATTTACTTTCTAGTCTGTATTAAGCCAAGTTGAACATTCTTTTTGAATTATTTAAACTGCATAGAAAATGCCCCAAGTCACAGTATTATTTATCTCTTCTTTATACTTTGATTTAAGTCTAATTTTAAAAGCCTTTCGGTTAAACAGTAGCCCTGTGAAGGTTCGGGTCTTTATTATAAATCTTTCTGGCTAAAATGGACTTGTTTGTTGCACAATGTTTAGTACTGTTCTTCAGCGCTTTAATGTTTCCTTTTTCAATTCGACTCTTGCAAAGATCTATTTGTGTTTTAAATTGAACCTCGGGGTACCCTGGCTTCCAGCAGGTTGAAGATGAGGATCTGTATGTATGCAGTAAAAATCTACCTGTGGTTTTATGAGCATTTGGCGCTCTCACATAACATTAAATAGTGTGCATTAATTTTATTTACTTCTCAAAAGCATGCTTTAAAAAATGTGTTCTTTCCTTGCTCCTGAATGATGCCTGAGGGCTTTTTGTCATGGCGGTGCCAAGCCCTGCGCCCTGTTTCTGTCCATACTGTGCCCTGCTCAGGTGTTGCAACAGATTGTCCATGCTGTTTCACAGGAGGAAGGTTCCACCCTGCTCCTCTTCTCTGAAGTGATGCAGGGATTAGTATCTTTCCAGCCTTTTATCCAGAGCTAACACCTTTACCATGACACCAGCAGCACAAAACAAATGCTGCCTGAGCCCTGTAGCATGCATGCACGCACACAGCACGTTCCACAACATAGGCCCTCTGACTGCGCCTGGGTGTCAACACAACCCAACTCAATTACTTTAGTCTGTAGCGCACCACTAATCCCCTCCCCACTCCTCCTCTACCCTGCCACCATTATTCCTCTACATCAACAGATTTGCATGTACTTTCATGCCACTATTTAGTTTGCAAGTTATTTTTAGAAGCTCATGCCTAATTAGGGGGAGCTAGGGTAGAACACAAGCATAAACGGCAACATTAGTGCTGCCTCTAATGAGAGAAGATATTGTGGATAAAGCTCAGTAATTTCATCCTGTACTCTTATTATTATTCTTTCATTATCATCTCGGCGGATGGGTGACCCTTCCACTTCTCCTGCTCCCGCTCTCTCTCCTCTCTTCCTGCTCTTTGGAGACTTAGGTCCCTTTCCTCCCTAAATGTATGGGCGCTCAGGTATGTTACCATGTAACCACGAGAGCCATTGACACAGCCCTTTCAAAAGTGCAAACAACAATGTGGTGCTGGAAACTAAATAAGTAAGTCATACAATTACAGACTAAAATTTGTTCATTTTATATGTCAAGAATGATACAGCCCTCACTTTCTGCTTCATAGTGAATGGAATAAGAAATAATCGGTGTACGTCAAAACAATATGAGTGCTGCAGCAACGATATCCTCAAACAGTAGTATGATTTGTGACACTCTGATATTAGTTGTAACCCCTGGGAAACCCATTTTGTTACCATAATGCACCTTGCACCGTCCCATCCCGAATGATTTTGGTTTATGATGTGGCAACAAGAATGACTGGTGAGAGGGAAGAGAGAGGTATAACACAAATGATCTCACACTAGTCCTGAGCACTGACCTGCACTTTACTAAATGTAATGCATCCATACATATGATGGATGTATTGATAGGAGGCTAGGTATATATATATATATATATATATATATATATATATATATATATATATATATATATATATATATATATATATATATATATATATATATATATATAAAACCTGAACAAAGCAGTTTAAATAAGTGTTTGTGTAAGCCTTGTTAATTTTCATTGGTAACCTAGTCTTTGGAGGCAAGGAACCTGCAGGGGTGTATTCTGTCATGCCTATTTTTCCCACTGTCCTTCTACAGCCCCCCCCCACACACACACACACAAACACACACCTCCTTTGCTCCTCTGCCTAATCAGGCTGCTCAGTATGCAGAACAACCTCCCTGATGGCCCACTACTCAGGCCCCAGTTGCTGACCTCCCCTAAAGCTACAGAGCTGATCTGCGTTGAGTTTTACTCAGTAGGTGCCAGATGTCAGAGAGGATGAATGGCAAAGATAGTTTTGACAGAAACAACTCTGAAAGAGGTAGTTTTGGCATTCACTTTTTAAACATTTGCTCCCCTGAATCTTATGACTTTTTCAAATATTTTGTTGTGAATATTTTTTATAAAATGTATGCATTTTATAGATGCTTCTGCTTTGCAAATGTCTGCTTTTTTAGCATCTACAGTCATAATTGCCAAAGTTTTAGCATAAATGCTTATGTACTTTTAGAACAGTAGTGGCATTGTTTGGCCATATATTGAACATGCCCGTCCTCTTCTCATCTCCCTCCACTACCCTCTTCTCAAACGTGATGAAGGTATGGCTGATGTAATCTAAAGCAACATACGCTCATAACCACATAGGATGTTCAGTCACGCACTGTGTGTCAGCCTGTTTCACCAGAAAGTCACGTAAAAAAAAAAAATCTCCTCTCTGGGAATTCAGAAGTAGAATTCCTTGTCAGCCTCTCAACGTGTCACACTTTAAAAGAAGTCTGGGTATTGATGTCTGGGAAGTGAGTCTGTCAGCCTTGCAGTGTGCCAGGCCACGGCTCCCGGCTCATCCAGAACCCAGTGAGGATGCTAAACCCCCTGAGGCTGATTAGAGACATTTCACTGGAAGGATCCCAGGTCACTCTTTAAGCTCCTTTCTCACCCTGCAAGTCTGCCGTGTCAGAAAACCAAGACTAGGGGAAATTACTTTTAATGGAAAAGAAAATAAATGAATATCACTGTTAACCTTTCAGTTACTTTCATTTTCCTATTACATTTTATGTCTTCGGTTAAATACTCGGTTAAATGTGAGTTTAAATACTCACAATAATTTGAGTGTGTGTACGTATGTGTGTGTATGTTTATAATCTTTCATCCACTGGTCCTTATTGTCACCACTGTCCTGATTGATCATATGGTCTGATTCTGTCACACACTGGTACCACCCCACTAATATCTGTGGGAGAGAGAATCAGAAGAAAAAAAAGAGCGTATGATCTGCGACACTCTTTTCTTATTATTTTTTTTTGTTACCTTGCAGGTTCAAGTGTGTATACTCTCCATAGTGAGTTCCATTCATCCATTATCTGTTCACCCTTGTCCAGCTGCATTCTGGGCGAGAGGCGGGGTACACCAGTCGCCAGTCTGTCGCAGGGCAACACAGAAACAAACAAAGACCAATTAACCTGACTGTTTTTTGGACTATGGGAGGAAGCCGCAGTACCCGAAGAGAACCCACGCATGCACAAGGAGAATGTGCAAACTCCGTGCAGAAAGCCCCCGGGCCGGGACCCAGGACCTTCTTGCTGCAAGGCAACAGTTCTACCAACTGCGCCACTGTGCGCCTCCATAGCGAGTTCTAGTTTTCAAAACATTAACTTAAAAAAGAAAGCGCAAGGGCTTGGAAGTGGCTATGTATCATCATACCAGTGGTGAGAATGAGACATTGGCTACAATTCCAGCAAACTTTTCAACCAACTCCACCTTAATTTTTGAACTGTAATCTTAAAGCTGCAAAAGATTGAGTTATTTTAATAAAATTATTTTCTTAATGTAATTGTTTGAATTACTATGCAGTAGGCTGGAGGAGGTGACAGCATCCTGAAAAGAATGCTAATGCCCAAATGAAATTTGTCTTTCTGCAGAAAGTGAATGCAAAACTGTCTCCAAAGCAGGAAGAAGGGAAACTGAGTCCTGAAGTGTTGTATATCTAATTTTGTTTGCCTTTTGAATTTAATATTTTTTTGTTAAACCACATTTGTCATTGAAAGATACTTTCTTTAAGGACTTAATTCTCATGGGAAATATAGTCAAGTCATGTAAAATATTAGGAAAACATTTAAGTATAATTTGTACCTGTGCACTGTTAAAAATTATAAATAATAATAATAAAAAAACAATATGAATAAAAATAAAAATCAGTCTATCTATTTAAAAATCAGACAACAGCATGTAACTTGAAGACCCCTGCGCTCTGACTCAGGTGAGATGATGCAAGTGATATGCAAGATGCCATAATGCAGTAGTAGCAACTGCAAAGCCTTGAAACAATAAACAAAATGTAAACCAGTCATTAGTTACAATCAGGTAACTAATGAAAAAGATTAGTAGAGAAACATTTTTGAATATAAAGCTTTTACCATGTAACACCCTAACAGCCGTAAGGACATCGATGTCCTCATGGACACACATGGTGTGTCCGTGAAGATCAATGCCTTCATGGAAACATGTTACACATGTTAAACATGGGTTGCTACCTATGTTAAACATGGGTAACATGTATGTTATTCATAATTACATGGGTAACATGTAAACATTTTGTGGGTGACAATTAATTAAAGATTATCTTATTGTTTATTTATTTATGTATGTATTTTATCTTTCATTGCAGTGCAGGTTAAAATGTTTTTTTTAGGCTGAATTAAATCCTGTTAAAGCCTTTTAGAATGCATTGATATTGGTATTTTTAAAATGCACCAAGCTAAACTTTATATTTATACCTTATTTTATTCTTCCTCCGTGTGTCAAAGAGCACAGGTAGTATCCACCAGGATGATAATCAAGGGTTTAGGCAAGACTTGAAGCTCCAGCAGTGCTTCACTTCATAAAGGCAGCTTGTGAGAGCTTTCCTCTCACAAAAAAGACTCTAGAGGTAAATAAAGGTGAGAATAGATAAAGTTAGGTTGTAAATTTGACATACACATATTCCTACAGATACAAGTTTTATTGTCTCCTTGACGTGGTGCAGCAGTCAGTGACTGATCCAAGAACTTTTGGAGTGCTTTATCTTAAACTCATTCATTTAAACATTTATTCCTACAGCACTGATGAGAATAACAACCTTCTACGAATGTTTTCTTGCATTCTCATCTTGATGCAAAGCCAATCAGTAATCTTAACATCTTGTTGTCACAGTCTCTCTCATTAGGTCAAATGCTGGGATAGAAGTCTACTTAGAGCAGAATTACATTTATTACATTGAGTTAAACTTTCTGAGATTACAGAGCTTCCTCAATTTCCAGGCCCATTGCCACTCCATTGTCTGTCAGTGACCTCCAGCTGAAACTAATTGTATACTGTGAATGCATTCAGTCTGCACACAAACTCAGTTCTACACTCACAAAGGCAAGGTTGCATGCAGTAAACAGCCTATTTAACCAGACAGAATATCACATGTGGATTCTACATGAGATATAAAGTTTGATCTGGTGATTATCTGAAGGATTACAATACACACACACAAACTGCCCTGGTACATTTAGGCAACCGACTTCTCTATGGTATGCCTGAAATGCCAAGACCGGGCATGTAAAAAAAAAAAACAAGTTAGTATGCAAATCCAGTGCTTTAATGTACATATGCTGTTGCACCTGATGGCACCATTCGTACAAGACTGGATTTATTGTTTAGTAGAGATGGCATCCAGGACGATCGTGCTCCCTCCTTCTTTCGCCTTGTCGCATTTGTCTGTTCCTATCTGCCTCACAGCCTCCTCTACCTCCCCCACACTATGCCTGGGGAGTGATTAAATCTGTGTACGCCTGTCTACAAGCCAGAGAGATTGGCATGCACACACAAATGCATGCACAAACACAAACTCCAAACAACTGCCTTAACTGTGACACAGCACAGAACCAAAGACACATGTATTTAACTACATTTTATTGATCCCTGACATTCTCCAGTCTATTATAAGTGTAAACTGCCCACTAATTCTCTTCCATACATAGATTGCCTGTAGCAGCTAACGTGCTTGTCAAAGCTAACACTGAGTGACAAGGCTTCACATTTACCTTTCAAGGCAGCTTCCTAATGTTAAAAAGTAAACTTTTACAGATCATCTATATATATATTCTCATGCTTTGAATGTTTATACTATGATCACACAGCAGGTTGTTTTTTTTCTTTAAAGCTTTACTGCAGGGATGACCTACTGTAAGCCAGTGGTGAAGCACCCATAACCGTGCATATTTGTGCACATGCATAAATGCATGGCAGCCCATCTTCATGATGAGTGACTTCCAGGCTGATTAAAGAGAACTCTTTTTCTCCATAATGAACACAGGAGATCCATCAGCCATTGCCTTTGAGGAACATCAGCCGCATCAGGAGCTAAAGTGTCTGTGATCTCTCAGATTTCAACCAGTGTTGATTAACTTGGCAGCATATTAAGTAGAAAGGTATTGAGCTGAACGTAATAGCAAAACACACATCACAGAGAGTTTGTCTTTTAGGCGCTGCTATGAGGTAGGATTTGCATATTCAAGTTAAGTTAAAGTGCTTATTTCTGAAATCGAAGTAAATATGATTAAGGTTTTCCCGGTCAGCCTGTAAGGTCAGAGTATTATCAGGCTTATGCCTTCTCAGCTTTAATCATGCAGAAGTAATGTGTTCTTACTTTAACATTTGCTCTAAGTTTATCCAATTAATGACACTGTTTCTATGTTTTTTATTTTTAGAGTTGAAAACACCAAGCTGATGCCATGTATGAGCCTTTAACCGTCATACTCTTATAATTAAATACAGTTGCTTGCAAGTGTTAGATGTTAGAAAATGAAAAAAATAAATAAATGAAGTGGAATATAAATATTCCACTTTAATTTTTAACATTTTCTGACATTAAAATGACAAATTCTTGGATTTTCTTATAATTTTATGCGCTTACCCAGCACAAAATAACTACTAGTAATAGTGGAAGAAAGACAATACATTATTTTCAGAATTTTTTATGAATAAAATAAGAAATTGTAATTTGTGTTCTACCACTCTTTACTGCAAAACCAGTAAACCATTGTAACTTTATGCAAGGTATCCATCTTTTGTGAATTCCAATCTGTACACAATAGTACAAGAATGAAAGTAAGTAAAGGAAACAACACTGTATCCATTAAATTGGATCCCATACCTATAGCCATCTATGGTCCTCACCAAGGGGTATAAAAGCTTAATAACGGTATAATTAAACATTTTGCTCATCATAGCAATATGAGAAAGTTGTTTCATCTGCAAAAAATTGCCAATCTTATCTAATTAAAGGTGATCCAGGGCCTTTAATCTTAGGCCAAGAGCCTGTAAAGTGTCTCTACGGAGGTTTCAGCTAAAACTGCCCCGTCAGATTTGAACACCAATTTCTCTTCAATATTTTGTAAATGCATAAGAGCTCACTCAGTCTTCAGATATTCATCTGAGACACATGTTACAAACCTGTTTTGTTTGTTTGCAGGCTCAATTTAATCTCCTTTATCTTTGCTGATAAAGGCCAGACAGCTAAGAAATGTTCTAGATATGTCTGATGGTCCCCAGACTTCCAGAGAGCCAATGTTATAAGCTTAAAAAATGCAGGGATGGCAAATTGGGATTTGGTGTAAATGTACAAAGGTAAACTTCAATAAGGCAGCATGGGGACTAGTCCTGCTCTTTTATCATTTATTGGCCAGTGCTCTCACAGCCTGCTGGGAGATGTCCCACTTATTCCACCATACACACCCTGCCACGTAGGTGAACCCTCCTAATACGGGATAGGCCCCTG
The DNA here is from genome assembly GCF_027474105.1 of Poeciliopsis prolifica. Classification (NCBI taxonomy): domain Eukaryota; kingdom Metazoa; phylum Chordata; class Actinopteri; order Cyprinodontiformes; family Poeciliidae; genus Poeciliopsis; species Poeciliopsis prolifica. The sequence goes on along the minus strand of NW_026562386.1, from coordinate 10,759,291 downwards.
CCTCTCTAGCAGGCTGCTGCCTGATCTGATATCAGGCCAGTGGGACGGATGGCTCGTATTTTCAATCCAACTTCATTTCTCTGAAGGTCCTCATCTTGCCTGCCCTGAACCCAGGGACACGTTGATAGAGAAAAGTTCCTCAAATCTGATTCAGAACTAAATGGAAAAGCATGAGGAGAAAATCAGTCTCTGTGCAGGCTCATATTTCATCTCCAAATAGAAGTGTGCCAAGCTGTCCTATTTTGAAGTTGTGAGAGAATTTTTGAGACGTAAAAAGCATTCAAATGTCTCCAAGTCAATTTCATCCGTCTTCTCTTCTACTCAGTCATGGGTTGTCGCTCCCCTTCTATCGCAAGTAATTTGTTTCCTCATGTTTACAACATCAGACATGGCTTTTGATTACACATTTTGTGTTTGGAAATGAACTCATCACTTCAGCTATAGATGGCATTGAACTATTTTACGTGGTGAAAACAGGCCTCTTGTCAAGATATTTCTAATCTTTAAGCAAAGTGAATGACTTAATCTGACCCATGGGATGGCGAATGGGACGTTACGTGTTGAACAGTGTATATCCAAATTCCCTTTTTCACTCTTGTCTTGATGTGCCTGAATTTGCCTTTGTTAGGTTTTGCACTGACACTTTCACCCTGAATTAAATCTTAATTAACTTGAGTGTCAGCCTATATTGCATTAGTTGAAAAGCCAAAACAGGGGGACTGAGAAAAAGAGCAGATTGCTTAACATGGGATCATACCGATTGGACCCAGGGTTACCGCAAAGGGCACCATATTGTGGCTGTGCTGCTTTGTGTGTCTGTCATCTCGATGCTCTTTGTGTGAGCGTCTCTATCTTTGTGATAGACCTCCATCAAGAACATGCTAAGGCTCTGAAAAGCTTTGCTTGAATACATAAGATCGTGAGCTCATGTTAAGAGGTTGACATGGCCAGAAAGTTAAGATTTCCTCCAGTTTTGTTTTGAAGGTTGAATAGCGAAGATGAATGCTTTCCAACAACTGCTCTAAAACCAAAGACACCCAGGAGTCTTTGGGGTTGAGCTGTCTGGGTCACCTTCACAGCAGAAATGACAAGAAAATCTGATCAAAGGCTGACCATTCGGCACTGGAAAGCTTTAGTCTGGCCCTCTCCGATTCTTTTGACCTTAGCCATGAATCATGAGTGTTTATGTGCCAACAAAGGCAATAGATGCCTACATGGTCCTTTTTTTTTTCTTTTTTGGTTTCCCCTTCATCTATTGTTTTATGTTGGGCACTCTTGCCAGTGAAGTTTGTTGAGGTTTTGAAGGCAAGGTTGATTTGGCATTCGTAGCAATGGAAGCCAAGATTTAAAGGTGATTTAGACGAAGAAACAAAAGCTTTTTGCTATTTTAACATTTTGGCTGCACCTCTCTGGGGAACAGTCAAAAGCAGGTTGCCTTATGGGGGAACTATGCTGCAGCCATCTGCTAATGACAATTTGACGCGCTGTAGAGACTGATACCACAAAGACAGTTCTCACACCAGATGCCTTTATCTCTACGGCTTTGTTTACTCATCAGTTTGAAATGCAATTTGAACTCCAAAAGCAGCATAAATAGTTCAATAATCTGAGGACAAAGCAAGTGTGTTTCCCATTCAATTTTGATAGTTGTGTCAGTTCAATATTTTTCCTACTATGGGCTTTAAATTGGCCTTCTAAGCAAATGTATTTCAGTATGAAAATATTTATTCCCTCGTAATAATAATAATTGTACTTATTTCCTTTGCTATATTTGCATTTAATGGCAACCAACCTTTAATGCACAAATTAGGACAAACTCTTTAAAAAAAGTTTGTTATGTCAGTGTCTGCTTTAGTTTTCTCTTGAGTTTTGTTAGCTGGCAAATCTTTGGTTCCTCAACATCTTTCGTATTTAGGGTATTTTTAACTGACCTTTGTATGTGTATTTGAATTTTTTATGCAGTAGAAGGTGGTGCATTCATTGGTCCACTACAGTCCAACAAAATGCGTTGTATACAATCAACAAGCACACACATAGAAGAAAATGGCTTTTGAATAGCTGTCCTCTGTGGTGACTAGGATGCATCAAAAGGCATAAATGAACATTTGACAACTAATACCAGGATAGCCTTTTTTTGCAGTCTACCCCATTCCTATCATTTGTATTGCCATCAGCACCATGATTGCTTCCCCTTTATTCTAATAAAAGTGAATGTCTTTGCATATGAAATCAGAATTAATGCACTTTTGAGGTCAACTTGGACTATTTGATAAAACAAGCTTCAGTGAGTTGGGTTTTTTGGGTCCACAAGCACAGGGAAGATTTATTGTCTGCTCTTTGCTTGCGCCACCGCTCCTCGTTACTGGCCAACTTTGACCCCATCTTGTCGACACCGCAGAGATGCTTATTCTCAATAGATAACAAGTGAGTGAATAGGTTTTATTCATTGTGGAGTGTTACAGTGCCCAGAGTGGTGCACTGGCCTGCCTTGACACAGCATACTGCCGGGAGTGTTGGGTATGAGGGGCAGAGAGGGAAACAGAGAGACATCTGCTATGGTCACCCACCCAGCAATACCCTATTGTACCAGAAGCCAGTGCTACTCTGTAGTTTTGCTCATCCTATTTGAGTGTATGACTGAGTGTGTGTGTTGAACGGAGTAGAGATTGGAGGCGGGGGAGCACACACAAGTACGGGGTTGTTTGCCATATGGCCTCCTTGCACTGAGCGAGAGCAGAAAAAGGACTGCGAACTACAGTTAAAACAGAAACTACTGCAAAAAGGGACATTTTTCTGAGACAAACTGCTCATGTTTGTGACGATCTGACCGTATTCCATTCCTCTTTTTTTCAGAATATGCAGATATTTTCCTGATAAATTTGAATCTGGAACAATATGGAGTGCTGCAAGTTTGCATGATTAAGTGGTAAACAGCTTAAATATATTCAACTTAAATACAACTCAGTGTAGAAACAAAATATTTCTACTCTGAGGTCTAGTCAGATTAAATCATTTTTGTGATTATTTACATTATAGACGGTAGTGGAAATAGTTAATAGACACAAAAAATATCTTCTTCTATTAAACATTTATAGATGCTCACCAAAGTACTTGTCTTATTCACTGTATAGTTCTATCAAGACAATAGTAAAATATATGGACCTTCTCAAGTTACTTAAATGGCACCATTCTTTTCTTGATTAAGGTTTTAAAATGGATGTTTTAGCCAGATAGTGATACTAAGTGGCAGAAAATTTGTCTAACATAAAGTAACTGAGAATGAAAAAAGAAGAGGCAGAACGAATATAATGGGTGAATGGTAGTTTAGCAATATTTTTTATCTTTAATTTCTTTTTTATTTTGGAGACTTTTTTAAGGGTCTCAGGATTCTCACAAATTGGAGTAGAAGATTCTTTTAGGGAAAGAGAGATTGTATCTGTAAGAAAGTATTGGATCAAAGTCATAGTAAGAGAGCATGCTTCTTGGTAAGCTTAACAGAAAATGATCCTTGCTATGGCAAATTTTAAATTCGACTCGGTGAAATCTGTGGTTTGCAGCATCCACATTTTTATTTGTGACATTTCAGGGCAGAGTATTAATCCTCTCACCAATACTGACATTTGGCATCTTACTTTTGCTTGGGTTGTGCATGATAGGAACATTTGGCAAAAGAATGGAAAAGTACACACTAAAGCTACCTTGGATGCATTAAACTTAATAAACTTAAAATTTGTTTGATTTAAACTATATTCTGAATACCAGAAGAACTATATACCCCTTCCAGTGGGTTTGTGTTTTCTTTTTTCTAATAGGAACACGCCTGAACAACTTCCAAAAGGATGTTTCTAGGAAGCACTTCGGACTCTTAGAAATCTCAAGTAACTCCTTTGATTTGAAGGAATACTGGCTCTATTTTGATCTCCCCAAAAATAAGGGAGTTCCTCACCTTGTCTCAAATGCTAAATCCAATCATCTTGCCAAGGAAACTCATTGCTAACTCTTCTACCCAGACTGTTCATTCAGTTAGATACATAATTCACCACCATGAGCCAGATTTGGAACATGTATTGATAAACCAAGAATCTTGCCCTTTGGCTCAGCTACTTCTTTCCCATAACAGTCCTGAGCAACACCTACATACTTTCAGATGAGACCTTTGCCGATTTTCTTCTCCATACTACCACCATTCATGAGCAAGACCTCGAGATCTTTTAAGTTATCTGCTTGACTCCTGTCCCCAGAGGGGCACTTTTATGGTAGGGAACTATAGCCTCAGACTTAGAGTAGCTGACCCTGACCCTGGCCATTTTGCATAAAGGTTTTGAGTTGCTAAAATCCAATTTGAAGTTCAATTTCTGAAAACATCATCTAAACCCCATCATCTGCACAACTTACAAGAGCACCCTGTTTGGTGTCTGGTTTGGGTGATTTTTCCCAAACCAGACACCCTTCTTTTTCTTGAGAACCTGTCCGCAAAGACCATGAACAGAATCCTTTACATAAATTTTTCAGTGATTCAAAATCTTATATTGTTCAAGTCATTTATTCCACTTTGAATCTCTAAAGCAATTAAGTGGCCTTCAACATAATCTAAAAGAGAATGGAACACGTTAAGCAGAAGTTAGCTCTACAAGAGAAATATAACTTGTTCTTTGAAACATAAATTATATTGTAAAATTACATGGCATGCTAAAAATGTCCTTTCACATATTTCTGACTGAGTTATTGCACTGCAAAGTTGTTGATGTCATTGTACTTCATAAAAATCTCTAGATAATAGAAAGGATCAGAGAAATTTTCAAAGCGATATTTCAGGCATATTGTTAAAGCACTCACCAGGACAGACTTACAAGTGTGACAGAAGACTGAACTCAAATTTAAGCCTCAAACATCATAAAATGCAACACTTGGTGCCACAGTGCAACTGATAACACTTTGACTGTAGAAAGATCAAAGCAAAGGACAAACACACAAGGGATATTTCATCTTTTTTTGAAAGCAGTAAGGTGAAAGAAGATGCAAGAAGATTCAGTGGGGAGAAAGTTACAAACAAGGAGACAAGGAGAAAGAGATCCATTCAAAGTCGGAGAAGCCAATGATGCTGCTCGTGCACAGGGATTGCCACACCCACTGAGCAGCCGGGGGCTCTGGAGTGAAGGAAGGTTTTCATCTGTTTTATCTCTTCCGCCGTCTTTTGCTTCTTTCTCTTTTTGAGGTTACACAGAGCATGTCTCCTTTTTCCCCTTTCCCCCTTCTTCAGTGAGGCAGAGATCTTAATCGCCCCTGACCGTAATCTTCCAGAGTGAAATGCTTTTGTTCAATAGACAAAAAGGAGCTTATAGATGCTGCACCCTGCAAGGCTATATCACCATAGGGTTATCCTCTGGCAAAATGGGAGAAGTGTACTATGTGTGTATACGTGTGAGTGTCACATGTAGACTGTGGAAAAACATCCTAGTTTAGATAATGTGATCTGTTGCTGGACTATAAAAGCATGTTTGACACCTGAATAAGTCAGTTTATGAAGGTAGAAAACTCTTACTGTTTTACCAACAAAACTGAAGTCATTATTTTTGGACCTAAAGAGGAACGATCTAAAGTCAATGCACAGCTTCAGTTTTACAACTGAAAACTAACGATCAGGCCCGGAACCTGGGAGTAGTGATGGACTCTGACTTGAACCTTGCGAGCCACATAAAGACGATTACAAAGTCGGCCTTCTATCACCTGAAGAACATCTCCAGGATTAGAGGACTAATGTCTCAGCCAGATCTATAGAAACTCATCCATGTGTTTATCTTTAGTCGCATTGATTATTGTAACGGCGTCTTCACAACAAATCAATCAAACAGCTGCAGTTGATCCAGAACGCCGCTGCTCGCGTTCTCACTAAAACCAGGAAGATGGAGCACATAACACCAGTTTTAAAGTCCCTCCACTGGCTCCCTGTAGCTCAAAGAATATATTTTAAAATACTGTTGTTAGTTTACAAATCACTGAATGGTTTAGCACCACAATACATCAAAGACCTGCTGTTATTGTATCAACCTTCCAGAACCCTCAGGTCTTCTGGTTCTGGTCTGCTTTGCATCCCCAGAACCAGAACCAAAAGAGGAGAAGCAGCTTTCAGCATCTATGGACCAAAAATTTGGAACAAACTTCCAGAAAACTGTAAAACAGCAGAAACCCTGACTTCCTTTAAATCTCAACTAAAAAAACACCTGTTTAGAATTGTATTTGAAATGTAATATGTAACAATGTTTTGTTTATTCCATGATGCATGACTTTGTGTTTTTGTGTTTATGATGTAAAGCACTTTGAAATGCCTTGCTGCTGAAATGTGCTATACAAATAAAATTTGATTGATTGATTGATTACCAACGAAACACGTGAACAACTGTGAGCTTAGATGAAGACTTTGCTGGTTTATCTTGAGGCAGTATGTGCTGTAGGTCAGTGTCACCAATTTGTTGTTGTCATGAGTTAAAATTTTCATGAAAGTAAAATGTTTGTTTTTGTGGTGCATTTGCATCTTATTTTGAAGGGATATGTAAACGTTACCATTCCAACCATAGTCGGAGAGTGTCAGGGCAGTGGTCGAGAGGAGACGAGACTAATAGAGGCTTGTGAGTTTTAAGTCTGGTTCACACGGCAGGAGCAACACACCACACAAGAACAGATTTCACTCAAGAACATCCCGATTCCTGAAAAAAATCCCGTAAAACACCAACATGCCCTACATAAATTTAGAATAACAAACATGTCCGACGATGTAGAAGCAATAGTGATAGTTTGTGGACTTATTTTAAGTGATAAAAGACATAGCAAATAAAAACAACAAAAAACATTGGATGTGAAACAGAGGGAGTAGCCGCTCTATTTGCTGCACTGGTTGAATCATGTCAAATGTTTGGGATTCCCCTCCATGCTTACGTCACCACACTTTCTGATTAGGTACCTGTCACATTCAACAGGTTGTGTTCTTGCTTCCAGTCAGGGAAAACCCCACATGCTGCGATAAAAGAGCCAAGACAATCAAACTTTTTGAATATGCCAAATTTTAGATGGAAATGGTATGATGTTCCACATAACACACCACAGAGGCAGGATAATAGTATGATTATCACAAGCGACAGTCTTAGAACTCGGAACGTTCTAAGGTTGTTATAAGGGGAAAATTGGGGCAACAAATTGAGAATTGTGACCTCCTCCCTACCCGTCCTCCTGGGCCGCAGAACAATTGCCGCGCCTTGACTGGTCCATGATGATAAAAAGGTTGGGGGCCACTGCTGTTGGTAGTGCTACAATTTCCGTTATTGTGTCTGCCTTCTAAGGCTAAATATATACTTAGTTTGAAGGTCTGTAAGCTATGGTGAGTTCACATATAACAGTTTAGACCAGTTGTAAAGCTGTGTCTTTTCTTTTCTTTTTTAATTTTTTTTAATCTTTTTTTTTTTGCATTTATATTGTTTTATATGGAAAAAAAGAAAACAAAAAAAAAACTATCCATCTCCTGAATGGAGCAAACTAAAAGTGACACTATATGTTATTTCCAAAGAGAACTGCAATCATAGATAGATCATTTTGTGGCCACAGCCAATCCCACTTAAAGTCACCCTTTTTTCTCCATCTGTTAGTCTTTCTTATGCTTTGTTTTTTTTTTCTCTTTTTTCCTCTATTATTTCACTTTCGACGTGCCTTGGTTCTTTATTTTTTGCCTCTCTCTGTCATCTCATTTTATTCTGGTTGCATTTGTCACTTTCTCCTTCTCTGTCGGAGTCTTTTCTTGTTCCTTTGTTTCACTGTCACTTTCATCCAAGCAACATGTTTTGTATTTTTTGTCGGTTCCCCCTTCTTTTTTTCTCCTCACATGCACTCACAAACAGATAATAAGTATGTGCTTTTTAAAGCGAAAGTCTATATTTTTTTTCTGTAGCATCCTAACACATATATTGTGAATTGGTGGTCTTTAAATAAAAATAATTTAATTCAGTATTTTTAAAATTGCATAAAAGAGTGAAGTGCAAATTTTAATTTAAATGCATAACAATTTCAAAGCTAAGAACTCAGAGTTAGTGCATCAAACTTAAGATATTTATACTTATCAGGCAAACCTTCATAACCATTAAGAGTTCATATGAAAATAATCTTTTCATCATGGCAACTATTGTTGGGTGTGCTGCATTAAGCAGAAAGTAAATATTTTGACCGCAAAGTTGAATCATTATAATCATTATAAAATATTACATATTAAAATAAATTGTAAATTTGCAGTTTCTGTGGTTGTTTCCAGTCTGTAGTAGTCAAAATTTATCAAAAGTGGTTCATGTTTTAGCAGAATATTGCACCCTAAAAATAAAAATGTTAATATAATTTAGACAGTACAAGAAATCTACAGGTGTTGACTTGGTTTTCAAATTCCCCAGATATTAATTGAGTATCTGTAGAATGTGCTGGACAAACAAGTCTGTTCTAAGGCTCAAATCAACTCAGGACTTAAAGGACTTAAAACAGCGGAAACCCTGACTTCTTTTAAATCACAATTAAAAACACACCTGTTTAGAATTGTTTTTGAAATGTAATATGTAACAATGTATTGTCTATTATATGTTGCATGACTTTGTGTTCTTGTGTTTATGATGTAAAGCACTTTGAAATGCCTTGCTGAAATGTGCTATACAAATAAAATTTGATTGATTGATTGATTGATTGATTGATTGATTGATTGATCTGCTACTAACAGCCTGCTGCCAGATACCACTGCACATCTTCAAGGCTGTAGTCTCGCAACGTCCATGAAGCCATACGTTGTTAGGCAGGTGGTCATAATGTCATATCTGCTCAGTGTTAACAGGTCTGTGTAGGTGAACTGTAACATTGTGAGAAATAATCCCAAACAATTTGAGAACTCCTTATCTCAGTGCACATGTTGTGTCTTTACTTAACCATGCAAAGGTATGCAAGTTGGAAACATTTGGCTAAATGGGTTAGTATGAGATGAGTAAAACAGAGCAAAATTGATAACTAACTCCAGTTCTGAAATGAAATTTCCTATAGAAAATTGACCATTGGGAATATTCCCGCCTGTGGATTGGCATTTGTTTAAATGTGAGATTATTAGTGTCTGACACATTTTGCTTTGTCCACGGCTTTAAAATGTATGGAGGAAAATTCATTCTTATACTCTCTTCATCTTAAATGTATATCATCCCTCTGTGTTACTTCTTTGTTGCTTATTCTCGTTGTCCTTGTCCCTGAACACTGTGGATTGACAAATTAGATAGAATCTCATCAGGCGTAAATAATGACAGCTATCTGTAAATAGTGCTGGAGCAGGAGAGCAACAGATGCTGCTCCTGCTGAAGGAGAAAAAGACTGCTCTCCTCCACTGAGCCTGCTCTCTGCATGCTGCCACTCACGTATTTGGCTCCCATTAACACTGATCTATATTAATTCCTTAGAAAAAAAACGGGGCTGAATAAGAAAGTTGATTAAGGAAATGAAAATCTATTCTGTTGCGCCAAAGCTCAATGTGTTCCAGTCTGTTTCACACTGTGGGATTTTTAAACCTTAAAGGCTATCCAGTTAGTCACAGACCAACGAAGCAAAGCTGGGTTACAATGTTTATTTATCCATCTACTTATTCTTTTTTTAAACATTTCCCCTATCCCATCTAATATATTGGTAGACAGACGCAAAGAGAGCGACACTTGTCTTTTTGATGCAGCTGCAAATAAAAATTTCAAGCCTCTTACGTAAATTTCTAAAAGCAAGCCTTGTCTCAAATACAGGAAGTGTACAAAAACTCAGTGAGCTACAGTAGTTTGCTAAAATGTACCTGGCATTCATCAATACTTGGAATGAAAGCTAACGCCCTCCCATGTCCGCTGAGGCTTGTATCCAGTCATTGATTTCTGGCCAGGCGTTTGCTCACCCCAGCCAAGGCCCAAATGTAATTTAAGTGCTGTGTGGCGACGTGTTTGTAGCATAAAACCTTACATGGTGTGGTCAACAGCCTCAGGCAATGAGTGAGCTCTAAAGTGGCAAACAGCAGTGAGACATATTTCCTCTTCCAGCTCACCTTGCGCCTCCTCGTCAAATTAAACGATAGAGACTGGAGGGCTTTCTGCGGACCTTCAGCAAGCTTTCACCCCTCCAACTCTAAGAGGATGAGGCTGGCCAATGACAAACACTCACCGCACAGCTCACACATGACGGGGGGTGGGGGGAAATAATAAAAATAAAACACTTCAATTATTCCATATAAAATGGCATCGGCTCTCGACCCTGTACTCCAGGAAATTAAATTTCAAAATGGACCTCAGCTATGGCTGCAAAACAAAGCCGTCTGATGATTAGGAGAGGATTTTAATAATGCCAGATTTTCTACATTGGTGTGCAGGAGGAGGGGAATTTGTTCATTGCAATCTAAAACATAGAACAAAATGTGACAAAGAAAACATTAAAGTTTCTGTTTGATGTTGAAACCTGATATTTACACACACCATATAAAAGACCATATTTTTTCTCATTGTCATTTAAGTAATTTAACTGCTGACTTAAGCTTTTCCTGTTAAGTCAGTTAAAATTGCCACTTTATTTTTATTTGATGAATGAGCATGAAGATATATATTTTTAATATTTTCTTAACTTTCTTGGACTTTCAGTAGTCATATATAATCCTTAAAATTTCCCCTTAAACAACATGACTTGAGTCAAATATTTCTATTATTTAACATACTACTAACATTAACTTGAGGGTTGGTTGGCCCATTCCTCCTGACATAAATGATGGAACCAAATTAGATTTGTAAGCCACCTTGCTTACACAAAACATTTTCAGCTTTGCTCCTGGAACATTGGGATCATGGTTGCACCATGATCCCAATGTAATTAAGGCATTTCTAACTAATTTGGTGGTATTGTTAGGATGGTTGTCTACTTGGAGTACAAACTTACTCAAGCTAAGCTGGCTGATGTCTCAAGATGTTGCATCAATTTTTTCACATAATGACTAAAAAAATTATTGTTTGTCTGGGCACATTTGCAAACTGTGGACTGACTGTTACTTTCAGAATAATAACTTTTTTACGCTCACATGAGTAAGAAGGACAGACTTACCAGATTTTGGCAATATCTTCTAAAAGTCTTGTACTTTAATTTTGGGGTAAATATATACTTTCTGAGGACAATGATTGGTGTGAGTAGATATTCTCATAGTGATCTTTTTGACTGATTGTTTGAACAGATGAACATGTTACAGTCTGACATCTGAAAGTGAATTATATGTTTCTTACAGTGTGCATATCCATCCATAGAATAGATCCTCTGAACTTATGTTAAATTTTTGATTTTGTGTTGTAGTGTATGAGTGCAAGACAAGATGCTGTTGCGTGATATGGCCACTTAAGCACCCAAAATGTCACAACAGATTACAAAGCTTTTGGCAACAGACATTAATACTAAATGTATGCTGACATAAGCTGCAAAGACAATATGTTGTCAGAAAGCAATGCAGACACAGACATGATAAAAATATTACACTCTTTGCTCAAGTGCTTTGACATCCCCCCAAAGAACATTGCCAGCTTCTGCATCCACTGCCTCAGCTGGGAAAATAATTGCTCTGGGAGGTTGATGGACTGTCAGGAGTCACACGAGCTTGTTTCCTCTGTTCTCTTTTCTTTCCCTCTCGCCTGGCGACGTAGACAGACGCCACGGAAGCACCTTGTGCTCGCCATGTACGGAGATAAACTGCATATTGCATTCTGTTTCAAGTGTTACAAATCTCTTGCAATAATATAATAAAAGATGTATTATTCATTGCTTCTGCAGTGATTGAACTCAGGAATGAAATATGCATAGGGCGTGCATGCTATTTCATAAAGCCAACATTTGACGGCGGGCGATGAGCGAACATCACCTCATGTCTCTGTTGTCATCAAATGCCGAAGACAGGAGATTAGTTGTATGAGGACAGTGCGGCGTAGTTTGGGGGCCACTTCATGGGCTGGCAAAATGAGTGAAATGTTACAAGAGAAATATGAGAGAGGGATCCAGGTGAAAATAAGAATACATTTTCAATCTTCTGTGTGATGAGAATCCATTTGTGGTCCCCAGGTGTGACAAACAAAAGGCTGGATGTGTTGTTCCAAATCCACATAACTGATTTTGCTTTATTTCCCGCAGAGATGGGGTGCATGGGGAGTGTGGGATTAGGGTGTTGGGGGTGCCAACTGAGTCATTTTGCTGCCTGTTCTCTGCAGAGGGTATAATTGCAGACCTTAAAACATAACAATTCTGGTTTGGTATGTGGGAAGAGCTCGAGGGGGGAGGTTAGAAATTATCAGTCACTTTGCTTTAAAAACATTTGAGTGCAGCATATTAGACTGAGATGTTTGTGACACTGTAGTATGATTGCATTATTTGCAAATAGTACATTAAAGAAAAGGGGAAAAATCTGTTGCATTCCAGGAAACCTCATCACAACAGCGTATATTTACGAGGTGGTGCAAAATGTGGTATATTTTTAGAGAACATATTGTATTTTATGTTCATGATTTCCAAGTGTTTTTCTATTGGCCTGAGGGCCTGTGTGACTGAGTAATAGACATAGTAATGGCTTCATCCTTGCCTGCCTAAATTTGTTTTCCATCTTTGTGACTTGCAAACACCAAAATGGAAAAAAAAAGGGCAACAAATGATAAACAGCATCTGCCCAATTACTCTCACTTTGTGTTCAGAAATATATATTTCGTTGTCAAGATGTACCCCTGCTCTGCACTGACAACACCTTCCCACAGAAACAAAAGGCATTTACATTTCCTCAGGCTGGCAGTGAGGCACAAGTTTTCCCATTCATTTAGCTGGTTTTCCTCCTGAAGCAATGGAAGACCCTTACCCGGAGCTTCTCTGTTAGCACATTAGAAACTGTATAGCATTGCATTGGTGCCTGTCATTCACAAACACCCCGTTGTTACACCCCGTACAATAAAACAAACAAGCCCTGAATCCTACCCCACATACAGACATGCAGGAAGCCAGGCAAGATGAAGCCGGGGCATTGATTTTATAATGATGCCCTGGCTGCTTCCAGCCATGGAGGAATTGGAGCTGGCTGTGTTGAACTCTTGGTGAGTGGAGAGTTTTTTGGATCAGAGCCCCATTGGTTGGTGGGAGCGTCTAGTCCAGTGGAGAGGATGGGCTGCAGACGTGTGCAGGCGGTCGATCCAAAGCATGTAGAACACAGAGAAGCAGCCGTGCCCAACTTTGCTGAGGCACTGGGAGCCAAACGTCCCTTCCTCAGCACACACAGACCTGCAACTGCCAATCAAAGCAGCCTCAGGCACTGCCACTGCCTTGTGCGCATAAATTAGCATCTATTTGCATAAGAATTCACTCGTTTAGCAGACCCACTTGGCTCTCCCCCAAATGGCATTTTCTAACTCCCCTTCCATCTACCACTTTTCCTCTTCTTATCCTTTTACAAGCACCAATAAGAGATAGAAAATAATCTGTTAACCCTTTTCATACCTAACCCCTCTTGACACAAATTACACGTGCATATGCATGTTTGTTTTGGATTGCAAATTAGAACATTTAACCAACAAATGATTTAGAAAACAAGCAAATAAACATGGACAGACTTACTTCAGTATTGCTTTGTGTGAACCATTGTAGAACCAGCTCCCTACCGTGTGAGCTAGCACTCTGCATCAACCTAACGACCTGCAACTTCAAAGTGAATTGAGCTTCAAATTTGCAGCACATCTGACGGGTCACATGGTATTCATCAGCATAGCTACATTATTTAGCAACACGTTTTAAAAGCCTATTTAACATGTTTCAACCCAAAGGGGGAACTTTAGAATGTAAGTCTTTCTAAATTACATGTCAAAATAGAACAATTCTTCTTGTCAGAAGTGGTTCTAAGGAAGCTTCGAGAGACAATAAAAATATATTTTTTTAATTTTGTTCCATGATGATCCATCAGTTATAGCAAAAGAAATAAATACTGTACCTATTAACAAGAGTTACCAATTTGTCTTTCTATGAGTTACTGAAGTCAATGCATGAGCATAGTAACATTGTATATTTCTGACAAAGTCTGCTTTTTCAATGTCTCAAGCATTTGAAACAGTTGCTATACTGAAGGATGATCTGGAAAGTTGCCTATAGTTGCTAAGTTGTTTACTTTTACATATGGTGCTGCTTTCAAGCAAGCAGGAGGTTCTTGGTGAAAGCATTCTAAAGATAACATCTCACTTGCATGATTACAATCAGTTGATGTGTTTATTTTGGTACGTATAGCAATCACCTCGTCTTAAATGCGGCTCACATAAAAAATGTCTGGGTACAGCTTTTTGCTCTAAAAATAAAGGAAGTCAGCAACATGCCAATGTGGTATAAACAGATGTTTTAGAGGGATGAGCTCTTAAGCCACCCATGCAGTTTCAGATTTAGGAGAGGATGAGGTTGCTGTACGCTCCAAGGTCTAACTAGTAGCACAGGCTCCACAGACATACAGAGCTGTCTAATAGTATCAGCACCTCCTGAACTCCTTCACATTTTGCTTTTTAGTTTAAGGTTTTTTTTGCTGTGATTTTGTGTTACAGGGCAACACAAAGTCGTGCTTCATTGGGAAGTGGAAGATGAATAAAAAGCAATTTTCAAATTATTTTTTATAAATTTGAAGAGTGAACAATGCACATGTATTCATACCCCCCTGACTCTGGGCATAACTACTTTTTGCTACTTTTACCTGATCTGTCTTGCCAAAGATTCTTATTGGGATCTAGGTCTGGACTTAGACAGGGCGGTTTCTTTAAGCAAAACTCTGCATTGCTCTATGGTTAGGGTTATTTTCATGGTGAAATTTTAAATTCTACCCAAGGTTAACCTCTGACATTTTTTCTTTTTGATATGCGCAATGCATAACTCCACCCATCTTTCTTTCCTTACTCTGACCACTTCCTCTATCCTTGCTGATAAAATGAAAACTCTGTGTTTTATTATGTTGTGACATGATTGTGGATTGGACTTTGCGGATTGACCAAAATTGCATCTGACTGGAGGACCTTTTTCCACATTTTTCAAATGTTCAGATGAGGCCAGTCAGGTGGGCCATGACTGCTTCATCTGGGCTGTGGATTTTCCCAGCTGCTCTCGCGTTACTACGAGGCTCTTGCCTAATGAGTTACCTTAGATGGACGACCATGTCTTGAGAGGTTTCCAGCCTTTCCTTTTTCATTCCCAAAGCAATTGAATTCTGGTCTATGACATGTTCAAAGCCTAGATCATTCTGCTATTCTTGGAATAACGTGGAGAAATTCAAACATCTTTGGTCTTCATGATGTTGCTTGTTCACTATTGTCCCTTAACAAACATCTAAGGCCTTTTACAGCAGCTGTGTTTAAGGATAAAATACACATAAATAGGTGAATGGTTTTTATTTGGGTGTATCAAATTAAGAGTGTTTTCAAGTTTGAGATTTTATGTACAAATCAAAATCTGAAAGTGATTAGGAGATGTATAAATTATTTTCCACATTCCTCAGACTTCACGATCAAGTCTGTCTCAAAGTTCCAATAAAACACACTGGATTTTGTGCTTGTACTATGACAAAATATGGATTAATTCAAAGGGTACAAATACTTTTGTAAGATACTATATGTGTGATTAAATGTGACAAGCACGTAGTAACACACAATGAGCTTTTAAATTCTTCTTGTTTGTCTCTGGAGTATTACTGGCAGATTAGGGCTCAGTTTGCATGTGTGTATGTGTAATTTTACATCTAAAAAGCTCAAACTCCAGGAGGTTGTGCAGTCGCTCTGGGGACTGTTCTCTCTCCTTATGATCCCCTGCTGGTCCAGGCCAACGACTGAGCTTCTTGTCACCATCTCCAACCTGTACTTCCTTCCCTGCATCATATCTAACTCAAACACACACATACACACGCACACACACAAAAAAGAAGCGCACATACCCGAGGGGCTAAGGCTGCCCTGTCTCATCCCATTTCGTCAGTTCCTTTGATCCCTCACCCTCCCAAAAATACACTTTACCCCCTCCCCTCCTGTCAGCGTTAACTTCCTACCATGCTATTTAAGCTTCCTTGTCTGCCTGGAGCGTCCAGAGCTTTGACTCTAGCTACTGCTGTCTCCTAATGGCAGAACAGGCTGGGGGGTGTCAGGCAACAGGAGCACCACAAAAGGCCCTGAGGTACACTACGAGATAAGGATGGCTCATTACTGCCGAGGAAGGGTTAATGTTCACAAGCGGCTTTGAAAGGCCCCTCCCAGACCGCTGTTGCTTGTTATGAAAGTTAATGATGTCAGTGGAGGCCCTGCTTGTTGATTAGTCTAAATGGAGAACTAATAGAAGCACGTGAGCGTGATTAATGAAGGAAGGGGGGTATTTCAAAGACAAGGCCATGCCATCGCGGTCCTGGGTGGTCCCAGGTGAAGTGTGTCTTCAGACAACACTGCAGGGCACCTTATCAGCTGGTCGCGCTATCCTCCATGCCACCCCAATAGCATGACCTGCCATGGCATGCCACAAAACCCACTTCAGCACCAAGACAGGCCAGCCATTGTGGACAGGCCTAATTAGCTGTCACAGCAGGTGGAGCAGGGAGCAGGGACACTCTGTGGTCTGCTCCCTGACAGCAAGGGTCCCCACAGATCTTCCACAGACACTGGAGCACACATGCACATGTGTGCTTACATGTCTGTTTATGACTGTGTGGGCATGCTTTTAAATAGAGACAGAATTGTGAAGGGTATGTCAGGATGTAGTGCACATATAGTCCCTCATTGACGAGCAGAAATGAGATTACTCCATTGACAATGTGCATAGGAAAAAAAAAAAACAAACAAAAAAAAAACGGGTAGGTGTGAGTCTGTAAGTCTCTGTTCGGAAAACTTTAATTACCTTTCAGTTAACTTTTTGCCAGTGAGAGCTTTGACAGAATAGAGGCACTGGACTACCACAGTGAAGAACACAACATAAAAAAACTGCGATAGGTCACAGGAGAGCAAAACTCACTATTTTTAATGCATAAAAATGCACAAGGTTTTGTGATCAAATAAGTCCTCATGCATACAAAACTAAAAACAACGCTCCAAAGCAATCCTCCCTGCCAGAGATATAGCTTGAAGCAGATTTTTGTTTGATATAAAGAGCACTTGAATTCAATGTAATGTCTGTCGTAGGTACAACAAATAGGGAAGACAGAGAAGTAAATAAGCAATTTTGGCTGCAAAAATGTTTTCTCTTGGTAGGTCTGTGACCATAAACAATCATTCAGCCTTTCTCTCTCCTAATAATGGGCCATTTACAAGCGTTCTCTGCATCATTGGACCCCTGTCACCTCCCTCCCACCACAATACGTTGCTTAGTGTGTTTTCCTCCAAACCCCCATGGAGTTTGTCCCTCTTTTTTAGCTTTGTGCATAGAGGGAAGATACGGTGCATTCTGATGCTTCCCTATGCATGCTGTTTGAGTCGTCACTGATATCTACCCTGAACACACAATGCAAGCATGCACACACAAAAGACACACACTTTAGCTCAACACAGTCCCCTGGTTTAATCTATTACCATTTTTATGTGGCTCAAATATTCAGGCTCTGTTAACCAATGCATCATTATGAGGCTTATAACTGCAACAGCCAAAGGATTTATAGGCTTAAATAAATTATGTGATACAATAGTGCAAATTTTATGAGTTGAAACTTTGCAAATATTTTTAAGCAATACCAATAAAAGACAAATAACCTGAAAAGATGTGAGAAAGGGATTTCTCCCTGCACTCTTAAAGTCAGGCTTTAATAGTGTCACACTCTTCATATTGTACGTTATGTTTACATGTATCTTACACACATTATTTTACTTGAATGGGATACAATTTGTACATTATGTTTTATTTGTTATGCCTTGATATTTTTGTCCTGTTCATGTGTTTTAATGCGTCTTAAATCCTTTACATTTATACATACATTTATACATGTGTTGATGGGAGTTATTTCACCAAAACTCATAAAACAACACACAGTGATGTATAGTGCATTTTTAAACTCATACGTTTCACACTTGGTCACTATACATCATGTTTGATGTTATGTGAGTAGGTCTATTTGATCCCATTTGGCAGATGGATCCAATCGTCCACACTGATATTGGGTTCTGACACAAAGCAATCTGACGACAGGCTCATTGATGATGATGAGTTCTGTTCCATTGCACTGAGATCCAGTCCAATTTCAAAAGCAAATTCAGCCATTCATCTTACAAATAATTGTGGCACTTTATCAATTGCTCCCAGTCTTTTATCTATCACTTCGATTGATGTGATCATTTTCCCAAACAGCCTTCTTTGCTAACAGCATCTTGGAACACAATTGTGCAAGTGAGTGTGTAGGTGTGGGTAGGTGTGTGTGGGTGTGTGTGTGTGCGCGCGTGCGTGTGTGCTGGTATAGGTCTAAAGACATTCAGATGCAGAGCTACCACTATATCCACATTTTTGTGTATAAATGGTGTTGCATCGAAAGAAAGCAACAATTTTATAACATGTAGATTTTCTTGTTTGTGATGGCTGAAGTACATTTGGGTGTGGATTAGGAGTCTGCTGACTGTAAAATCATTCATCTTCAATTTTAACATTATTACCATTTGCTTTCTTTGTTTGTTGCACTTGGTTTATTCATGAGATCCTTCTTTCCATTATTAAAGAGACTATAAGTTTGCGTATGAATGTGAGGAGTTTTATAAATCTGTTGTTTTTTTGTCTGTGTGTTCAATACAATCAGAGTCCAGTGTTTTATATCTTAATATAAATGTATAACTACATTATAAAATTTTATTACAGCTATTTATTAGGTTTTATGTCAGCGCTGAGAAGCATTAAAGATGTCTTTAATTTATTCCCTAACAGTAATATTTGAGTGACACATTACATTGTAATGTTTTAGACAGTAAAAATTTATGATTTTCAATTCAAATAAAATAAATATACACAAAATATTGTTAAATATGAACTTGGAGGGCACACTTTTGGTTCTGAGCCTGCAACAGGGCTGATGTTTTTGAAGTGACTGGAGAGCTGGGGTGTCTGGAACAGACACTTTACTGGTCTTAGGTTCTTAGCTAGAGTACAGTGGCTTCTTTGTGTCAACGGGTACCTTTTCAGAGTACAGAAATCACATTGTTGGTTCCACAAGGTTCTATTTGGTGGCCCGTTCATTTAATATCTACATAATCCCATTAACTCAGTTTATAACAAGTCAAAAGATTAGTTACCACAACTCTGCAGGTGATACACAGAGCTACAATAGTAAGGATAACAACAGTTTTTTTTTCTTTAAATTCCAAAGTTTACATAAATTGACTTAAAAAAACATGACTTGGGTCAAAGGATTTTGTATCCTTTCTTTAGATTTATGCAATATTTGCTGAAATTTAAGATCAATCCCCTTAACCAGATTAATTTCACTGTCAGTTTTATGACAGGCTTGGTTGTACCTTTTTGGAACAAAATTGCGTTTTGCATTGGCCTCTAAGAAACCAGGTGCAGGGAAGCACAAAAACAGGTTGTAGATGGATGATAAAAACAATTCATTTAAAGGGGAAACACAACTGCAGTGCAGAATAAAGAATAAAGAAACAGGAAATTTGACAAAACAAACAGAGTTTCTTAAGAGCTCTGACACTAAACACTTGAAGTACAGAAAATATTAAAAACCAGGTTGTTGCACTGAACAGGATTCAACTGAAGAACTAAGAAAACCAGATCAAAATGATCAAAATCTAAATCTTTAAGAAAGACTCTAAAATCGGAAAAAAAAAAAAAAAACTGTCACAAACCAATGATTGGCATTGTATCATTCAATCTGTTCAAATATTGAAGAAAATAAAATAGTCTGAGATCACAATACTGTAACACTCCTTTCATACCTGGAGACAGATTGCCAATGTGTTCTAGTAAGCACTGTACCATTTTTGCTGCTCAGTGTTTTAGCAGAGTAGTATTTTTTTTCCCAATTGTTCTGTAATTTCTCTCTGCTGACTCCTTATCAGCACAGTATTAGGTATGAGCTGCAGCACAGACCCGACCAGCAGGTACATGAGTGGAGCAAAGCGGGACACACATTCATAAATCTGACAGATGAATTGTGCCATTACTTTCCCACTTATTATTATTCTCTTGCATTTCTTTGCACTGTGTGCCACTTCAACTGCTTCCACATGCTGGGTCCAAAACATTTGTACTGTGGCCTTGCAGAAAGACAGGTGCTCCCGGGGAGGTGCTGAGTTAATGTTGCCTTTTCTGTTCTAGCTTTTTGTTTGTCTGTTGGAGCCTGAACATTAGACTTGTTGTGCTTTGTTGCATGCACTGAAAGTAGTATATTCTATTATTATTCTATTACTATTATTAACACATGTGATGTTACTGGGGAAACCTTGGGTTACTAGGGACGGGAACAGTGAAGGCAGGGTTGTCCTGCTGTTATGATGGTGTTTGTGTTGGGGGTTGGGTCATGTTGCGGGACAGTGGATGTTAGCTGGTGACCTCAGGGACATTATAGTTCTGGTGTTTATCTTTCTGTAGCTAAGACTCTCTGGTCCTTGCTGCTCTTCTCAACTCCAGGTGAAATACTAGCACACACACAACTGCTCTTCTGTAAAGTGACATCATCTGTTAATCTCTTTTCTTTGTAGCTGCACCTTAAGATCAGACTTACTTCAGAAGAGGTGGCGCGTTGTGGATGCCAATCATTGTGTGCACTCCCAGGATGGAGGCTAAACCACTGCCACAATTTGGCTGTGCTGCTCTGGTTACTTTTCAGAGAGTTTTTATTTTTCTAGGAATAGAATAATCTTACAGTTTAATTTTGTATTTTTCAGAAGTGCAGCCTACAAAACTAATACTTTTAGAATCTATTAACTTTATGTACATGCATGTACTTAATATAGTGATTTGCGGACACTGGGCCAAGTCCAAAATATATTTCCACTATCGAGTTAATTCTAAGATATTTAAGGTTTTCTTCTGCCTTGAATGCATAGTCTCATTTGTGAATCTCATGCGGTGACAAAGTCTGTGTTGAGGTACACATGTAGTATGTCATACACATTTCTGTATGTTGTATGTTCATAAATCTTGTTTTACTCGTTATGAACGTTTTTGAGTGTAATTTGACTCGTCCCCAACCAATTTCAGCATCCACATTCCTCATTTCTAACCAAGTATTATTTTTTTGAAGAAGTTACATGAATGATCAGGGATTTGTGAAACACTTGAAAGCTTGAATATTTACTAATATTTACTCAATAGATTGGCATCAAAAAAGGTTATTAAAAAAATGAATTAAAATTGTTCATATTTTTTGTTCGAAGGACAGTTTTTGATTCAAATGTGATTGATTGTGATTAATTAATAATATAGCCTGGAATTAACTTAATTAAAAATTTTAATTGAGTCCCACCACTAAGAATAAGATAAAGTACCTGTACTGTCTAAGTCACTGTAGATGAAATAGGCTGTCATAAACAAAAATGTGTCAAACTAGTCATAGTTGATTGCTGTTCATTGTGAACACGTCTGCATCCAGCCACATTGTTGTCCTCTCTTCACTCACAAACACTGTTAGGTGCTGAAATGATCAAAGAGATGGTCAAACATTTGTTTCGTTTTTGAACTACTTGTCCCGATCTGATGAGACATTCTTCAAAAGTTCAACATCTGACAGCTTGAATCATGTTGGAATGACATTTCTAAATCAATAAGGAATGCTGCAGATGGCAGTGGATGGTAAGATACTGAAAAATGAGTCATTCCTTTTAATGGATGGGTTAAGAAATAAAATAAGCAAAATAAATAAAAAAAAACTAACTGAAGTTAAAAATGTCTAAGAATACACTGGATTCTAAACCTGGAAGCACAGGTTTGCACACATGTGGTTCCCAAAAATACCCGATACAAATTATCAGCCAGGCTGATTAGACCACCCATTAAAATCTTACACTGAGGTAATAAATAAGACTTACATATTATTTTTAAGGATTTACAGTTTAGCACACAAATATGATGCAAATTATGAAGAATTTCAATTGGTTGGTCATCGGAATACGCTCATGTGTGTTAAACGTACATGTAATTTCTTTGAAAATATGTTAGATTTATCTTGGTAAATTATGAAAGTGGAACTTTTTAAATTGACAAAAAAAAAGATTAAAAAAAAAGATTCATGTTTTTATCAGAACAAAAATAAGAACAGTAATTTGCAGATTGGGTCTTATTTTTCTTTTTCTCTGTCATTGTTTGTTGTTCCTTTATTCTCTTCAGATCTTTTCAACATTTCAAATGCACAAACAAACACACACACACGCTCACAGACACGCACACACTGAATGCCCCGGTATAGTGTCCCTGCGGCCCATGAAAGAGAAAGAGAAGAGCTCTCGCCTCACAAGAACAGACCTCATAAAACTCCCTGTCACTTTGACTAATTTGTTAGTCTTGTCTCACTGTGTCGAATTGTCACCCCCTCCTTCCTCTAACCCACCTCTAGACTGATTCACCTTGCCTTTTTTTCCACCCTCTTCACTTTCACAGAAAGAGGAAGGAGGGAAATAGGGAGGAAAAAATGGGGGGCAATAAATGTAATATAGTGCACTGGCCATTGGTTTCAGTGATCTACACAGCCGTCCATCCACAGTAAGAGGAAGAACAGAGGCTTTATGGAGCAGAAGATAAAACACGATGGCTCGATCTCTCATCAACTGTCTGTCTTTGTAAGGCCCGTGCTGTCTCCCTGCTGCAGGAGGCCTGTTAGGTACAGATTGGTAAGAAATAAATATAGAATCAGAGAATAAGACTGTTATTGATGCAGGTTGGGCTACAGTCCCCAAGACGCGATTGGGGTGGACCAGGCTGAGCAGGGTGTGGTGTTAAAAATTGATTCAGATGTACGGCTGAGCCTCTCAGAGGACCAAGGAGTCAATACGAGATACATAGAGATAAATTTAATTAAAAAATGCTCCATGGGGGGATCAATTGCCAGGTAATTATGGAAAACGGGACGGAGATTAGAGACCAAACACAAACAGAGGAGCATCACAACGGGGATTACTCTGTCAGCTGGATATTAGCAACTTTTTATTCTATTTGTTTATTCATTTAATGTTTTTTTTTTTTTTTTTTTTTTTTTTTTAGCGTTTGCTCCACCTCCCCATTTTCCAAGCTGACAATGAATATGTAATCCTTAAATAGGAGCTCTGGCTTATAGAGCTAAAAATAGACTCCAACTCACTGTCAGCAACCCTCGGCTGAGCTGTCAGCACCCCTTCTCACTCTTCTTCACAGTGAGGCAGACACAGCGCTCCTTCATGTGTTTTCGGGGGAGACAGGCAGCGTGTGATCACTCCAGCTCAAAGCCATCCCCACCAACACGCACAGCGGGCCCAACCTCTCCTGTCTCTGCAGTCTCATAGGGAGGCCGCTGTGAATTCGCACACCAATTTGAGGGAAAGACTGATTCCCACCATGCTGGCCCTGTTTCCCCTTCCAGACAGAAGTGATGGGCAGGATGTCCTGACGTGTGAGCATTGGGTGATGGAAACAGTAATTTGGCCTGCTACAGTGTGTGGGGATCTGAGAGCTACTTTTTCAGTGATATAAGCCAACCGTGAGATGCTTTAGTTTCTAAAACTTTTTTTGTGTGTGAATCACGAAAAAGAAAAAAACAAACAGAAGTATAGAACTTTCTTTTGAATATGCATGGTAAATATCACACTTTAGCAAAGCACTGTTGGAAGCTTTGTCACTTTTTTTTTACAAAGCTGCCGTTTTTCTTTTGCTAGAATTTAGAGGCACTTCATTGCAGAAATAGAGGTCAAAGGACGTACTACTGGCTTGAAAATGATTTCTGTGTTTCAAAGGTTTATCCAGACACCCAGAAAGACAAACCCCTCTTTAAACTGCCTCTGGCCAATCATAAATCCTCAGTTGAGGTTGGCTTGTCCAGAACACAGTACCTTTCATAAATGAAAGTAAAATCATCACATCTGAGTCAGATATCTGTTGGAAATCCAGTTAGGTCCAGTTATAGATAAAACTAAATTTGAAGTTTATGTTCAAATTAAACTTTGAACTATAAAGTTCACAAGTCTTGGTTTCACATCAGACTAACTAAAAACTAAACAAACGGAACTAAAAAAAAAAAACAAACCTATTTTCAACTAATTTATGCTTAATTAGTTTTTTTCTTTAAATGATGTAGGTTACAGTTTTGTTGCTGTTTGCCTTGCCTACATGGACTATATTTTAATATGTATTATTTCTCAAGAAATGTGCTTTCATTGAGAGCACATTTCATGTGCTTTCTAAATGCTGTCATCAAAAATTAAAATATTCCTGCTAATTCATGTTTTTAAATGACCGGAAGTTGTGTTTATCTTAATCCTGAATCTCATGCAGATACATTAAATATATATATATATATATATATATATATATATATATATATATATATATATATATATATATATATATATATATATTACTTTGTGTAGAAACATTTGTCAACTGCTGCTGTCACTGTGTTTAAAACGGATGACACAAGTAATTTGTCTCATTGAGCAGATAATGATTCATAACTCCATTCTTTCCAAGAATACCACAACAAACCTATAATATTTTCAACTTCTAGTCAAATGTAAAACCACAGCTGTGCATAAAAAAAGTAATGTCTTGGAGACCAGCATGATGCAAGAAAGCCTGTGCTGATTTTTTAAAAATTGTATTTTATTTTTTTATGCTGTATTCATTCTAGAACAATGAGCATTTTTTTACAGCATTGAAGAAACATAATTTGGAATTTTTATTCATTTTGTGGATTTTTCATTTCAATTACATTCACTTTGTTAATATTGTATCAATTCCCACACAATCCAGTTATATCTTTTTTCTCCAGTTCTATCTGTATATGCCAAATTATACATTAATTTCATTCAATCTTGTTTATTATTTTAAAATCTGTTCAAACATAGTTTGATGCAGATTAAAATTACAAATTGTGCAAAGCTATAGATTCATCTACTGAAATTTAAGTAAAATGTCTGTCTGAGAGGAGTGACAGATTGCATTTAATCTTCACTTCAACCTGCTGCTTCATCCTCAGTAAGCATGTTGAAATGTGCTTACTCATGTTAGACAATATTGGGTATTCTTATTTTTAATGTCATTGCTACTAGATTCAAGTCACATTTTCGTAAACGAAATAGCAAGAGAGCATACATTATGTGCACTTTGTATATAGTTAAGACTTGTGAAACTAAAGCAATTTTTCAACATGTCCAAACAAGGTGTGGAAGACTATTTTAGTTGTTAATCAAATTATGTATGCTATAGTGTCATGTTTATGGGATGGTAGAATGCTACCTCTGTTTTTTCAAAAATCATTGAATTGAGAAGGACATAGCTTCATCTAGGTGAAAGCTAACTAATTGAGAAGAAAAAAAGTTGAATTGTATGCTGGATTTCACAGGACACTGCTAAAAAGACTGTTTGTTGTAGAAATCTAGTCACACGCAATGTTCTTTGTTGACTGTTTAATCATGTTCTTTCTCTGCAAAATTTTACTCGAGAACATCCCATGTTTGTGTGTTTTTTTGTTTCTTTTTATGGCGTCAATTTGCATATTCTTTTCCAGTTCCCAGAATTGAACAGTTAATCATGGGTATTTTCTCTGTTTTCTAGTTGAGTTCACAGCAAGGAGGAATAAAAACAAAGAATTTCAAATTGTTGGTCAAGTCATTTTTTGGACCAAAGTTTATTGTGTTCAGCTCTTTCTTCTGTCACGTTCGATAATTTTACCCATCCAGAAACGGCAAGGCATAAGAATTTCAGTCAGTTGAGCCATTAAGTGGATCAAAATCACTCATGCTTTTTGTGACAATTTTTTCTCAAATTTGAGTCGTTCATCTTGTTTGCTTTGTGAGCTGTGGTAGTCACAGATCAAACTCAAACACAGTCAAATAGTGTCCGATAGTGTCCTTATCTACCTTTCATTTTGCTACTATGTGTCAACCAGAGAGGCTAGACAAAAGCTCAAAAGGGAAATATGCACAGAAAAACACTGGAGTGTTACCTCTGAAACTTGAAAACTGTCTTTTCTTGGGAACTGTAAGCAAGTTCTTCTCTTTCACACTAGTGATTCTTTCTCCCTCCGTGACTGCTGCTGACTTTTATTCATCATAGCCGAATGAAAGATATAGATTTGCCTCTAGAGATTAGATGAAAGACGAAAAAAAATGTATAGACATAAAGGAAATAGAGCATGAAGAGGGGAAATATAGAGTTGGATATGGGCTAGAGAGAAAAATATGAAAAAAAAAGAAAACAGGAAAAAGAGAAATGGTCTCTGTAAGTGCAGCAGCACAGACGCACAGACTTGTGAGTCGGCCTGCAAGACAGCATGAGCTGCCTATTTGTCAGCATTGATCAACCCATTAAGGGGCTGTGGTGGGAAGCATATTGGTTTTGGGGGCCAAAGGGACATCGAGAGACAAAGATAAAGCAAAAAAAAAAAAAAAATGGTGTACAGGTTTGGAGTGGTTGAACTTTCAGACAACACACATCTGTAGGACGATAAGAAGTGTTGTCTTCATCCACAGCATTTCTGTTGTTAAATTTGCTGTGAGCAGTTGTAAGGTGGTTGATGTCATTTGTCTCAAAGCATCTCTGGAGGCCATGATGTATGTTGTCTCCACTCCTTGTCAATGCAGTACTAATAAGAAGCTAGCTGGTGTCTCATAAATAGAATGTCACTTGTCATTTTCCTCAGTATGTGTGTTTGTGTGTGTTTGCGTAGATTTGTGTGTGTGCACAAAGAGTGGGTGGTAGGTCTTGGCCCAAGGGAAAAACAAGCAGCCTCTTCGCCCAGCCTCTGATGAATTCATATAATTAACTCTGCCTTGATCTGTTGGCTAATCCTGCACTCAGTAATAAGGGATTAAAATGTCACCTAAGCCACCTGCTGTTATTGAGCCCCAAGACTTTTGTGCCTCTGTGTGTGTTGCAGTACGTCAGAGGGGGGAAAAAAAGGAGAGGGAAAGACTATAAAAGTAAAGTGAACTTAAAAATGTTTGTGCAGCAACCTCACTTGTTAGAAGCATTCCAGCTGTCCGTTCAATAAAATGTTTGCAGAGGAGGCTAAAGAGCTGCTCAGAGAAAGATCTATACACCAGCCATATGCATGTGAGTGCTATTTACAGGTGCACAGTTGGGCATAAAGCTCAACGCCATAATTTGGCAGGAAGCTGAAGTTGTAGTAGATTCGCTCTGAAAACGTCGTCAGAATCTTGAAAAAGGGACATAAAAGTAGTTTTGCGTTTGTTTTGTTTTTTTGCCTCCTTATCACCTCCTTGGATCGAGTAAAGAAAAAGTAGACTGAGGTAGAGAATTGCCAATTGGTTGGCAAACAGCCTGCAGACCAACGACCTGGCTGCCATGTCTGCCTGCTAGCTACCTCCACTTTGTTGCTTAGCAACTCCAAGTGTACTTTTGGGTTAGTAAATGACTCTTGTTGCTGCAGCACCTCAGGGGCAACTAATGAAGCCCTCTGACCAGTCACTGCCGTTTAAGACCTGAAAGCTGAATGATCACAGGATAGGGATTTTGGGAGCATCATAAATCTCATAATATTCCTTTTCTGCCCCGACTTCAAACTGCTATGACTACATATAAAAATCTAAGCATAACATATCTTGTGAACCCCCAATAGTCTATATGACACTCACTCTGTGAGTATCATACTGTCAGGCAGTAGTTTCTGTCTGACTACTATGAATTCCTCCTCGGACCTTATCTTAGATTTACATGTAAGCATATTCACTGCAGTATTGAAAATAGACATACCATATTTTCTGGACTGTAAGTCACAGTTTTTTTCATAGTTTGGCTGGGGGTGTGACTTGTATTCCAGAGCAATTTATGTGTGGAAATTAACACATCATTATATTATATCACATGTTGTTTTCATACTAAACCGCAAGAGGGCGCTCTAGGCCTGTGTCATTCTACTTTCGGAGTTAACAGAGTTGTTTACAAGCGACACCAAGCTTGAAGATTTCATTGCGTGTAGTGATTTGGAGTGACACGGATGGTTTAGTAAACTTGTTAGCATGTTTTTATGCTATAGATATCTGAATAACTCTTGATATGTTATGCTAACTTACCAGGCACGTTCTCAGTTCGTTCTTCATATGTCATGTAACGTTAACATACCATACAATTATTCAGCCTGTTGTTGCCTCTATTCTATTTTTATTGCCTTTCAAGATGACATGTCTGTTCTTGGTGTTGGATTTTATTAAATAGATTTCCCTCAAAAATGCGACATATATTCCGGTGCTACTTATATGTGTATTTTTCTTCTTTATTATGCATTTTATGGCTGGTGCAACTTATACACCTGAGCAACTTATAGTCCGGAAAATACGATAATAAAAGTCCCTCCAAAGAAGCAGTAAACACACATTTGTTTTTTTTTTTTTTTTTTTTTTTTTTTTTATGTATCCCTTTTTCCAATAGCTTTCAGTTCAGTAAGTGGCATAATTTAAGCATTTAAGGAGTTCTGTAAGATTACAAAGACAATGTCATTGGGGTACAATTTTATGTTTTCCTTTCAATCTAATTTCTTTATTAGTGAAGACATAGTAGTCAGACTGAACACAATGAAGAATGTGACTGATTTCCCATGGCAATTAAAACTGAAGCTGGTTTTGCATTTTCCTTTTTGAAATTAATGTTTCATTTTAAAGGCATGTTTTAGGCTGATCTAAGAAATTTAATAAGATTACATGTTCACTGCAGACCAAAGAATAGGAAAAATTCAAAATTTATATGTAATTTTTATTTTTATTGACACAAAAAAAGCAATTAAAAAACATGACATTTATGTGCTATTACACTCCAGTACAGTAGCTTCAAACAAAGACACGTTTTGCATTCAAGACTCCTCTTTGATTGCCCAAAGATGAAGACAGTCATTCACCAAAAAAAAAAAATAAAACAAAAAAACACATCAGAATGGCTTACCTGCTGATCACATTGTGAGAAGCGGTGTACAACATGATGAAGTTTAATTAACTTTTCTGTTGAAAAGTTATGAATTGATCCTTTTGTTGTCAACTCAGTTATTTATACATTTATGACCTACTTTTCAGCAGATATTAATACTACATAAAACCTTTATTTTCCGTTCAAACCTTTCTGCACTAACCTTTGATAATGTGTTTGTTTTTTTGACAAACTTTATTCTAGTGTTAATGCGTAATGCCAGGGTAGTGCAATACGTCACCATATGTGGAGCCATGTCCATGCATGCTCTGCATTCTGGGTCTACATTTTGCCATGTTTTCAGTTTTTGTCAAGTGTTGTCAAATGCTGTATTGCCTGAAGGCACAACATCCACAACGTCGTCCTGCAGCTGACTGATCTGAGTGGGCACTGTTACCGACAGAAAACCTGGTCAAAATGTCTAGTTAAAAAGACAGACTCACTAAAGCCTGAAGTACAAAGAAAAACAATGCCAGACTTGATATGTGGAGGCACTCTTTGTACGCTGCAATTATGCGGCATGACTCTAAACTT